>NC_056531.1:5287053-5329360 GCF_019175285.1 Sceloporus undulatus
GAACACAGAAGAAGAACAAGTTAAGGGATATATGATTGGCTGGTCAACAAAATGTGGGTCATAATATATGGATGTCTCAACGGGAGGGAATTCGGATTTGATGTTCAAACAATCTCAAAGAAAACCTGTATGAGATAATGTTCAAGTGACTTTCAGAAATTGGCCAAAATATAATAGGTTACCAAAAATTTGTGTTGGAAATGTGGGGAGCAAGTTGGTTCCTTTTTCCACATGTGATGGAGCATCAAGAGAGTGAAGAAATATTGATTCAAAGTAAGTAAACGGATACAAAAGATCGTTTAGGTTAAAATCCTTTTGAAACCAGAGGGATTTTTTTTTGTTAAATGTGATAGCGGTAGTAGATAAAGTAAGAAAGACTAAGAAGCATGATAGTTTAAGAAAATACATGGTCACAGCCACTAGCCTGCTTTTAGCAAGACACTGAAGAATAATTTCCCAGATTATATGGAATGGGTGGAAAAATTAGTGGAAATTGCAGGAACGGAAAAGTTATGCAACTTGATTAATGGAAATGCTATAGAAAAATTTCTAGATATTTGGAGACCTTTTACAGAATGTATGGGGAAAAAGATTGAGGAGGGATTTATGGATTTATGGTTTATGGATAAAGATTTACAGAATTTGAGAACTAACGGGAGAGGCGTGTACTTTCCAATTTATATATAGAAAGTGAAGTCGATCAATGAAGGCACGGTTGCATAATAATGGGGATTTGTTTAATACAAATAAGAACACTTTATGAGGTGTGTTAACAAATAATTTATGAAGACACATTTTGATAAAAGAAGGAAGTCAATATGAAGTCGAAGGCTTTCATTGCCGGCATCCATAGTTTTCTGTGGGTTTTTCAGGCTCTGTGGCCATATTCTAGAAGAGTTTATTCCTGACGTTTCGCCAGAAGCTGTGGCTGGCATCTTCAGAGGTACAAAATATGGTTGCCAGACTGGTCACCGGTAAGCAGAGTAGGTATTCTAAATAGATAAATACAGTACAAACATTTATCCAACTTGGCTGATTCCAATGAGGTGCAGATGTGTCTTCAACCCGAGTCGGTGTGACAGTTGCACTCAGTGCAATGGAAACCTTCTTCTCAAGTTACTGATTCAAGAACCTCTGAACTCTAACAAGCTCCTTTTTGAAGAATAATGCCTTCAAACCCACAACATTGATCAGAGCACCGAAAGATCTTGCGGCTGTTCCAGAGGTTTACACCAAAGGACATTGATTTCTATGTTTTGTCTTTCTCTGTTTTTGCTCCTCAAATCCCCACTGCACATTACATGTCCCAGCATACCATAAACACAGGAGAAATGAATCACAAGCCTGAAGCAATGGCTGGGCAGGTAATTGATGCAAATCACTTGTTTAATGATTCCACTAAAAGGAAGTGACAGGCGCCTGTAATGGAAATGCTACCTTCGCCAGAGAACACGGCACTAATTTTGAACATAAGGGCATAGAAGAAATCCTGTTCAAAGGCTGGGACTGAATATCAGCCATTCTGTTGCTTAAGTCTCTTTCTCTCTCTTTTTCTCCCCTCTCATATATACATGTGTGTGTGTGCCTTCAAGTCTCCAATCAACTTATACCAACCTCATGAATTTCATTGGGTTTTCTTAGGCAAAGAGGTGCTTTTGCCAGAGCTCTCCTCAAGTAGCGTATAGCACATGGTAATAGCTGTCAGTCTCCCATCCGAGTACTAACCATCTTCCAAGATCAGACAGGATCTGGTGCCTTCAGGGTATGCATGCTTACACATATATCATCTCACATTCTGTTCTCAGCTTCTTCCCAGTTCACAATATGCTCTTACGTTTCCAAGGAGAGCAATGATTTGATACCATTCGCTGTACTTGTTTGTCAGTTCCACGCCAGACAACCCAGATGTTATGAGGAATGTGCATTACCTACAATTAACTCATTTTTCCTCCCATGGCAGGTTTTCCTTTGACATACATGCCTCAGCGATCAGATTTGCAAATGAAACCCATGCTTATCTTCCATCACAAATCTCAAAACAAAACACACTAGAATATTAGGTATGGGAAATCACTTACTATTCGAAACAGATGTCTTTCACCACTTGAGAGAACACATTTTCTAAGAATGTGCTTTAGCATATTGTCTTGTTTGACCCTTGGTCAAGAGCTGAGTCCTTCAGCTTGCCTGCCATGGTTCAGAGAGTTGGATTTATTGGTCAACACTTTGCTTTGCTCACTCACAATATATTTCAAAGTACTGTTGCTAAATTATGGGACATGTAGTAGTGTGTTAACTGCTAAGGGCCTGAACAGACAGGCCAAAATAAAGCTTCTTCAGGTCACTTTGGAGGTATGCTGTTTAAATGCTGCATGCGTCCTATGAGGCCGGAAGCCATGCCAAAGCTGCACTCCAGTTCTAAGGACCAGAGCACAGCTTTGGCACAGCTTCTGGCCTCTTAAGATGCATGTGTCATTTAAACAGCATACCTCCAAAGTGACCTGAAGCAGCTTTATTTTGACCTGTCTGTTTGGGGGCCTAAGACCGTTGACCACATTTCTTTGTGGTTAACCAGCAGGTGGAAAGGGAGCTGAGGTTGCACCAGGGTATCCAAGGCCATCTCTTCAGAATGGATGGAATGAAAGCACAAGGAGGGGCTCCCAAGGGAAAAGCGGGGAAGAAGAATGTTTTGGTTTTATGATGAATAAGAATGTAGCCCGCTAAATATTTGAAATTATGTATGCTTTAATTAGGCTTTGCTAATGCTGGGTCCTTAGGCCTCACAACACACCTCTGTGATCAACATCTATAGTTTCTGAATAAAGCTTCACTGGTTTTGCATTTGAAAGCCTGGATTTCTGAACCCGATTGTTCCAGTGCATCACACCCTTCAGCAAGGTAGGTTTTGATGTTCCTTTGAGAACATTGCACAGATCCTTGCTGGATCAGCCCCAAATCCCATCTAATCCAGCATCCTGTTTCCCACAGTGGCCAACCCAAATGCAGTGGGTCTTTGTCATATGCTGGTGTTTGGTTCCAAGATCCCCCGTGGATAGCAAAATCCGTGGATGCTCAAGTCCCATTAAATATAATGACATAGCAAAATGGTGTCCCTTATAAAAAATGGAAAATCAAGGTTTGATATTTGAAATTTATCCTTTTTTTGGAACATTTTCAAACTGTGGATGCTTGAAGCCGTGTATAAAAAATCCGTGTATAAGAAGGGCCAACTGTACCTCTGAAAATCTTCAGAGCAGAAAATGAGGACAATAATACTCTTCCAAAGCTGTTCCATTGGCCAAAGTTCCCTCCAGCTGCCTGGCTTCCTCTATCCTTGGCCTCAATGTGAGAGGTTTTGCCCCTTTCCCTCCTTTTGGCCCACTTAAGTTGAGTGAGAAAGAGTCTGGGACTTCCCTGTCATATGCTTCGGATGGGATCTGCATCCCCCTCCCCTGCCGCCATCACTGCTGTCCTCCTCCCCAGCCCACTTCCCCTGCCTCATTTGCCTCCCCCATGATGCATCTGAGGAAGTAGGTTGAAGTCAATGAAAGCTCATGCTGCCAACTTCTTTGCTTCAGTTAGGCCCGGTACAAATGGGCATGAAGTGCCATGCTCACACCCATTTTAGGGTTAGGGACCGCGCATCAACCACACAGTTCCTAACCCTAGTATGGCACGGTGGCACAATAATGGCAGAGTCCCATCCATATGGGCGCCACCATTTTGACGTAAGCAACGTTGCCGTGTGCCTCTTACGTCGTGAGTGACATTACTCCGGCGCCACAAAAAGAATCCAGAAATACCAGGTTCTTTTTACTCTGGAGAGACGGTGCACGGTTTGGGGGCTGCACTTTCCCTCCGGAGTAAAAACAGGTGCCGGCAGGCCGCCGTTTCTTGGCAGTCTGTACTGCGCATTAGTCTCAAAGGTGCTACACGATCTCTCCACATACTGGCCACTGATCCATTACTCCTCTCCACTCCTTCAACTACAAAGGTTCCATCTCTTGGACTGTGGTCAGGCAGAGAAGTGGCCAGCCTCTCCCAGCTTCCTCTTCCCCAGACATCACTACTTATTTCAGTCTGCAGTCAGTCTCTTCTTGGCTGCCCAGGTTAGTGCCCAGCTGTGGCAGGTCCCCTGTGACCACCCTGTTGCAGCTACATTGCCTTCAAACAAAAATCCCACCGGATTCAACCTTCCTCATAAGGGAGTTGCTCTGGTCCCCCTTATCATCTTGGTTGTCCTTTCCTGCCTATTTTCCAAGGAGATGAAGAAGGGAATGGAAACAATGAGGACATGTTCTTCAATGCTGACAGTTGCCAAGAAGAGGAGGCATTTTTCTTGCACTAATTCAAAGAAACATGATATGGACTAAGTAGCATTGGCTCAGACCTTCTCACTTCTCCTCTATATTGTGAAAGAGAGAAGCACGGTGAAAACAACACAAGCAAAACATCTCCCCACAGTTGCAAATTGACACATTTAAAAAAAATCTAAAGGGTATAATCCAAAGTGAGTATAAAAACACATTTCGGTAGGCATCCTTAAGTGCAAAAGCATAAGTCTGACTAACAGCTAAAAATGAATATTATCATGAAAGCCATAATTTCTCCTTTCAGCCAGTCTTAACATCCAAGCTATTGTCTATTTAATCTTTTTTTTCTTTTGCCATCAAAAAGCAAATGTTCCCAAAACAATAAATTGTCATCGGGGAATCGGGTGTTAAGATCTGTGTGTTTTTCTCCTAAGCACCATTTAGAGACTTCAACATTATCGCTTGATAAGTACTTTCCATTTGGCAAGGTATTTATGGGTGACGTACCTGTAAGTAATGGTTGAAATCTTGTCTGGCGCAAGAACAACTCATTAGCCTGTTCATGGAAAGCTCCAATGCCACGTTCTGTTAGCTTATGTTATGCGTGAAGATAATATTTCAATTCTAAAGACATACTTAAAAGCATTGGCTTCAGTCATACAAAGACAACCATGAGTTGGGTTCCAACCCATGTATATCAGACAAACTGGAAAATCAGTGTCCACCCAGATGTTGGACTACCATTTTCATGATCCCTGATCGTTGGAAATGATGACTGGGACTGATGGGAGCTGGCATCCAGCACCAGGATTTGCCCTCGTGGCCTATCAGTTGGTTACAGCATGAAGTAGATGATGAAGTAGGTGGAATGTTAAAGTTAGTGAGCTTGTAAGATTGCTTATAATACAGCCAGATGTAAAACTGTTAGTCTGGGAAGAGAGGCATGTTTATGTGACAAGATATGTGCAGGTCGTCTGGACTCAGTGGGAAGAGGAACGTGGGAACAACAAGATTCTCCCTCGTGAAAGCATTTGATGGTTTTCACTACTAATGACAACAACTTATATTTTGAGAAGGTTGGTAGCATGGGAACTTTTGAAGTAAAGGGACCAGTGGTGGCTGTCTTTAACATTTAGAGGTGGACACCTAAATGAACCGTTTAAATGCTTATGATTTGAACTGTAACTTCAGATCCACCAACAAGCCTCAATGTGTGCTATGTTCTGTCTTCCTTTTAATAAACTGTCCTGTTTGACAAAGTCTGGGAGCTGTTTTATTGTCTAAGGGAGGGCACACACTAGGTTCTAGTACAGTCAGCCCTCCATATTCACGGATATTTCATCCACAGATTCAAACATCCATGGCATGAAAATAGTTTAAAAATCTATACATTAAAAACAGCAAGCCTTGATTTTGCCATATTCTATAAGGGACACCATTTTGCTATGCCATTGTTTTCAGTGGGACTTGAGCATCCGTGGAGTGTGGCATCCATGGGGGATCCTGGAACCAAACCCCAGCAGATACCAATGACCCACCGTAGTAGTAGTAGTAGCCTTCCCCAAACCCCAGCATTGGAATGAAGTTTGTAAAAGTTCCCATATGTACTGTAGGCAGTCCTAATATAGATAAACCCATGTAGCATGTGATATCTACTGAGAATGACAACACTAGATATGGGTAGATAGGATATATTTTTCTGACCGGCTGCCAGAAGATACCTTGAGTTTTTTCCTGGTTCTGGTTTGCCGCTTGACCTGGTTAATTGTGTTCTTCCCAAGTTGTGGCCCCATTTACCCAGTTTGCCCTCATGCCTATAACCCAATATGTTCAGAAACACTTTATTACTTAAGCGAAGCTCAGATGGAACGTGAAGCCTTCTTACACTCCTTGCTGTTCAGGAGGATCCAATGGCTAGCTTGGATGGAAAGATTCAGGACTTTTATCACTTTGACATGCAAGGTTTGAACTACAATGGTAGTAAGGGAATAGCACCTTTGGCCAGACCTGTCGCATGACATCACCTCCACATCATTGGTGCTGTACCACGGAAGGGTTGTTAGAGGGCATCTTTTCATTGACGGGTAAACACATCAATAAACAGCGAATTGTGCTGCCACCCCATTACTACACTGGTGTGATAATGATAGTCCATGGTAGTGGTGATATTGAGAAGTCACGTGCTGTTCGTCTTCTCGGTTCGCCCTCTCCCCAGGGCGGACAAAATAGAGATAAAGTGAGGACGTATTGCTTTTTTCTCCGAACAGCCCTGCTAGCTTCGCACTTAACAGAAGCAGTTACATTTTGAGTTGTCCATGTGTTTTTGTTTGTTTCTTTGTTTGTTTTATTTGCTTTGACAAAATGGAGAGCCAAATTTTATCGTTCTGCTTTTATTGCCTTTCTCATGTTGAGTGGACTTGGGACGATTCGTTTGACAGGCTGCTATATCATCGCAAGCCAACATGCAGACGTTGGCCCGTTACAAACGGGCACCCTAGCACGGACTCAGTCCGTACTAGGGTTAGAAAGGGGCGTCTCTTCCAGATGCCCCTAACCCTAGTACGGACTGAGTCCGTACGAAATGGCGGCGGCCGTTCCACATGGCCGCCACCATCTTGACATAGCAGACGCGCTGTGTCCGCATGTCGCACCCCAGAAACAACACCGCGAGTGCGCGCTTCGGCACTTGTGGCATCTCTTCCGGGGTGCAGGAAGGAGCACGATTTTCGCGCTCCTTCTTTGCAGCGTCCGGGAACCGCACCGTTTGGCTGCTGCAGTTCCCGGACGCTGCAACCGGCGGAGGCAGCAGACCGCCGCTTTTCGGCGGTCTGTAACCCGCCTAAGGGCCCAAACTTACAGGCTGAAATAAAGCTGCTTCAGGTCACTTTGGAGGTATGTTGTTTAAAATATGCATGTATCCTAAGAGGCCGGAGGTAGCACCAAAGCCATGCTCCAGTTCTAAGGACTGGAGCGCAGCTTCTTGCCTCTTAAGATGCATGTGTCATTTAAACAGTATACCTCCAAAGTGACCCAAAGCAGCTTTATTTTGGCCTGTCTGTTCAGGCCCTGAGTGAGGCCTGGTATAGACTGGCGCTATGTGCCGACCTGGGGCCAATTTTAGGGCTCGGCAGAGTGGAGCATCTGCACGCTCCCAAGCCCTACCATGCTGGGTGCCATTTTGGCATATGCGCATTCACACAGTGTGTGCGCTGAAGTCGTGACTTGTGCACCGCATCCAAATGGCATAGCGCACAAGTGACATCACTACACTACTCCAGGGTGCTAATGGCACCTCAGCAGCCTTTTTCCGGGCACATTGTTGCCGTGACGCGTCGTCGCCACTACAATGATCCATGGAAGAAAGGGGCGGTGTTTCACCGCCCTTTTCTGCCCGTCTGTACCTCCCCATCTCTATTGCCTTTTCCTTCTCTTCGCCACCTAGCTTTTCCCTTTCTTGCTTTTTAAAAACATCTTTGCTCGACGAAGCAACCTGTGGTTTCAAAAGCTTGCACCGACATGTTTGTCCCTTTGGGCCTGGGTTAGTAGAGGTATTACAAGATGACTTTGGAATTCAAGAATATGGCTTCTTCTGCCTTCAAGCTGAAGTGCTACAGTTCCTTCTTTCACGGAAAGATGTTGCCACCTCATTCTGCCTCATGTGAAGTCATGTGAAGCCAGAGCCCAGAGCAACCTCACAATTAATGATTTGCTTCCAATGGGTGAATTTGTGTTCATTGTTGGTGGCAATTATCAGTCCTTCATGATGAGGGAATACATTTGCTATTCACAGGTTGATTAATGGTCTTGCTTTTTCTCTTGCTTTCTTGTTTTTCCCCCAGAGAGGAAAAAGTGAAAAAAGAAGAGGGGAAAGGTTTTTGAAGGCGCAGACTGTAAAACGAGAATGTCTAGGTCATGATTTGTTTTCTAGCTTTTACAAATTGAACCTATGCGAGATTTATTTTCTGAGCTAATCTTCAAACAGCGTTCAGGCTCAACTTATAAATGAAGCATTACTTAGTCAGAATGATAAAAAAAATGAGTAGAAAATTAATTTGTATTGTAGTTCTGCCTCGGATTCAGATGCTGAGCTCAGATTGCCTGTCTTGAGCCAAGCATTTGGAATTAAAATTTCTTTAAAGTACAGATTGATTCCTTTATTATTTCGGCTTTCACAGTTGGCATTCACATCAGACCCAGACACGGTTTGTTACCTATGAGCCAAAATGGCTGACAGACAGAACACAAAGGGTCATATCTTATTCAGGAAGGAAACTAGGAACAAAATTAGATATATTTTTTAAATAAAGCAGACATACTGAAAAAATACACAAGAAACATTGCCAATGATCAGGTTTTAATAAGGGCTGAGATAAAGCCATTTTGCACCTGTTGGATGGGGAACATTTTTGTATTCATTGTGAACACATTCATGAGCGTTGATGTTCTGAGCACCATGTTCCTTCCCGTGACATTTGCTGTTTTAACACTTAATTGCTATAGTATTCTATCCTATTGACTATTGTGTGGTCAATCACACAGGCTTTAGTTTATCTCCTTCTTCCATAATACTTGGGATCATTCAATGGTATTGATGAAAAATGAATCCAGAACAGACAAAAGAGAGAATGGGCCTGAACAGACAGGCCAAAATAAAGCTGCTTCGGGTCACTTTGGAGGTATGCTGTTTAAATGCTGCATGTGTCCTTAAGAGGCCGGAAGCCACACCAAAGCCATGCTCCTGCGCTGCTTTGGTGCAGCTTCTGGACTCTTAAGATGTGTGTATTTAAACAGCATACCTCCAAAGTGACCCAAAGCAGCTCTATTTTGGCCTGTCTGTTCAGGCCCATGATTGTGAGTATATATACCACCATCTAAATAATAGCAATTTGGTCTCCTTTGTAACTGTGCATACACTCTATCTCTTCTACTAGCCTCCTCAATACACTGGCCACCCCACTTGCCAAGGCAGCTATTAAGCCCTCTCCATTCCAGACACCCATTGATTTGAACCACGTCTCATGATGGGTAACATATCACCATTAGCAAGGTCTTCACTATTCACCTTCTCCAACCTTTGTTTCCTTTGTTCTTGTGTGTGTGTGTTTGTGTGTGTGTGTTTGCGTGCGTGTGTGTTGATTATTTTCTTAATAAAACTATAAAACCTATTTGGAGTTGCCTCTGGAGTTCTGCTTAATTTGGAACTGATATACACAGGGTTGATCCCAAAACTGATCCCCAGCCAAAGGTATATTTTATTTGGGCTATTAAAATAGCCTTAATTTGTGGGTGCCCTCCCGGGACCTCAGTTTTTGGGGTAACAAAAGGAAGAGTCACTAGAGATCATATAGCAAACATATGCTGGATAATGGAATGTACTAAGGAATTTCACCTGTACTTAATCACAGCTGCAAGATTAACTCTCAAAAATAATTGGAAATTAGAAGTGCCACCAACTATAGAGAAATGGATGCCCAAAATCTATGATATGAGAGAGATGGATTATTTGACCTATCTAGTAAATAGAAAGGTAATAGGTAATAGTAAATCATGGTGGCTCAGCAGGTAAGTCACTGACTCTGATAACCACAAGATTGCCAGGTTGGCAGTTCAAGGCCCAAGCATCGCATGACGGAGTGAGGTTCCATCACTAGTTCCAGCTTCTCTCAACCTAGCAGCTCAAAACATATACAGAAAAGTGCAATTAGTAAATTTAGTAAATAATAAACTAATGAACAAAGTTGAAAAAGAATGGTTCCCGACTATGCAATTCTCGGAGGAATAATTGAAACAAGATAAGAAAAAAAATCCCACATTCATACAGAAGCTTTGCTAGAAGGAGAAGAAAGGGAAGGAAAGAGAGAAGGAAAAAGGGAGGGGAAGAGAGAGAGAAAGTAATGAAGAGAAAATAAAAGCTTTGGAGAACAATGTTGAACTCAAGAAAGATTTTGGAATTAGTAAGAAAGAAAGTAAATATATATAAGAATTAGTACATTAAGCATAGATGGTGAAGATACATATGAATACAATTACCACCAACTCACAACGTAGCCAGAATATTAGTTGACAGCAAACACAAGAGGAAGAGAAGAGAAATTTAATCTTAATATAGGATTAAAATAGCAAGATTTTTACGCAATAAAAAGAGTAACATTCATCTCTGTATAAAGCTATATAATTAAAGTTGATAATAAAACATTGGAACATGTCAGAGAATAATGAGAAGTTTCATTGCTCAATAGAAAGTCAGTTTCATTTATATGATGTACTGTTTGCAGGTTTATATCAAGAGAAGCTCCTTCTGTATTTGCTTTCGATATGTGTTACATTTTTCTTTGGTGAAAAATAATATATATAAGATAATGGAATGTACTAAGAAACTGCAAAAGAACATCAGCCTGTACTTAATTGAAGCATACGCTGGATAATGGACTGTACTAAGGAATTTCAAAAGAACAGCAACCTGTGCTTTATTATGAAATGAAAAGCGTTTCATTGTAAAGACCATGAAAACATATGGATTACTCTTAAAGACAGGGGTGTGCCACAACATTAAATTGTCATGATGTGCAATCTGTACTCAGAACAAGAGGCCATCGCAACTCAGGCTGTACTGTTGAGATTGATCCTGAAGCCATGTTCCCTAAATCTAAGTTACACTCTATGACTTCCAGGGAAATGGCGGCTCTAAGAGAATTAGTTGATAAAAATTTGGTGAGGGCTTTATCTTTCCAATGGGAGTGCCATTGCTCTTTTGGGAGCTGGGTATGTTTCGTGTGGAGAAGAGAAGGCTAAGGGGTGAAATGATAGGCTGCATCCATAGAAGTATAGTGTCTAGATCAAGGGAAGTCATAGTGCCCCTCTATTCTGCTTTGGTCAGGCCTCACCTGGAATACTGTGTCCAGTTCTGGTCACCACAATTCAAAAAGGATGTTGAGAAGCTGGAGTGTATCCAAAGGTGAAGAATCTGGAAACCATGCCCTATGAGGAACAACACATTGAGGATGGAGCAAGCTTGTTTTCTGCTGCTCCAGAAATGAGGCTACAAAGCAATCGATGTGACTTAGAGGGAGCTGGGGATGTTTAGCCTGAAAAAGAGATAGTTAAGAGGTGATATGATAGCCCTGTTTAAATATTTGAATTGATGTCATATTGAGGATTGAGCAAGCTTGTTTTCTGCTGCTCCAGAGAATAAGACCCAAAGCAATGGATTCAAGCTACAAGAAAAGAGATTCCACCTCAACATTAGGAGGAACTTCCTAACAGTAAGAGCTCTTCAATAGTGGAACATATTCCTTCTTTGGAGGTTTTTAAACAGAGGCTGGATTGCATGTTCCGGCATGGCAGGCGGATGAACTGTATGGTCCTTGTGGTCTCAGGCTTAATCTCACCTTTTTTCTGACCCAAGTTGGCTCTTCCAGCTTCACTTTAATGAAATACATAGGATGTGATCCAGGAGCTGCATTCTGTGGGAGGAAAGGCTACTCTTATGGAAGGTGTTTCTGCTTTATTCCTCTCCTCTCCGCACCATTCTTTCATTTTTCCCATTCACGGGTGTCCCTGAAATATCTGTGCATCATCATCGCAGGTCTGAGAGGGAGGAGAAAGAAGAAAAGTCTTAGTTGGCTAGTCCGCTTGGTCAGCTTGATCATTACACAATCATATATTCCTTATATACTTGACAGCCAATCCACTCCTAGGGTTTTCATCTTTCTCCATGGGTGGTTTACAGGGATTCGAGCTTCTGCTCACAATGTACAACCATTTCTATGTTCTCGTTTGTTTGTTTGTTTGTTTGTTTTAATATACATAGGGGGGAAACGGGCAACAGCCACAGGTCAACATCTTTTAGCAGAATGGTGCAATCCATTGAAATTGGGAAGGGGTGAATTCCCTTGTCTACTGCTGACTCCTTCCCTCTCCCTGCCCCATGTACACTCTCCAAACCAGTCCTCCAGAGATGGTTTCTGGGCAGTTTCAAGGACCGCAGGAGGGAAGAAGGGGTGGGAAGAACATCCTGAAAATTCCAACAGTGAAATGTTGGCTTAAGGTTGCATCTGCTCTGCATAAGTACTGTGCGCCAGTGCTATACGCAACTTTCAACTTATGCTGAAGCTGCACTGCAATACAATGAATGGCACATGCACCTGTGGTGCATGTGTGCTGCCATACCCGAGCCCCATTATATTCAATGGGGCTCAAGCATATGTGTTATTTGCCTTACGTGAGGGGGGAACGGATCCCCTGCATAAGGCAAGCGTCCACTGTAATCTGGTTTGACACTATTTTAACTGCCAGGGCTCAATGCTATGGAATTCTGTAGCATTGAGACCTCATTCTTAAAGTGGTGTCAAACTGGATTATTTCTGCAGTGCGGATGCAGCCAAAGTAAAATATAACCAGGAGACTCGAGTGGCAGGATATAACCAGTCCTGTTTTCTAACTCAACTAGATATTTGTTTCAAATTGTTTGTTTCTTTTTTATTTTAGGGTTGTTGTTTTTTTCATTTCTAATATAAAGAAAATATAAAGGTGACCAATGCACGTTCAGACAGTAATATAAGCATTTTATTCCAGTGGAGAATACATTTTCGCTTACATGTGTTGTAGAGCTTGACAGAAATGCATTCCATCCATAATTTCCTTGCTAGCTAAAAATGAAGATCTCACTGCCGTGTCTTTGAAGTGTTGAAAAAGAACCGACTCTTGCTGAATTAGCTGACCTCTCATTTTCACCATTAAACATGGAGTCCTTCTTGTACCAAAAGTTAAAGAAGTCTCAGGGATTTTCCATTTCCCCAAAACAGTTTAATTGACTTTTAGAACAATATTAAAGGGACCATCAGCAGCGACTGTTTAGACCAGAAGTAGGCAATTGAATTCCTTTACGTGTTTTTGGCTTGCAACTGTCATCATTTCTAACCACCATAGCCAACGGCGAGGGATTATGAGAGCTAAATTCAAAAAACATTTGGAAGGCCATAGCTGGTCATTTCTGGTTTAGCCCAAAGGTCCATAGCTGGAGGCAGGAGGGAAGGAATAAATCCACACACATAAACATGCACATATGTACACAACCCCAAATACTTATTAGAGAATCTAAATAGACAAATGAATAGACAAATAAAACAGGGATTCAGTGACATCCCAGTAAGTGTATGCATTTATCTCTATATGTACATGCACACATATTTGTATATTTAAACCTAACATAAAACATTATTTTATAAGTATAAAAAACTTTGCTGTTGTTAACTGATCTCGAGTCGACTTTGACTCAGTGCAACCCTATGATTGTGACATATCCAAGACACCATATCTTCAACTGCTCTGCTCAAGTCTTGCAGGTTCAGGGCTGTAGCCTCTTTTATAGAGTCTACCCATCTGGTATGCATTCTTCCTCTCTTTATGCTGCCCTCCACCTTTCCTAGCATTATTTTCTCTAGCGAGAATGACAACTTACTTTCTTCCCCTGATGCTTGCAAATAAAGTATCCAGCATTGGATTACACATTACAGAATCAGATAAAAACACAACATGGGCAAAGGGAGCTAAGCTTCCGCAGGAGAAAGTGCAAATGAATAAATAAAAACAGGAAGAAAGTAAGTGGTCATTCTCACTCCTAGCCGGACCTCCCTCTCAAAATGAAGAGACAAGAACAATTCGCTTTCATGGGACACACAAATAGTACTGCAATCTCAAATAGCCTGACTCCTTATAGTTGCAAGCAAGGGACACTAGGAAGGTGAACAAGAAGAATTGTTTCCGAACTAGCTTTGCATCCCTTGACATTTAGAAATAACCCGAGAGTCATGTTTTCATCTCCATCGGGGTTCAAAACTGACCACAGCATGAATGAAAATGAGAGGCGACATTTTGGAATGTATTTTCCCTCTCCATTTTAATCATATTTGGGCATAGCTGGTAAATGCCATTTAGCTCCCCAGAATCTAATGTACTTTATATATATATCCACGGTAGTTCTCTCTTGCCCACTTCCAATAAAGCATGCATATCGCAGGGAGATTATTTTATCCATGATGTAAAACTGAGTCATGGCAATATGGGGCAAATGGTAGCAACCAACTACCAAGGAGACGGACTGTCAGGGTCTTTTATAAAGGTTTCCTCTGCTATATTTGAAGCCGCTTGATGTTGTTATTAGCTGTGTGCTTATTCTTGTTGTTATTAGAAAGTGCTAGTTGAAGCTTAGTTTGGAAGCAATACGGCTCACAAGGGGTAACTGTATATACTCATGTATAAGTCTAGAAATTTTGGTCACAAAACTGACCCCAAAAAGCTGGGTCGACTTATCCACGGGTCAATGCAAATACTGTACTTTAACTCTCATTTGTAAAAAGGAACCATCCCCTTGTAAAAGGCAAGTGCATAATCTATCATGGAAGCACTGGATCCCCCACTCTATTCTCTCATCCATCAAGTCTTTAGTATGAGCAGTTATGCCTGCCAATGTGATTTCCTTTCCTTCGTCCTTCATCCTTTAGATCCGTTGTTACATGCCCCTAAGTTTTACCCTCGACTTATCCATGAGGTTAACTTATAGTCGAGTATAGTAGTGAAACCAGTGCTTGCAATTCAGTTCAGCCAAAGAAATGTGCTTCTGTTCTGATCTGCTCCAACAAACTCCTTCTGGTTCATCCACGAAACCTGGTTATTGATGACATTACAGGGACAGAAACCACTGTCCAGGATTTGGTAAGAAGGGCAGAAGCTGTCACCTTGGAGAGTATGAATTTTCCAGTGGAGGAGCTGGAGCACTGTGCAATCCCTGTAAAATTCACGGTTGGGCAATGAACTTGCCCTGCAGCCTTAGTTATGGATCAGCTACAGATTTTGCCTGCAGGTTCAATGGCAAGAATATCTAGGCAGAGCTGAGAAAGGCGCCTTCCTGAAATGCTCAAGAGCTACGTCCAGCCAGGGTAGACAATTTGCAGCTATGTGTCCTCCAACTGACAATGATCTATGGTGACTCTGTCACAGGGTTGTTTGTTGGTTTTCGGCCAAGATTTTTCGCCATCAGTTTGCCATTGCTTTCTTCTAAGAGAGTGTGATGGCCCAGTGGGTTTTTACAGCTAAGCAAGGATTTGAACCCTAGTCTGCAAAGGTCCTAATCCAACATTCCACACTCCACTGGCTCCACTACAGTCAATGCTGAGCTACAATGGACCAATGGTTGATTCAGTCCATTTCCATTTGTTGTCTTGTTGAGCCTGGTCTGGGAAGGCAAGCTGGTCATTGAAACTCTCAGAAGCATTTGCTGTTTAGCATGCCATCACCTATGCCTCACTCTTGAGTTCCACAACCCTGCAATGGAAGAAGCACACTAAAGAAAAACTAACATCAATTATCCTTGGCTCAAATTCTTTTCTTCCCAGGGTCGGAGGCACTCAGGTGTAGCTGCTCATACTTCATAGAATTGGAAGGGATCTTAGAATCATAGAATCATAGAATTGTAGAGTTGGAAGAGACCACTAGGGCCATCCAGTCCAACCCCCTGCCATGCAGGAAATCCAAATCAAAGCATCCCCGACAGATGGCCATCCAGCCTCTGTTTAAAGACCTCCAAGGAAGGAGACTCTATCACCCTCCGAGGGAGTGCATTCCACTGTCGAACAGCCCTTACTGTCAGGAAGTTCCTCCTAATGTTCAGGTGGAATCTCTTTTCCTGTAGCTTGCATCCATTGTTCCGGGTCCTGTTCTCTGGAGCAGCAGAAAACAAGCTTGCTCCCTCTTCAATATGACATCCTTTCAAATATTTAAACAGGGCGATCATATCACCTCTTAACCTTCTTTTCTCCAGGCTAAACATCCCCAGCTCCCTAAGTCGTTCCTCATAGGGCATGGTTTCCAGACCCTTCACCATTTTTGTCGCCCTCCTTTGGACACGCTCCAGTTTCTCAATGTCCTTTCTGAATTGTGGTGCCCAGAACTGGACACAATATTCTAGGTGGGTCCTGACCAGAGCAGAATACAGTGGCACTATTACTTCTCTTGATCTAGACACTATACTTCTATTGATGCAGCCTAAAATAGCATTGGCCTTTTTAGCTGCCGCATCACACTGTTCACTCATGTTCAACTTGTGGTCTACTTGGACTCCTAGATCCCTTTCACACGTAGTTTCATTCAGCCAGGTGTCACCCATCCTATATCTGTGCATTTTATTTTTCCGCCCTAAGTGCAATACCTTACATTTCTCTGTGTTGAATTTCATTTTGTTAGATTTGGCCCAGCTTTCTAGTCTATTCAGGTCATTTTGAATCTTGATCCTGTCCTCTGGGGTATTAGCTATTCCCCCTAATTTGGTGGGAATTTAGAGGTCATCTTGTTCAAGCTCCTGCTCCAATGCAGGATCTTACAATTATAATATCCCTGAGAATGGTCTCTCCAGAAAAAGAAAGACCACTTCCACCTCCTGAAGCAGTTTATCTCATTGGCGCCCTCGCATGCAATGATGACGTATGTACAGCGTGGCGATGTTTGGACACTGTGCCGTGCCTGCATCATCATGGCGGCCCCCATGTGGATATTATTTAATATAATAAATCATATTATTATCTCACCACTCAGCAAAGTTTCTCCTGGCCACGTACTGTAATCCGCTTCCCTGTTGCTGACTGGTTCTAGGCCTGCCCTCTGGCACAATATAGGCCAGGTGCAATGTCCTTTAGGGATCGGGGCTGACCTGTTTGTCAAGTTGGTTTGAATATGTGTGCAGGAACTGGTCACCAAGGAGGTTTAGCTTGTCCCCAGATTGCTGGAGAATCCATCACAAGTTGCGCCGGCAACAACAGCATCCCTTTAATAGCATACTGTGAAAATCAGCTGCCTAGATGTCAGTTGCAGTAGGAGAGTTAAGAGAAGATGGGTTGACGGCAGCATCCAAATAAAAAAAAGATAGGGAAAAAAAGTGAGAATTAAATCTGTCTTGTCCATTCTACCTCAGAGAGCATGTTTTGCTTCTATTCAGCAGCTGGATGGTCAAAAGAACCTTACCAGGGCCCCCTGTTGTTGCATGCCATTTTAACAGAAACAAATAGATGCCTGGTATGTAATGAGAGTCCTCCCTTGCTCCTGACTGGTAGAATTTTCTTTTACAAAATAGCCGTCTTATGTATTATTTTCTCATGCAGCTTTTTCATCTTCTTTTCAGTGGGGAGAAATTTTGAGAAATGAAAAACCCATTACCACCCTCCTCGATATGAAAAAATCAGTTTACCAGAGGCTAGACCTAACCAGGCAGATGAAGAGACCCCCGGCTGATCCAAATTTGCTTGGAGTCATTATTTGCCTTCATTCCTAAGGGAGGAAAGAGACCTCCTAAATGCATACTAAATGAATAAAAATCAACACAAGAGAGAAAGAGTTATAACCAATGTTCCCATCAACAGAGGTTTCAGTTCTATCTTTTCAAAATCTGGCTGGGGTTGTTGTTTATTGTTGTGTGCCTTTGAGTAATTTCCAACTTAAGATGACCCTAAGGCAAACACTGTGCAACGAGGGCCCTTCCTTTCTCAGTTGGAGAACTCTCTAGATATGTTGGACTTTCTTGTTGCTGTTGTTGTGTGCCAACAGGTCATGTCCAACTAATGGCAGCCCTAAGACCAACCTACATTGGGGTTTTCTGGGGTTAAGAGTGTGTGACTCACCCAAGATCACCCAGTGGGTTTCCATGGCTGAGTGGGGAATCGAACCCTGATCTTCAGAGTTGTAGTTCAATGCTCAAATCACTACACCACACTGGCTCTCATGTTGGACTATGTGGTGAAGTAGACTGGCAGCTTGGACTGTCCTCTGGACTAAATATGAGTCAACAGTGTGAAAGCCAAAAAAACCAACCCAATTCTAAGCTACTTCAACAGGTATATAGAAGTTTATCACACAAGCTCCTGGCAAGGTCAGAGAATGGTTCAAAAGGGGCTGGGAATGGAACGGAATGAGTGGGGGACGCATTTTACTGTACACAAGGAAGTCCCTCACTCATTCCGTTCCCTGCCCTTCCATTCTCAGTCCATCCCAGAGGAGATTTTTTGAGAACTGTTTTGAACAGTTCTCAAAAATCACCTCCTCTGGGACAGATGGGGAACGGAATGAAATGAGTGAGGGACTTTTGCATGCAGTAAAATGCGTCCCCCACTAGTTCCCCACTCGTTCCTAGCCCCTTCCGTTCCGTTCTCCGACTGTTCCCTGAGCCCCTGTGTGATAAACCTCATAGTGTCCAGATCAAGGGAATTAATAAGTGCGCCCTGGCTTTACGTGGGGGATCCATTCTGGACTCCCCTGCATAAAGCAAATTCCGCGCATGCTTGAGCCCCATTTAAATGAATGGGGCTTGTGCATGCGGCGGTGTGGCGGTGTGGCAGCACACATGCCACAGGTGCGCACCCTATTACTCCCAGTGGGATGTGCCACTCCTTCCTCCCCACGTGGCTTTCAGCATATGCTGAAAGCCGTGTAAAGCGCACCCGCATATAACACAGGCGCACTGTAGTACCATTCTGTTCTGCTTTGGCTAGACCTGAGCTGGAATACTGTTTCCAGATCTGGGCATCACAGTTCAAGAAAGATATTGGTAAGCTGGAAGGTGTCCAGAGAAGCCTTATGAGGAATGACTTAGGGAGATGAGCACAATCAGCTTGAAGAAGAGTAACATTATAATCTTTAAATATCTGAATGGATGTTATGTAGAAGACGGAATGAGCTTGCTTTCTACTGCTCCAGAGATAAGAAGACTGGATGGCCATCTGTCAGGGATGCTTTGATTGTGATTTCCTGCATGGCAGGGGTTGGACTGGATGGCCCTTGCGGTCTCTTCCAACTCTACGATTCTATTCTATTCTATTCTAACCAATGGATTCACATAATAATAATAACCTGTCCAGATTCTTCATGACTGGGCAGGCTATAAAAAATCATTATTATTATTATCATTAAATATTTATTTTTATCCTGCTTCTCCAAACAGATCCAAACACATCACTAGAAAAGAGTTTTCCCCTAAATATTAAAAAGAGCATATTTACTTTAAGAACTGTTTGACAGTAGAATTGCCAGGGTGGTAGTGGTGGATTCTTCATCTCTGGAGGTTTTAAAGCAGAGATTGGAGTCTTTCTGGAGCGCTGTAGTTTTGTATCCCTACATGGCAGTGGGTTGAACTAGAACTAGCTCTTGTGGCCCCCTCCGATAGTATGATTCTATGAAATGTCTGAAGGTCGCCAGGTTGCCTAGTCTTGCTCTGCATTATGCCATAACGTTGTTTGAAGTGCCATTCTGCAACTACCCAACTATTACGGTCACTGGCAGCCGCCCTGGAATGCTGGCATGTGAAATGAGCAAGCAAAAGGAGAGGTGGATGTTTTACTGCCAGACACTTTCATCAGTTCTATGATTTTTTTAAAAAAATAAATGGTACTGCACCCACTTGCCATGGGCTTTGATTTACAATGTTTATGGCAACCAATATTAGATGACTATACACTGTAAAAGAATGTCGGCCCTGCATTACAATCATGGTGTCTCACTCCATCTGCGTGATTTACAGGAAAACACATTTCTGCAGCTGGCCGCATATAGATGCGTCTTTTTTCCTTTCTAAGAAATCTTGCCTCGTCATTTTGTTCAGCGACGATATCACATGGGCTGGACAAAAGTGTCTTCAGGGTACGCATTCAATGCAAGCCAGAGGGTCAAATGGGGAGAGTCTGGGTTCAGCATCTCAACCCGTTTTTCTTTTCGAAATAGTTTTTTATTTATTTCATTCATTCCATACATAATCATAATGCATATCTTTATCTGTACATCTCTTGGCTTCCAGAGTTTACATTTTCTCTTTATATAATTTATCCTTATCAAATAATAGTATGTCAGTCATACAGTTCAAAGTAATTCTACCCCCCATATTGCTTTCAGATATTTTAAGACAGGCTCCCATTCTTTTTCCCAATATTCTAATGTTTTTTATTTTATTTTTCCAGACCGTTATTTTGTCCATTTCTTTTAATTCTAATATCTTTCCAATCCATTCTTCTATTTTCAGTATTTTTTCTGATTTCCAATATTTGGCCCAAACAATTCTAGCAGCGGTTATTAGATATAGCACCATTCTCCAATGTCTCCGTAAACGGTTTATCATATTAAGGAGATAAAACTCGGGAACACTTGGAAATTTTATGCCCAATATTTGTTCCATTGCTTTGGGTATTTTAATCCAATGTTTCTTTATTTCAGGGTAGGATCACCAAATATGGTGATATGACCCAGTTTCCATATGACACTTCCAACAATTTTTATCCTGTAGATTATATATTTTGGCTATTCTTATGGGTGTATAATACCATCGATTAACAACTTTTAAATAATTTTCTTTAAGATCTTGTGCTGTTGTAAATTTACTTGATTGTTCCCAAGCCTTCTCCCAGTTCTCAAATACCTCTTCTCTAGATCTTATTCTAATATTTCCCTGTGATTCTGTTATCAATAAGTCTTTGTAGTCTATGCAATTTTCTCTGTTATATTGTTGTTTAAAGAACGCCTCCTGTGTCGAGATCCATAATGGAATCCCATTGTATATCTTTCCCTTAACTGAGCTCCAGTTTTGCATCAATGCTTTTCATGTGGTTTTAAAATTCTCTATCGCCCTTGTCTTTGCTATATCCTAGATATGCATGCCAACCATATTTTAGCTTTACTGCTTCTAAATCTAATATGTCTCTCTCATCATGTTTTATCCAATTTTGGATCCATAACATAGCACATGCTTGAGAATACAGTTTTATATCTGGTAGAGCCCCTCCCCCTTTATTGATATCTTTTTAATGTTTTCCATTTAAATATGGCTTTTTTCTCCCTCCACACAAATTGTCCCAATTCTTTGTTCCATTCTGAAAAGACTCTATTATTTGTCACAATTGGTAAATTCATAAACAAAAGAATCAATTTTGACAAAATACTCATTTTTATAACTGATACTCTTCCCAACAGAGATATACAGTCTGCCCTTGCTTTACGTGGGAGATCCGTTCCGGACTCTCCCATGTAAAGCAAATACCGCGCATGCTCAAGCCCCATTTAACTGAATGGGGCTCGTGCATGTGGTAGTGCGGCTGTGCGGAAGCACACGCCATGAGCGCACACCCCGTTAGTCTCAATGGGACGTGCTGCCCCTTGCGCCCCACACATTCCTGCGTGGCTTTCAGCGTATGCTGAAAACCACATATAGTGCACCTGTATATGGCACAGGCGGACTGTATTTAACTTATTCCATTTTTAGATTTTTTGCCACACTGGCTTGTAATTATATTCATATAAATTGGAGTTCTTATCTGATAGCCATACTCCAAGGTGCTTTGCTTTTTTCTTGATTTGTATATCTGATCTTTTCACCCCTGTTTTTTCCGTTCAAAAAATGCCCTCTGCCACCTGTTCTTCTGCCCATGGGAATCAATTTGGTGGACAGACAGGGATGTTGTATTTCTTCCCTTCTCCAGGTGAGAAAACACCTTGGGGAGGGTGACTGTTGAGCTGGAGAAATGACAGGAGGCATTTAAGCTGTCGCTCTCCACCTGCCAACCTCATGTCACCTTGCATGCTTAACTTATGAGTGTGAATCCATGAAGGAGAATATTGAATCTCCACAGACCAAGGCACAAGTCAGTGCTTGAATCAGTAGAGTTTATCGCACAGCCCCTGGAACAGGCCTCATGCATTACAAAAGGGGCTGGGATGGAGCCAGAACGAGTGGGGGATGCATTTTACCGCACACAAGAAGTCCCCCGTTCCATTCCGTTCCCTTCCATTCTGTTCCCCCATCCATCCCACAGGAGGTGATTTTTGGGAAGTGTTCAGCAACCGTTCTCAAAAATTGCCTCCTGTGGGATGGATGGGGAACAGAACGGAAGGGAACGGAACGGAATGGGGACTTTTGTGTGCGGTAAAATGCATCCTCCACTTGTTCCACACTCGTTCACGGCCCCTTTCGTTTCATTCTCAATCCATCCCGGTGCGATAAACTTCATTGTTGTGGTGGTCTGTGGGACTGTGTCTGTTATACTAGCCTACTTTGTTCAAGCTTTTAGAAAATTATGGGGAGTATGATTTGGCTGAAACCAGAGACCGGTGGAGATCGGGATCATTGAACTTCATTGGGATCACCATAGCAAAATAGTTAGAAATCAACCATTGTTTTCATGTATCTACTAGCTTACTCAAACAGAGCTTTTTTTTTTAATGATATAAGTTGTTGAGAAATCTGACAATGGCTAGAAACATTGTTTAAATTTTAATTTTTCTTTTGTTAAAATGGAAAATATTCCAACCTTCGGCATATTCCTGGCATATTTGCCCTATCTGGAGGAGCCTAAAGTAAACTATTGGTTTAACATTTGCATGATGTTTTTTTCCCCAAGTCCCTCAGCATGCCTATAAAGAAAAAGAAACATGTAATTATTACTCCTTCTCACACGAAAAAGTACCAGTTACTGAATTATTTTACCAAAATAAATAAATAAGGGCTGGCATTCAGTACTGCAGTTACAGATCTCTAACTGCTCTGTATTTAGTAAGACTACATAGTTTTACAGTAAAACTGTAAATGCCACCCAGCCCACCTTAAGAGCTAGTAGCTAGATTGAGTAAAGGAAGTCTGCAACAATATGAAACAGATTTCAGTATTGAAAAAACAGCAAAACTTTATTTAGAAACTATGGCTGTCCTCCACAGACTTATGTTGTCAGGGCTGAGACATCAACATTAACACAGTACATTTAAAGGATACAGTAATTCAAATCTATGCACAGGCTGACATCCCATTCATCCATAAAATCAAACAAACTCATTTCTCCCTTCTTCCCATGATCACCCCTCCTTTCACCCCATTTTCTCATTATTGTTGTATGCCTTCACGTCGTTTCCGACCTACGGTGACCGTAAGGTGAACCTATCATGAGGTTTTCATGGCAAGATTTGTTCAGAGGAGGTTTGCCATGGCCTTCGCCTGAGGCTGAGAGAGTGTGACTTGCCCAAATTCCTATCCAGTGAGTTTCATGACTGAGCTGGGAATTGAACTCTGGTCTCCAGAGTCGAAGACCCACACTCAAACTACTATGCCACACTGGATCTCATGAGACCAACCTTAAAACATCCATCACCACGTCTCCTCCCTTTTCCCATCTGTTAGCCAGCAAAGGAATGTGAACAAAAGCCTTAACAAAGAACTTAGGACTACATGTCCCATCACCTAGTATTAACACTCTACAATAAGTAAGCAAAGCTGTGGCAGGCAAACCAACACTATTAGCCATGCCAAGCATGCCGAAAGACTCAGCTCCTGACACAGGATGGGATGGAAACATCCTCCTCTTTGCATCCAGATTGGAAGCTGAACAGACCTTTTTTTTACCAGGTCAGGCTGCTGGTTTTTAGGGTGGTTGGAGGGCCAGGCCTGAAGATCTTAGGCCCAGTACAGGCCAATTTTAGGATTCAGGAGAGCGGAGCGTCTGGGCGCCATCATGGCTCACCTCCATCCACATGGGGGCTGCCATGATGAGGTATGCGTGGCACAGCGTCCAAACGGCACTGCGTTGTGCGTACATCATCAGTGCATGCGAGGGCTCCAATAGCCCCCTGTATGTGCCCTAAAAAGAACCCACCGGGAGTGAGTTCTTTTTATGCCTTGTGGAGGCTGTGTCATTTGGTTGCTGTGGCATCTCGCCGCCCCTTTCCCCCCGTCTGTTGAGTCCCTTACTTATTTATGCAAACAGGTAGCCTTTAAGCAAATGTCACTGGGCCCTCATTAGACACCAAAGCAACTTGTTACAGACAGTGTTGTTACTTATAACAAGTTACTTCCAAACTCTGTGCTCAGTGACAGCTAGTGGCTTCCAAATTGGTGAGGCAGGCAACCTGCTCTGGATGTTCGCCTTAACTTTTAAAAAGCTATGCAAGGTAGAGCGCCTTGGAGAGATCTTTAAAGTTAAAACTAAAGTTTTTTTAAAAAAAAATCTTTAAAGTTAAAAGTAAATCCAGGAATGGATTCAACGCTCCATTGACATGGAAGACAGCAGCCACCACTATCTTTACTTTAAACTAGGTTTTATTTGGAACCTAAAAGATCTCGCTCCTCTTACAAACTTAGGCCTGATCTTGAAGGAGTGCAATAGCTTCCTATGTAAGTGCTTGTCTGTTATTAAAGTTGTTGGACTCTGTCCATGAGCTGGAGCAAGAAGGGATATAAATCCAGCAAAGGTCTGGAAAGGAGACAGAGACGTCATATACACACTGGCAGTTCCTTCTTTTCCTGGTTCTGCAGTTGCAGCTGGGTCTGCATCCTCATAATTTGAAACTGTATTTTTGTCCTTGGTCTGGAGGAGTCTATTCCTGCCAAGAAAATCCTGGTCACCAAGCAGGTACACCTACTACAACTTTTTTTTGTTTCTCACCTAGCTGGGAGAACAAAAAGGAAAAGAGTTGGCGACTAAGAAAGGCCTCGGGATGGGGTCAGAGGGGTTCTTCACTCCATCTTGGCTGTGTTAGAGATAGCAACCATAGCATGCTTATACTCAATAGTTGGTCATTTTCATGCTTTAAGAGTTTACTTATAGAATATATTCATATTATTTCTTATTTGTTGGCCTTAGTCACACCCTGACTCTTTCTGCACTCGGTAGTCTGGACTTTGTCCATTCTCCACTTTATAGTCTGCAGTTCCCTCTTTCCCATTCATGTTTGAAGAGTATATGGTACAGAGCCATTCACCATGAGATACTATAAAGCAGTATTCATAAGCAAATCTATGCCATATGTCTTACAAAGAACACCAAGGCTGCATCTACAATGCAGAAATAATGCATTTCGACATCACTTTAATTGCCATGGTTTCGTGCTATGGAATCTTGGGATTTGCAGTTTGTTGTGGCACCAGAGCTCTCTGACGGAGATGGCTAACTATCTCACAAAACTACAAATCCCAGACTTCCACAGCATGGAGCCATGGCAGCAACTCTATAATTGCATAATTTCTGCAGTGTAGATGCAGCCCAAGTCTTCTTCATGGATCTAATAAACCCTTTTGTAGGGGTGAGGGTGGTGTGGGACTGGCTGTTGCTCATCTTCTGCTTGCAAATGCTAAATACTGTGCTTGCAAGATACACGCTATCGTCTCTCACATTTCCCAGTGCTGCAGAAGCGGAGTTTTCCGTGGCATCCCTTAATCTTCCTCTTCGGAAGAGATTTCCACAGAGCTCAGGTCAACCATAAACATATTTGGCCTAAACTGTTTCTCTTCGTTTTCCCGAGTCCCTGAAGAATCTTAGACCTACCTTTTTTGCCCGCCTCCGGTTTCTGCACAACAAACTAGCAGCGTCCAAACATTTGTTTTCGCGCACTGTTTGCAGATTTCCAGAAAGAATTGTCATGGCCCTCAGCCCTCAAAAGTTCATGTTGTTTCTATTTCCTTTGCTACCGCATTTCTATATTTCCTTGTAACAGAAAGGCTCTCGAGCTGGTTTACATGCCAGAAGAAAACCCGTTTTAAAAATGGAATCTATATTAAACATTTTAATTAAAACATATATCAAAACGTTGGGGCGGGGAGGGACAGACAACAACAGTCAAAGCGCGCTTGCCCTCGAAGCCCAAATGCCGAACGGGGTTTTATTTTTAAAAAATAATATTTTCCCTTGTCTCTGAAACAAGTTCAAGGAAGAAGAACACAGACATACTTAAAGCCCCAAAGTGGAGGCTTTCTTTAGTGGCTGCGTATTGGTAAATATAACCCACAAGCTCCCCCTGCTGCTCCACAGAGAGCAGTGCCACAAATGCATGCGGAAGACGGCAAGAGACAGCATCAATCATAGGGACATACCGAGAGCAATGCAGAGACGGAAAACACTCAGCAAATTTGCACCACTGCTGCATTGGGGGGAAAATATGCAATTCATTGCACATGTGTCTATTGTAAGAAGCTTCGGTATTTAGGCTACAGTGGGCTGGTACGGTGGACTTACGACTTTAAAACTACAAAACAGGAGTAACTACTTTGGATGTTTGCAGTAAGGTAGAAAAACAGACCGTAATTGGTTCAAGGAATGATGAAAGACCCTAAAAGTGGTTATGGAATCACCTACCACTGACCACTAGGGAAGCAGATAAGCCTGTATGGAAATTCCCCCACCCATTTCAGAGATGAAACATTTTAATTTTCTCCTACTTCAACTGTGGGGAGAACAGTAAATATATTCATAGAATCATAGAATCATAGAATCATGGAGTTGGAAGAGGCCATCCAGTCCAACCCCCTGCCATGCAGGAACTCTCAGTCAAAGCATCCCACCCTTCTCCAGGGATGAAAATAATTTTGACAACTATTTCCATTCCGACTTCTGAGCATTAGTTCTGGACTTTAACTGCTCTCTTTAGTTGAGTTGTTCTTGGGCTCTGAACATGAGAGGTGCAGTTCTGTAAACCTTTTTTTCTTCCCTTTTATTTCTCATCACTTATTATCATGGATCTGTCTGTCGAGAAAGAGGTGCATATACAAGCTTACCTATTTATTGGATAGGTAGCAGACGTGTCACAGACACGAGAGTGAAAAAATATTCTGAACACTAAACGAAAGTATGTTTTATAAAAATCCAAACTCCCAAATACCCATTAGTGATACTTTTATTAGGCCAACCAGAAGGCACAAAATACCCTGGCTTTTGAGGTTCACCAGCTTCTTCATCAGGCAAAACTAATATAAGGCAGGGTACAGACCACCCAAAAAGGGCGGTCTGCCCACACCTTGTTTTGCTGCGCAGGGAAGCTACAGCAGACAAACTGTGGGACTTCCTCGAGCTGCAAAAAGAAAAAGCGGGTTCTTTTTGCGGCGCGATTGTGATGCCACAGTGTGCCAATGGTGCACTTGCAAAGTCACAATGGCGTCACGACGTGCAGATGCTAAACTTCTGTTGCGTCAAAATGTCTGTGCTCGTTTGTACAGGGCGCCACCATTTTGACGCCCTGGTCATGTGCGAGGGGCGAGGGGCATCTGGAAGCGCCACCCCTTGCATGTAACAATAGTGCCCCATTGCGCCCATCTGTAGAGCACCTAGAATTCATGTAGGGGCACTAAGGGCCCAAATAGACAGGCCAAAATAAAGCTGCTTCGGGTCATTTTGGAGGTATGCTGTTTAAATGCTGCATGTGTCCTAAGAGGCCAGAAGCCATGCCAAAGCCATGCTCCAAGGAAACTGAATCATGGCCTTTGGCACTCCGTCCAGCCTCTTAGGGTGAATGCTCATTAAACACATCCTACAAAGTGACCCAAAGTAGCTTTATTTTGGCCGTCTTTCGGGGTCCTAAATGAGATTGTTTGGGGTAAAAAGTGCAGGTCTGCAGTTGTTTCGTTGAATATTGTATAGATTGATGTGACACTTTAAGCATATAAAAAATTCGACGCCAAATTGGGATTTCAAAAAAAAAAAATTTTTTGACAGCAAAACTTTGAAGGCGGCTAACACAACAACTCCCAGAATCATCCACTCGCAGTTGGACACACACTTCAGCCAGCAGATTGCCTTAGTTCTTCATAATATATTTTAGGGAAGTTAAGAAAGCTGAATGTGCAGCATCAGATTCTCTCAATGGCTAGAACACAGCACAGTGTGATAGTGCTGTCTCTGTCTCCTCTGCTCCACACTCCTCCTGGCAACAATAACATGGGGCACCTGGATGCTAGGAATGGGAATTAGCACATGAATGCTCCCCCAAGCCTCCTGTATCAGGGAGGCAATTTAAGCTGGTTGGAATAATAATAATAATAATAATAATAATAATAATAGTAATTTTTATTTATATTTCCTGCCTCTCCCTGTGGATCGAGGCAGGATTACAACAAGAAAAACAACAATTACAAGATTAAAACTACAATGTCATATAAAATACACTCAATAAAACAATATAACCATAACCAATACAAAGGATTCTGCGACATGGTACCATTTCAAACTAGAGGTCCCCCACAGTCTCCTTGATGAGGGATGATTGGGCCAGTTTTACTTTAGAACGTAACATTTCCAAGTCTTGGTCCATACTACCTCACATACTGATACTAAGCCTGTTTGCTGCTATCACAGTGGCCTCTGGATAGTCATGCAGGGTTTATGACGTGAAGTCGGAGGCTTTCATGGCCGGAATCTATCATTTTTTGTGGGGTTTTCAGGCCATGTGGCCATGTTCTGGAAGAGTTTGCTCCTGATGTTTCGCCAGCATCTGTGGCTGGCATCTTCAGAGAATGCTGACATGGAAGTGAGTGGGGTATATATACTGTGTGACCCTTGGTTGAGAGCATGGGATTTCCATGTTAATCTCTGTGTTGGTCTGTTGTTGAATGGCAAGGCCTCAGGGTGTCTGTTTAATTCATGATCCATTGCCTGCTGGGAAACCTCCCTGACCCTCGGTGATTTTCATTTGAATGGGCTGGGTTTTGATTTTGGTGTTTTTCAGGACTGGTAGCCAAACCTTGGGGCTATACAGACCGCTTCCAAGATGCCCCTTTCCTGGCTCGATCAGGGCCACAGCAACCTCACGCTTCAGCCCCGATCCAGCCTCTGGGGAGCATAAAAAGGAGTCACAAAAAGCGTCTCCTTTTTGCACCTTCCAAAAGGCCCCATAGCTGTGGCAGTGCGGCTGTATGGTGCCCCTTTGGCACTCCATCATGTAGACGCGGCGCCAGAGTCGCACCATGATGCTGCGCACCATCTGGAATGGCGTGCAGCATCATGATGCCCTGGGGGCAGAGTCAAAGCATCCAGCATCAGGATGCTGAGCCATGATTCCGCAGCACAGTCCAGCACAAAATGCCGGTCTGTACAGGGCCTTTGTTTACTTTAAGGGTTTCTTTTTTCCTGTTGAAGCTGTCCAGGTGTTTATGGATTTCAATAGCTTCCCTGTGCATTCTGACCTGATAATTGTTGGCATGGTCCAGAATTTCAGTGTTTTCATTTAGCATTTTATGCCCCGGATGGTTTATAATGTTTTCTGCTACTGCTGATTTTGCTGGCTGACCCAGTCTACAATGTCTTTTATTTATGATGTTCTGGACTTTAGGGGACTGTGGAACTCTGGGTCTGACATCCATCCCTCATTGCACCATTGAGAGACGGGAAGCTTTGCATCTCATTTAATGTGTCTGCAATATTTTTGTCATGCAATAAGCAGCAGTGGTGTCAACAGCTGCCATGGTTCCCCTTCTGAAAGAAGAAGCTGATAAAGGAAGGACAACCCAGCACAAAGCATTCCCTTCTTTTGAAAACCAGAGAGGAAAGGGATGATACTTTGTCATCATTATTAACTCGCCACATTTGCACACTAAAAAGCAGCCAGGAGGTTCTTCTTCCAAATAAATATTCAAAACGCTTTAATGGAAAAAGGCACCCCCTTTTTCAAGGAGTTAGGATAGTGCTGGGCTCCATACAGGTGAAACCAATTAACGTTTACATCAAACCTTTGCTGAGGAGTGAGCGACGCGTTAGGTCCCCCTCCTTGCAAACTGTAAAAGAAAGAACTGTTGTGATCAGCAATTCATGGCAAAGAGTCACGTAAGGGAATGGTGGGAATTTTCTATGAAAAACGCATATCTCAACATAGAGGTTTAGAAAGCAGATTTTTCTGAACAACCTTCCACCCATTATGGATGAAAACCATGACCTGGTTCATCCTTGCACACTGAACAAGAAATTATCTGGAGCAGTGGATTCAAACTACAGGAATGCTGATCCCACCTCAACATTAGGAAGAACTTCCTGACAGTAAGAGCTGTTCGACAGTGGAACAAACTCCCTCGGAGTATAGTGGAGTCTCCTTCCTTAGAGGTCTTTAAACAGAGGCTGGATAGCCATCTGTCAGGGTGCTTTGATTGTGAATTCCTGCATGGCAGGGAGTTGGACGGGATGGCCCTTGAGGTCTCTTCCAACTCTATGATTCTATGGACCTGAACAGACAGGCCAAAATAAAGCTGCTTTGGTTCACTTTGAAGGTATGCTGTTTAAATGATGCATGTGTCCTAAGAGTCTGGAAACTATACCAAAGCCATGCCTAAGGACTGGAGCGCAGCTTTAGCACAGCTTCTTGCCTCTTAAGATGCATGTGTCATTTAAACAGCATATCTCCATAGTGAACCAAAGCGGCTTTATTTTGGCCTGTCTGTTCAGGCCCTATGAAATGGGTGAGGCTTTTTTGTTGGCCTTAGAAAGTGTAAAACCAATTTTTTGTGCTTTTTTGTAAAATTGAACGCTATGATAAATGCTGCCTGGTTGCATGGACTATTAAAAAGTAGCAACATTGGATGGGTTGTTTAGCCATCAGCTTCTCTTTTTCCATTTGCTGTATATGTGGTTAGACTGCAGGTGTAATTTTTTTGCTTATTGCATTCTCTAATGCAAGAATCAGTCATTTCAATCATGTCTGGGTGAGACTGAAAGGCGTTTTTGCACATTTCCGCATGATTTTGCACACTTGCAACCAAAAAGAAAACTTTTTTTTGCAGTAGCCGAAAAACAGTGTGTTGTCTGAAAAAGACACTTCTTTCTGTGCAAATATAATTGCTTTTGCACAAAAATCAATTTGTTCGTACGAACCATTTCTTTTTGAGAATGAGTCTCCAAATGCAAAAACAGAAATGAAAAGAACAAAACAAGAATCGAGATCTCGGGATGTGACTAAAGCGTATCACTGTTTGTTACACATACGGGGGTTTTGGTTTCTTGATGCTTGAATCAAGTCTTTTTACGAGCTGTGAAATTTGGCACCTGCTTGACCAAGGTGTGAGAATGTTCATTTTACTTCATTTGCAAATGAAGTAGCAGGGTGAGCACTTCAAAGGAGAATCCTATGCGCCGGGGTGAAGTAATTTATGTAAACAGCCATTCAGACAGGGTCTTAGTTGAGCATTTAACACCAGGGAGTGCTGCTATTCATTCTGATCTGTTTGCTTTAAAGCTTATCAACGATCATCATCCCACCCTTTTCCTTTGAGTCACTGGAGTGTCCTGTCTGTGCATGCCGAGAAATCGCAAGCATAGAGAAAGGGAAATATTATCCATACTTGGCTGGGGAAATCGGTCCTATGGTGCTCATCTTCACAACACAGTTCCTCCTTTCCCTTTGTTAATGCTGCTCCAAACACTACAAGCCTTTATGTACTATAGTTTTTGTGGGTTTTTCAGGCTATGTGGCCATGTTCTAGAAGAGTTTGTTCCTGACATTTCGCCAGCATCTGTGGCTAGCATCTTCAGAGAATTCTGGCACGGAAGAGTGTTGGGTATTTATATACTGTACATGCCAGCATTCTCTGAAGATGCCAGCCACAGATGCTGGCGAAACGTCAGGAATAAACTCTTCTAGAACATGGCCACATAGCCTGAAAACCCCCAAAAAACTATGGATGTCAGCCATGAAAGACTTCGACTTCACCTTTATAGGTATGTACTATTTACATATGGTATCTATGCTGACAGTTTAAGCATATCACTATGGCATATAGATTTGTCCACTGGTTTCAAATGGTGTACTTTAAGTACTAGGTAGAACTGTACTTAAGGGAACGCTTTCTTCCGTACTGTCCGTCCTGCACACTAAGGTCCTCGGGGAAGAATTTACTTCAGTCTAAAACATCTAGACTAACTCCATTCACCCAGAGGGCCTTTTCTGCTGCTGCACCAAAGCTATGGAATGACCTGCTGGAGGAGATCCGCCACATTTCTACTCTCACAGCCTTTAAGAAGGCTCTTAAGACGGATTTGTTTCAGCAGGCCTTCCCAACCGAGCTCCTCTCCCTTTATACTGTGATTTACAGTGCTCTGTCCACCAATTCTTCCCTTAATTTTAACACTATTGTATTTCATTGTTTTTCAATGCTGATTATTTAATTGTAATTTTAGTATTGGCAAGGGAGGTTCGCAAGGGACTAATTTTTAACTTTATTGTATATTCTATGTATTTTATTGTTGTAACCCGCCCGGATTCCTTGCGATTGGGCGAGCTATAAATAAATCATTTCTTTATTATTATTATTATTGTTATTTATTACACATAAGTAAGGTTTGTAATGGGGTGAGCAGGACTACATTCATGGTCTCCATTTCCCCTCCTAGTCAGATATGTCATAACGTGCAAGCAACTGTATGTCCACACCAACTGTACACAGTATAAACAGTGGATTTGTTTTTGGCAATAGCTAAATGCACACAGGGCTAATGTGCACATGGACAGAACATACATAGGCTCAATTTGCAGGTCACACCAAATGTGCGCAGGGATAGTGGAGGGATGGCCCAGCTCTCTCCTCCATATGTGTTGTATGTATACACAATTCGTTCCCTTGTGGGTCTCTGGAAAGCCCTGAACTGGAGGGGTGTGCAGCTAATAGAGATATTTCTTGAGATATTTTGATAGTAGATAGTCCATTATCTTTGTTATACCCATATATTTAGCATACTGTTAAATCCATTTAGGGGCACGATTCTGGATTTTATCCTTGACATTTATATGTATAGATGTGTTTATACGATATGCTAGAATATAATGTTTCAATGGATGTAATGCAATATAATTTTTGTAAACATTTTATTATTTTGTGCTGGTCGTGTGCTGTAATAAATTATTTGTATTTGTAGCTAATAGTCCCATTTACACCAAAGTAAACCTCAACACGGACATTACTTGTGAGTAAACATTACAGAGATGGGGCTGCAGGCACTTTCCTGAGAGCAAGGCTGCATTTGCACTGCCAAAATGATCTGCTGTGACACCACTTTAACTGCTGCGGCTCAATGTTATGGAATTCTGTAGTTTTGTGAGACATTTAGCCTTCTCTGTCAGAGAGTTCTGGTGCCACAACATGCTACAGTTCCCAGAATTCCCTACCATTGAGACATGGCAGTTAAAGCGGTGTCAAATTGGATTATTTCTGCAGTGCAGATACAGCCCAAGTTCCCTTCATATCTGTCTGGAAAGCCCAGAAGTGGAGGGGTGTGTTGCTGCTGCCAGCAAGTCAAATAACTCATTGGGAGCAAGGAGGGCTGGACTAGCAACACCCAATTTGTCTTCACAACAACTCTGTGAGAGAGGCTAGGCTGAGAATAGCAAGCGGATTGTGTATTTCAAGGTTGAATGTGAGCACAGAATAATAAAGTCATAGAATCCCAGAGTTGGAAGAGACTGCAAGGGCCATCCAGTCCAACCCCATTCTGCCATGCAGGAAATCTAAATCAAAGCACCCACGACAGATGGCCAGCCAGCCTCTGTTTAAAAACCTCTAAGGAAGGAGACTCCACTACACTCCGAGGAATTGTGTTCCACTATCGAACAGCCCTTACTGTCAGGAAGTTCTTTCTAATGTTGAGGTGGATCTCTTTTCCTGGAGCTTGCATCCATTGCTCCTTGTCCTGTTCTCTGGAGCAGCAGAAAACAAGCTTGCTCCCTCCTCAATATGACATCTTTTCAATTATTTAAACAGGGCTATCATATCACCTCTTAACCTTCTCTTCTCCAGGCTAAACATCTCCAGCTCCCTAAGTCATTCCTCATAGGACATGGTTTCCAGACCCTTCACCATTTTAGTCGCCCACCTTTGGACACGTTCCAGTTTCTCAACATCCTTTTTGGATTGTGGGGCCCAGAATTGTGGGGCCCAGATCATGCTGAGATACCTCTTTTAACTTTTTTGGGGAAAGATCTCAATATGGGGCAGATCACTTCCTTCTCTAGAGCTCAAAGAGTTTAGCAGAAAGATCCAAACAGCCCCAGTGAGGAGCAGCGAGTGCAATTGCCTCCCCCTTCGTTGTTTGGCTTCTCATTAGGCAAAGTGAGAAAGAGTTCGGCTTTTGCTGCAGAAACCCACAGCCCTGTGGCACATTAAATGTGTTTTTTGTTTCATATTGCATTGTTTGTGTGTGTATATCTCTCTGTGTGTGTGCGTCTTTCCTTTCCAATCAGCCTCATTTAAATCAAGACAATTCGGTCTTTGTGCTTAGGAGGATATTGGACATGAGGCATCAACAAAAAGAGGTGCGATAAATATTTCGATCAGCAGCTGGGAAAAGCTTACTCATCGTTGTGTGTGTGTGTGAGTGTGTGCGTGCGTGCATGCGTTTTGCAAAGATTAAAGGAAGCTTGCAAAAAAGAAAGCTTCCCACCCACTCAAGTTCTTCTTCTTTTTTTCCGATAAGGATCATACTGGATATTATAAGCAGGCAACGGTTCATAAAAGATGAGCAGCCACATCCGTAAATGACTGATTTGATCCTCTGTGTGACAAGCTGCACAATGTAGAAGGGGGAAAAACACAGGTGTTTCTTACAATCTCATATTTTTTAATCAGACAGCTGTAAAATAGGATGCACTCCTTTCAAGAGTTCTCCATACCTATGTGCTGATAGGAGCTGGTAGAGCTAGGCTTCATTCCCACTTACCTCTTGTTTCGCTTCCTGCACCGATTCCTGAAACCGGTTCAGCAAACAGCGTGGTTCCCATTATGTTTGCACCGGTTTCAAGAATCGGTGCAGGAAGCAACAGCCACAACTTCCCCGCCATGCCTCCCTCCATCCTCCTGGCCATACCGGGGGCAAAGGAGAGATCGAGGCGGAAGGAGAGGCAGACCGGGAGGACTGAAGACTGAGGACGGAGCATGGAGGTATGGCCGGGAAAGGAAACCAAGGCAAATTTAAACAGAACCTTGATTTAAAAGCAGGGACTGATTGGTCCAGAAAAAGTGGAAGATCTGTTCCATTTAAAGCACCCCTTTCACAGTAGGTACAGTGGTTTGGGCAAGTGACTCATGGATTGGTTTTCAATCATCTCTGATCATGATGATCAAGGCCATCTGTCAGGGATGCTTTGATTGAGATTTCCTGCATGGCAGAATGGGGTTGGACTGGATGGCCCTTGTGGTCTCTTCCAACTCTACGATTCTATGATTCTATGATTTTCATCCATCATACTCGCATGCAAAATGCAGTTCTGGGAACAGATTGCCATAATCCACCTCATGTTAAATGACTCAACAAGCTGCGAGGAGATCCAAACTTGTTTCAGGGGGAGGTGTTAGGTGTCATAATTCACTCCGTAGATGAATCTGAATCTGAGGAAGAGCTCGAAGACCTCATAACTCAGCCCGGATGATCCAGCTAAGGAGGAGAACAGGGTAGAGTGCCAGGAATCTGTTGATAATGCTTTCCAGGAGTCTGGGGAGCTGGCTGAGATAACAGACATAGCAGAACAGCACATCCCCATCCTTCAGTGAACTTGGAGGGGACACATGCCATGCCCAGCTCAGATTAAATACCAAATGCTAAACTAACTGGGCACTAACAAGGCAAAGGTGACCTTGAAGGAACTGCCCATAAAAACTCAGGTGTTCTCTTCCATCTTTAGTGCTGACAACTGACTCAATGGTTGGCACTACTCTCTGCTGTTTGTGTCTTGCCTTGACCTTGGATTGAGTATGTTTGAACTGCTCTGTTTACTTTGTTCTGGCTTGAGTACTTGGACCATAGAATCATAGTATCGTAGAGTTGGAAGAGACCGCAAGGGCCACCCAGTCTAACCCCCTGCCATGCAGGAACTCTCAATCAAAGCATATCCAACAGATGGCCATCCAGCCTCTGTTTAAAGACTTCCAAGGAGGGAGAATCCACCATTCTCCGAGGAAGGAGTATGTTCCACTGTCGAACAGCCCTTACTGTCAGGAAGTTCCTCCTAATGTTAAGCTGGAATCCATTGCTCCGGGTCCTATTCTCTGCAGCAGCAGAAAAGAAGCTTGCTCCCTCCTCAATATGACATCCTTTCAAGTATTTAAACAGGGCTATCATATCACCACTCAACCTTCTCTTCTCCAAGCTAAACATCACCAGCTTCCTAAGTCGTTCTTCATAGGGCATGGTTTCCAGACCCTTCACCATTTTAGTTGCCCTGGACACAATATTCCAGGTGGGGCCTGACCAAAGTAGAATGCAGTGGCACTATTACTTCCCTTGATCTAGACACTATACTTTTATTGATGCAGCCTAAAATTGCATTGGCCTTTTTAGCTGCCGCATCGCACTGTTGATTCATGTTCAACATGTGGTCTACTTGGACTCCTAGATCCCTTTCACACGTAGTTTTGTTCAGCCAGGTGTCCCCCATCCTATATCTGTGCATTTCATTTTTCTGCCCTAAGTTCAGTACCTTACATTTCTCCATGCTGAATTTCATTTAGTTAGCCTTGAAGTCAGACTGCTGGACTGGCTATCAACAACCCTTTTGATTCTTCTTCATGGATCCTGCTTGCATAACCCATGACTGACCAGGACTGGACTGACCATCCAAAATTGCCTACTTGTTTCCTTGGGAATGTTCTGACTTGTCTTCAGGACATTAGGGGAGACAGAGAGGCTCAAATAATTAAAGAGGGCTTCCCTCACTGGGAATTTAAAGTGGGGCAGTCTTTGTATCTTTCCACTAAATTCATTTCAGGTCTTTAACCTTTGAAGAAAATGAATATGGAAAGATACGTACAAGACTGTGCAATATTTGCTACAGCAAAAAGGGTGGGTGGTAAACTACAAGGACTATTGCAGCCTCTGCCTACCCCTAGTAGATCTTGGGCACATGTCAGTATGGATTTTATTGTTGAACTCCCAGTTAGCAAAGGAACAGTGATTTCAGTGGTGTGTGACTTGTTTTCTAAAGAAGAGTGTTTGTTCTGCACAAATTGCTGCCTACTGCTCAGCAACTGGCCAAATTGTTTGTTCAACATATGTTTAGGTTACATGGAGTAACCGAAAAGGTGGCTTCAGATTGAGGTACCCAGTTCACTTTGCTATTCTGGCATGCCTTTTGGAAGCTAATAGGCACAAAGCTAGCTATGGGCACTGCCCATCATCCACAAACAAATTCTGGAGCTTTGATATTATGATATTATATTAATTTTCAGCAAGACAACTGGACTGAATGACTAGCCTTTGTAGAAACGGTTTGTAATAACTCTGTGCACCAAAGCACTGGACATTCCCCATTTGCAGTGTTATATGGGGACCCCTTCCATTGATGGGCTGTCAATATTTGTGGTGTTTGCCCTATCACTGAGCTGACCTTAAATGAGGCTAAAGAGACTTACAAAAAGCATGCTGTCAAATGATGGGATCCTCACTGGGAATTTAAAGTGGGCTAGTCTGTGTATCTTTCCATTAAATTCATTTTAAGGATTCAACCTTTGAAGAAAGTGGCACCAGATTTTGCGGGTCCCTTTGTGATAAAATGCCTGTTAAATGTTGTCGCCGTAGAACTGAACCTGCCCAAAACTTACAAACATTTGCATCCCGTATTTCATTTCAGCCTACTCAAATTGGCAGTGGAGAATAGTGTGTGACATGCATCAGGTAGCCCTTCTTCTTATTCTGATGGATGGTGAACAATATTTTGAAGTGAAAAAAATAATCTTGGACTCTATATAAGGGGCACATTGGGATTTATTTATTCTTTTAAGAAATGGCCAATTAAATATTTACATTTTTCTCTATAGCAACTAACTTATTTATTAAATAGTATTCTATATAAATGGTATTGCATATTATAAACTGTATGGTGCAAGTATTCTTTTAATGCAAATATATTGTATTATATTGTTTTAACATGTATTTAATGCGTTGCCTAATGGTCTGTTGCCTATAATAAAGGTTTGTTGATGGGTTAGGATTAAAAATGTCTTTCTTGGTTGCCAGGAAACCCTGATGAGGAGAATGCTGGGCCAATGAGACTTTTTACCGTTCAGGATTTATTTAGTGAAAAATTCACTGTTTCCGCAAAGGAGGCAGAATTTTCTTCAGGGAAAATGTGCAGAAATATTTTTCCGTCTTCTGAAAACAGGAAAAAAAAAAATCTTGTGCAGAATAAGTCCCCAACTACATCGTTTTCTGCATGGAATAAAATACTGCTGCAAGAAACTGCTGTCACCTTTGCTGAAAATGTTGGTTTCCATACAATAATCACATGCAAATTTTGGGAAGAATAGGACTCTGGACTGTGAATAGTCTTCAAAAAAAATGTGCAGTTTCAATTATTTCCTCTCAGCAGGAAGAAAATTGCTAAAACTACTTCAAGAATGAGATTAGCAAAGAATTGCTTCCCTACTTGTGAGTGAGTATGTCTACTGCAGAGAGCATGGTCACAACATCCCACCAGACACATACACATATATACTCCATCTTTATTTATTTTTTATTCCATCTAGCCTGGTGAACTGTTCAAGAGAACTCCAAAGGACACTAATGGGATATTTAGTTTCAGTCTAGAAGTCAACCTTGTTTTCAGTCATGGACAGCACTTCATGCTACAAGCCACTGGGCCTCTGATGGCAAGCCCACTCTCCTCCCGTGCGCAACGCAGCATGAGGCAGCAGCACGAAGTAATAATTGAACCATGTAATATTCCTCCTTGTCCGTTTTGAGAGGCCACATACCCATTACTCGAAAAGGAACTGTAAAAGACGATGAGCCCAAACACACAGGCCAAAATAAAGCTGCTTCGAGTCACTTTGGAGGTGTGCTGTTTAAATGACACATGCATCTTAAGAGGCCTGAAGCTGCACCAAAGCTGTGCTCTGGTCCTTAGAACTGGAGCATGGCTTTGGCACCACTTCCGGCCTCTTAGGACGCATGCATCAGTTAAACAGCATACCTCCAAAATGACCCGAAGCAGCTTTATTTTGGCCTGTCTGTTTGGGCCCATGGTCTTTTTAAAGTTCCTTTTCTAGTTATGATGATGCACGCCGGGTGCCTTGCCCAAACAGTGCTGCATGGAAGGGGCATCATCAAGGCATGCCAGTGCACCCATGGCTCCCCTTCCAGGACACAAAAAGAAGCCTCTTTTTGGAGCTTCTTTTTGCCCCTTCCAGAGGCCACAGCATGTGGTTGCCACTGCCTCCATCTGGGCCAAACAGAGGTGGCATTCATCCACCCATCTGTAAAGGCCCTAAGACTCTGGAGACCAGGATTCAAATCCCTGCCGAGGCATGAAACCCACTTGGTGACCTTAAGCAAGTCACTCTCTCTCAGCCTCAGAGGATGGCAATGGCAACCCCCCTCTGAACAAATCCTCCCAAGAAAACCCTATGACAGTTTCACCTTAGGGTCTCCATTGAAGGCACACAAAAACAACAAAATTCTTTTTTTTCACACAGTTACTTCTCCGATCTCACTCTGTACTAGTTTTAATTGTCCCAAACCTCCAAAAATGAGACTGGCTAAAAGTGAAATAAGTAAGCAACAGTCACACAATACACAACCCAAGTCTCCCCTTCACTGAACTTTATTTTGGCTGACAGCTCCATGGCTTGCAGCCAAACACCCTTATAAGATACCACCTTTTCACTTAACCACACAAGCCAAGCAGAAAACAATTACTGTCACTAAACTGTCTGCTATTTTTCTCCCTTTCCTCTTCCTCTCTCATACCCACCTAATGAGATGAGAATCTTTCACACGCATGACACCTCACTATGGAGTTTTGCAGTCCTCAAAATTTCCATCTCAGGTTTCTTTCCAGTTCATAATGCACGACTCAAGAGCCATTTGGAACACCAATAATCTTTAGCAATGCTGACCTTCAAGACTCTTCCGTGATAATCAGGAGGGGATCAAAGGAGAAAACAGACAGGATCACTTTAATCCCTCTAAGAGCAAACCTCGCCCTAATCTTAAAGTATGTGTATGTGTGTATTAATTCTCCCCACACCCTGCCTGTTGTCTTTGTTTTAATGGTTATTGTCCTTTGTACCTTGCTGCAACCTGCTACAATTTGATTGGGGCAGAGATAATACAATTGGGAAGTTGGCAGGATGATCCAACACCAGAAGGATCAGTGCTTTGTTCCATTAAAATACTGCTTCATTCACATTTCTCCAAGGTTTCACCTCCATTTGCGAAATGCTCTTCTTGGGAATGCTCAACCCGAACCTTGCCGTTGTTTTAGCATGAGCCAAACATGATGATGGCTGGCATCCTGTTAGTGACATAAACATAATTGCTCCTTATGCTTGTGGATGTGGTTTTGAGGTCATTGCAGAGGTTGGTATTCTCTTCCCTTCAATGCAAGGACCAAAGTTGCATGTGATTATTGTATGGACCCTTTTTTTTCTGGCTCATTTGTGTCACTCTGATAGATCTGCCCTGATACTGATGGAAGGCAGAGAGGAACAGAGAAGTATCTGGCTATGTCCCCCACAGCCATATGCAGACCAATGCCATTATTTGCCAAGACCTCCAGATGCTCTTTGGTGAATCTTGGCAGAAGATGTCCTCAGTTTGTTCCCATAGTCATATGCTCCTCCGATCCTCTGCTCTCCACTGGTCATGGAATGGCTGTCAGAGAGGACAATCAAAGCAACACATTGAGTCCAGAGGCTGATGTTCTTTAAAATAAAAATCACATTTTACCATATTTTCACTTTAACCACATGAAACGATGCATAGGAAAATACATTTGGGCTGTGCGTATGACATTGTAATTTAAAGATATAATTTTAATTCTACTAAGATTAAGATTACAACTTGGTTAAAATCCCATCAGCACCATTGAGCATTGGCTGCCACTGAATCAAAAACTGTTACAGATTAAAAATGCACGGGGAGGGGGTTTAAGTTATGCACATTAATTTTCATTTCATTAGATTCAGTAATATATTTGGAATTATGATTTATGATTTATGAACAGCATTAGTACAAAAAACATTACTAAGGATTCAGTATGGCATATTAATGGGAGGAGGTCAATGTAGGCATAACACCATGAGTTGCCACACTGGGTGAAACCAACCCTAGTGACGCCACTGCTCCCAGATAGTCTTTGGGTCCTCCTCTCCTTTTTGCAGGGCTGCTCCAATGTATGGTACAACAATCTACATTTATTCAAAAATAGTTAAGTCGTCTTCTTCTGGAACATCGTCATCACTCTCCAAACCCGGAATTCCATCCTGAATTTCTTACGACTCCGTTTCCTTTAGAACCATTGGCTCCAATCTTTCCGCTCCCTATAAGACAGCTTTCCATTCCATGCTGGGCCTATCGCTATGTCTTATTTTCAGGGTATGGCTTATATTGCGCAAATACTTAGAAATCCCGCTACGGCGTATTTTATCGGTATGTCTTATTTTCGGGGAAACAGGGTAGTACAAAATTGCTTTTAATTCAATTGTATTTCAATGTTGTAATGTGCATAACTTAAAATCCCCCCCATGCATTTTTAATCTATAACAGTTTTTGATTCAGTGGCAGCCAATGTTCAATGGTGCTGATGGGATTTTAACCACGTTGTAATCTTATTATGAGATACCTTGAGTACCAGTTTGGGAAGGAAGGTGGGATATAAATCAAATTAATAAGAAACAGAAGAGTAAGCCAGCAGCCATGCTGAGTTCAAGGAAGATCCTTTTTTTTTTGGTATGATTTTGACCAAAAGGAAATCTCTGGTCCTGCTTCTTTAATCTCATCCTTTTCTTTCCATTTAACGTAAACTGGATAATGGTCTCAGTGGTGTCAATGTTGCATCTTTTATTAACCACTGTTAATAATATATACGAAGAAATCAATGGGCTTCAACATGATCTAGTGCCATTTTTAGTACAAGCTATTAGAGGTCTCTTTTTCTTCTAACACATGACAGTAACTTTTTTTTAAAAAAAGAAGAATATTAAATCCAACACTGAGTCCATTAGGAAGTCATGCAATTAAACAACTATGTAACCCTTGGAGCGGTTTAAAAGCATTTTCCATTATGTAATTAACTACACATTAGCAAAGAGCAATGCTAATGGCCAAACTTTCTGGCACACCAAAATAACCATGGCCTGGAAAACGTTTGGTGGGGTTGGGGAAATATTGGAAAGAAGACAACAAAATTCTTACAGGGTTGTTGTATCTTTCAACAGCTATCACTTTTGGATCTGAATACTCTCCTCCCCC
>NC_056531.1:5329460-5339385 GCF_019175285.1 Sceloporus undulatus
TGGACTAGATTATTTGCGGTTTTGATTAATATGTCCTCTCTAGGAATCTCTAGGTCCTCCAGTACAACTCTGCCAGAAAATGACCATAGAGTTGTGCTGGGGAACCGAGAGGTTCCTAGAGAAAACACTTCTCTAGGCATTTGTAGGTCCTCCAGCATGATTCTATGATCATCTTCTGGCAGATGTTGACCATAGAGTTGCACTGGAGGACCTAGAGATTCCTAGAGGAGTGGTCGCTCCGGTAAAAAAAATAGGGGGGGTTATTCGTGGTTTTTCCACATTCAGGGGGGTCCTTCATCCCTAACCCCAGTGAATGTGGAGAGACCAATGCTTGTTTTATGTTTTATTAGCATAATGCTGAGATACATAGAAGGAAGGAGCAAGATCCCAGTCCAAGGAAATCTAGTTACACTGAACCACCTTGAAAAGTTGAAAATGTTAGGCCCAATACAGACTGCCGGAAAGTGGCAGTCTGGGGCCGATTTTAGGGTGCAGGATTGTGGAGTGAACGCATGCTCCCGAGCCCTACCACACGGCGGTGGTGCTATCATGGCATGGCCTCATCCACATGGGGGCTGCCATGATGACGCGAGTGTGGTGCAGCATCCGCACATCGTGGCACCGCGCTTGCATCATCGGTGCACAACAATGCACCAATGGCGCACTGATGGCATCTGCGATGCACACCACAAAGAACCCACTTTTAGGGAGGGAGGGAGGGAAGCCAGAAGCTGCACGGTTTGGCTGCTGCAACATCCCTCAGGAGTAAAAATGGCGGCCTCCAGCCCACCCTTTTGGGGCGGTCTGTCAAGCCCCTAAGTCCAAGGAGGCTGAAATCAGTGAGAAAAATTTGTTACTGGGAGTAACACCGGCAAAAGTACAGTTGTGGACATTGCTCAAGGAGCTATCCAGTACCTCCTTTCACAATATTGTCACGCACACACCGCCCTTCTGCCATCATTGACAGACCAGATGGTTTCTGCAAACTCCCATTGGTTGGTTGTGAGCGCATACCAGGATAGCACCTTCATGCCATTGATTGAAGCTGATGGGACCTTTTCTTAGGTATATTAGGGGCACATGAGCAACCAAATGCCTGTGTTAAGCAACATAATGTACACAAATGAAATGAAGAGAACTCCCTGTTTATATATATATATATATATATATATATATATATATATATATATATATATGAACACAAAGATATATGCGGATTTGTATGGACTTTAAAAAAAAAAAAAATTGATGTGGAAACAAAATAGAAAAAAAACTTAAGATCAGAAAAGAAGGCATGGAGAACTGAAATTGACAGATTGACAAATATTTTTAAAAATGACAACTGCATCCATTCCTGACTTTAACACATTAGTCTGGTGAGACTGATTTGCTGTTATTGAAGTAGTTGGGTGAAAATATATCCATCACTTGCTGATCCCTTTTTCACATTATTCATGGAGCAAGAGGCTTTGGATTGCAACTCTCACAGTCTCTTACCATTGCCCATGCTGCCTGGTACTGCTGGGTGTCATAGACCAAAACCAATAGTTTTTCACCCCTGACTTAACAATGGCTATCCTTCATGCATTACCTGTTCCTGACTCTTGGTGGCATGAAGAGACAATATCCAAGCACCAGACATGATCAATGCTCAGAATTATTATGCTCTATGGGAAAATACAGGAAGGTGCACTTGTGTGGTAATATTAGTGAACATTAGGATTAGCCGTCTTGAGTCCCTACACTGGGAGGATGGTGGGATATGAAAAAACAGAATAATAATAGTTTTTGGTGGGTTTTTCGGGCTCTGTGGCCATGTTATCGCAGAATTTATTCCTGATGTTTTGCCAGCATCTGATGTCAGGAATAAACTCTTCTAGAACATGGCCACAGAGCCCGAAAAACCCACAAAAAAACTATGGATGCCAGCCATGAAAGCCTCTGACTTCACATCAGAATAATAATAATAATAATAATAATAATAATAATAATAATAATATATTTATTTCTATCCCGCCTCTCCCTATTGAGGATTGAGGCCGGTAACGACAGATCAATATAACCATTACAGAAACATCATCATCATCATCATCATCATCATCATCATCATCATCATCATCATCATGAGTAGCTGTTGTCTTGAATGGCAGCATTCTCTTCTCATGCCTCAAAAAATAATACAAAGGATGGGCCCGAACAGACAGGCCAAAATAAAGCAGCTTCTGGTCATTTTGGAGGTATGCTGTTTAAATGACACAGGCATCTTAAGAGGCCAGAAGCTGCACCAAAGCAGCACTCCAGTCCTTAGGATTGGAGCATGGCTTTGGCATGGCTTCTGGCCTCTTAGGACGAGCAGCAATTAAACAGCATACCTTCAAAGTGACCGAAGCCGCTTTATTTTGGCCTGTCTGTTCAGGCTCAACATTTCCAGTTGGATACTCACAACCAAGATATTGAGCACTTGGGAGAAAGCTTTTGGCTTATGCTACTAGCTACTTGTATCAAATGGAGAACTTTGTATCCCTTAACAGCAAGTAGCCAGGCAAGACAGCAATTTAAAGTGTTTCTTGGGTGGACAGGAGTTGCCAAACTCTTCATTCATATTATCACTGCCACCAGCAACCCCTCTAATAGGCTGCAGCAGAAAGTGCTGATATGAAATGAGACCATTCCACCAGCCCTGCTCAAAGGACTGTGGGCCCGAACCAACAAACCAAAATAAAGCTGCTTTGGGTTACTTTGGAGGTATGCTGTTTAAATGCTGCCTGCGTCCTAAGAGGCCGGATCCCTCGCCAAAGCCACGCACTAGTCCTAAGGACTGGAGCACAGCTTTGGTGCAGCTTCTGGCCTCTTAAGATGCACGTGTCATTTAAACAGCATACCTCCAAAGTGACCCGAAGCAGCTTTATTTTGGCCTGTCTGTTCGGGCTCCCTGCCTTCTTTTCATCCCCTTTCCTCCTCACCTCTCTGTCCTTTTAAGACTGCAAGCCTGGAGGCATGGACTGTCTTTTTAAAATTGATTGTGTGTAACTTTTGCCTGAAAAGTGGGATGAAATTATATAAATAAATAAAAATAATAAGTAAACTGCCTTATTAAAGCAATTTTTCTCCTGATGGGGTTCCATAACTGGTTAAAAAAAGAAACCTGCTGGGAGAAAAATGGCTAAAAGAAAGGGCTTGGGTGGGGAAGTAGAGGAGAGGGAGAATTGATTTTTTTCTCTCCCACATATGCTATGTTTGAAGTCACCCAACCCATCTCCATTCTAAAGAAACTTAGGCCCTGTACGGACCTGCAGGAAGCACCGTCCTGGCACCGATTCTAGGGTTCGGGAGCACACAGCATCTGCACACTCCCGAACCCTAGTCTGTAAGGATGGCATAATCATGGTGGCCTCCTGTCCTCAAGGGGGCTGCCATGATGACGCAAGCTTGGCGGAGTGTCCAGACGTCGCCGCGCCACGTTTGCATCATGGATGCGTGACAGTGAGCCAGTGGCGCACTGATGGCATCTAGACCGAGCCGTAAAAAGAACCTGCTTTTAGGAATCAAACTTTTACATTGCACCAGTCATAACAAGCTGACAGAAGCCAGTAAATCTGAAGGGAAGGCTGCCACTTTGGTCATAATTTCTTAAGTAATTAAGGAGAATTGGAAAGGATAAGCAGAGTTACTCGGAAAGACAAAGGCAGTGTCAGCTGTCAAGAACATTTGCATTTCCTTACAGTGAAGGACATGGGCTTACAGTCCTGAGCATAAGGTAGACCTTGGTCTTGCCGAGCATGGTTCTACTTATGATTTGATCCCTCGAGGTGATGAGAAGAGCAGGGCCCTCTGTATATCATCCTAAGAGGTATAAGAGGGCCTGTCATCCTTCAAGGACTCTTATTCCCACTCCACAGCTGTTTCAAGTCACCTCTCACACGATGGCATGGCTTTAATTGAAATAGAATGGCAGAGCTTGTGCCATACATACCAAGAAACCCTATGTGTTTTGTATCATTCCAAGCTCATGAACTGGCAGTCTCCAGTGTAACGTCTCGACTTGTCTACAGCTCAATGAATGTCTGCATCACTATCATGTACAATGCTGAAGAGCGATATGTCATTATAACACACAAATCCTCCTGCTCCCTTTTCTGTTTTCTGAGGTTGTTTTAAACCACTTTCTGTTATGCATGCAAAAAGCAAAACAAAAAACAGACTTGGTAGTGCTCAACAGTTTTTCAATATTACCATCTTTTAAGTACCAAATTTTCTTGTGCATGAAATGTGTGTGATTTAAATGCCGTTGGGGTGTGTGTGTGTGATCTCATTTACTATTCCATATCCATATACGTATTTGTGGCAAAATTTTGTTTTGTTTCAAATCACAGGAGAGTTCCCAAGAGGCATTTTCTCCCTCTATATGAAAATTTCCAAAACTTTCACACTGTAAAGACTCTCGCCAACAAAAGAGAGATAGGAAGTGATATTCATGGAGGCTATAATGCATGTGTTAAGATGGCTATATGTATGGTTTTATAAGGACTGTCTCTCATTATCTGCCATTATGTCTCCATCTGCTACTGTCTCCTGTCACCAAACTCGGAGAGATCAAGTCCAATTGTTATTACCAACTAGAGAAAACTCATCTAATTAATGGGAACTTTGTAAATACTTATACAGTGTGCCCTTGCCATACGCAATAAAATGAATGGTGCATGCGCCTGTGGCATGCACCTGCCATTGTGCTCAAGCCCCATTATATTCAGTGGGGCTCGAGCATATGCGTTATTTGCCTTACACGGGAGGGGGGTCTGCTGTATACGTTCCATTGATTTCATGGATCTAGTTGGGACATGACATGAGACTCTCCTTGGAATTGAATGTATTCATCAAGTTCTTTGTTGCAATGACGCATGATGCACAAAGGATACTGTGTTACAGTTAGCAACCATTGCATGCCTATGCTCATGGGACTGATTCTTCTATCTTTCCAGCTACTACTCTCCTTGAATATCCAGTAGTCTTCCAAAGGTGGGATCACACAATGTGGTCTACAAAGGTTCAGCTTGTGTGTGTATGCGTGTGTATTTTCAAGTCATCTGCTGACTTATGGTGACCCCATGAATTCCATGGGATTCTTTTAGGCAAAGAATATTCAGAGGTGGCTGTGCCAATTTCTTCCTCTGAAATCTAGCCTCCATACACTGTATCAATTAAACAGATATCCCCTTATGACTCCCCAAATTATATGGGACAAAAGCCCAGGTGTTGATTTGGGTACATCAGCCTACAGCTGTAGCTTCATGCTCATTAGAAATCTTCCATACATTGTCTTGGTTCTTACATGGGTTTGGAGGGGGGAAATGCGACAAAATTAGATTATAACAACAGTTCATCCTAACCTGTTCGAAAAAGTGCCCCAAACCCATCTGGTAATTACAATGCCAATGTTTCAAGTGTCATAATTATAGGTTGCCAGCAGGAGATATTGACATGAAAAAAGTAATCAAGCCATGATGTGTAGGCCTTGCATTTACAGCTCTTTAATAATGTGAGGTCCACATGGGTCAGACTAGGCTGCATCTACACTGCAGAATTAATGCAGTCTGGGGCTGAATAGACCACCCCTAAGGGGCAGCCTTCAGCCGTCTCTTTCTTTGCCGGATCAGGGCCTCGGCAACTACATGGCCTTTCCGTGACGCAAAAAGCAGCTGCAAAAAGGGCTCCTTTTTCACCGCAGAAACAGCACCATAGGTGCTGGTGCCATGGCTTTTCGGCACTGCATCATCTGGACGTAGCACCAGAGGACCACCATGATGCCACCCGCTTCTCATGTGGGCAATCACCCCGAAAGGCTAGAAAGGATAACTGGATGGATAGCTGGATGGAGAACAAAGGTCTCATGCACTGCAGGAAACATTCCTGCTCTTGGCGCAAACTTCATGGGATCATCTTATTCAGATTTGTGGTGGGGCTTGCGGCATCACGCCAGCATGGTGGCGGAGTCAGGGTGTGCATTGTGCGGACAGTACGCCCCCACTCTGCCCCTATGCCGGCCTTTGATACCAGTCTGTACAGCCTCTCTGACACCTTTTTAACTGCCATGGCTCAATGCTATGGAACTCTGGTATTTATAGCTTTGTGAGCTATTTCACCTTCACTGCCAGAGTACTATGGTGTTACAACAAACAACAGATCCCAAAATTCCATAGAAATGAGCCATGGCAGCGAAAGTGGTGTCAAACTGCATTGATTCTGCAGTATGGTAGCAGCCTAATGCCATTTAAAATCAGGATGATAGGAAGGGATAGGAACATAACAAAGATGAGCTCTAAGGAGTGAGGTGCTGACAGTCTTTGTGATATGTCATCCTTCCCACCCACCTTTCACCTGTCATCTTCCTTGCAGCAAAGGCCTTGGTGACAGTCCCTGGTAAAGTAGACAAAAAGAGCCACAAAGAACTCAAGGGACAGACTCACTGACATGTTTTCTTCTCTAAAAAAAACTCAACTCTTTCCCTGGAGTCAGTTGCCCAAGGATTACACTGGCGGCACTGAGTCTTTAGCAAATCATGTCATAACCCATTATTTTCTTCTTTTCTTTCTTTTCTTTCTCTTTTTGACCTTCATCCATCAGACTAAGAATTTATAATAGCACCTTCGGAAGTTTTACAACTCTCCCAGAAGGTCAGATTTCAAACACATCTTCAGAGTCACACCATGCCAGGCCAGGTTAAGTGTCCTTTGACTCTGGTGGCCTCCCTTTGCATGCCAGCAGCAGAGGCATTAAACTGTTGGCTCTCAGCCTTTGCTTCTACGGGTGATTTGGATTTCAGCTCCCAAAAACATCACCTAGTATGACCAATTACCAGGAACCCTGGGAGCTTAGCTGCAAAACATCTGGACGGACCATAACCACTGTTTCAGAGCAACTTCCGCCACCTCATGCCCTCCCTTATTCCAGCTGGTAATGTGATCCTACACATCTGGAAAGCACTAGGATGGGGAAGGTTATATTTAAGCTTGGAACAGAACTGAGCAATTTCTGGGGGTCACGGGGCTAATTGGCACCCCCTTTGAAATTCAGTAGGGGCTGCATCCCCTACTGCTGCGGATGTTACCAAATTTATTGCGGGTGGTCTGCGAAAACAAAAAAGTGCTGTATTTCCTTTAAACAGGGGACAGACACCCCATGTGCCTTCTGCAGGATGCAGTTACACATCCAGCAGGAATCAGCACAGCAGTGGGGCTTTCTGGGATTATATAGCCCTGACAGTCACCTACGGATGCTCTGGTCTGGCAGTGTTTTCCATTTTCTCCCCTTGTTTCTAGTCCTCATAGTCACAATGCAACACAACCACGGTCTGCAGACTGCTCTTGCCTGCCAACAGTGCAGAAACTGTTCCAAACCTCCTCCCCTTACCTGTCACCAAAGGCGAGAAGGATGCCTCCTTTAAGAGAGATGCTAGAAGCCCATAAAGAATACATTTAGAATAGCAAATGGTGTGATGCCCCAGGGCCACCAGAGACGTGTTAGAACTGTTTGCCAAGGAACACTGACAGCTAAATGTAATAATAAAGGCCCAGGCTGGAGTGTGGAAGAGATTTCCACCTTGTGCTTGCCATTATGTGGGAGGCTGGTGCAGTTTATTATATTTGGGGAAGCAGGGAGCACTCCCCATCTCACAAACAGCCAGCAAGGACTCTGTTATTATTGGCTTGGTTGCACTGTCAGTGGAAGAAACACCAGCTACTAATAGGGGCAGTCACCCCAAAAGGCTAGAAAGGATAGCTGAATGGATAGCTGGATGGAGAACAAAGTTCTCATGCACTCTGGGAAACATTCCTGCTCTTGGCTCAAACTTCATGGGATCATCTTGTTCAGATTTGTACAGAAAGGGCTCATTTGGGTTGCCAGCTTTCCTGTCAGACACTGGAAGGACAGGGAGTTGGGGAAGACAAGGGGAAAATAGAAGGATGATTCCAGCATCTTGTGCCAGGAGAGGAAGCCCCAAGAAGATGTGCCCAGCAGAGTAAGGAAAAGGAAGTATCATTTTTTTTCCATCCAGCTAGTGCTGCTGTTGCTATCAGTACCTGGTTGTGCTCTACCTGGAGAACTCGAGGGGAAAGCTCTATACATCCTACCTCCTTGCAGACTGAGACATACCACTGGCTGTGACTTAGCAAGCTCTGCCAGCCGGTTCTATCTTTGTCAGTTGTGGCGTTGGAGAGCTGCCAGATAAAAATAGGAGTCCAGTGGGGGTGGTCCTGCCACCGGAGGGGTCACCACCACAGAGGATTACACCAAAATGGGTTGTCCCTTTGGAGGAACCACTTTGAGGTGGCACGGGGAGGGGATTTCTGGGGGGATGGGACTTCTGGGGGCAGGACTTCCAGGGGCAGGATGGGAGGGTGGGAGGCATGGGAGGGCAGGGCAAGAGGAGGAACAGGCCCCCATCCTTCCATCTCTCTGCATGCCCTCAGAAATGGCTTCACATGCCAGAGAGGGCATGTGTGCCATAGGTTCACCATCACAGGCTTAGGGTGTATCGTGGCATCTCCACAGAGAAAGTTGTCAAGTTCCTTGTAGTAGGGCATACCATGGCTGCTGCATGCATTGTGGTCACTCATTTTCAGAGGATCATGTTTTTTGTCTTGTATTCCTCAGCTTTATGTTCATGATCCTTGGCTCTCTCGCTCGATGTTCCAGTGGGGTTGCTAGAGTTCCTCCTGCACACTGTTCTGTCTCTGTATGACTATGAGGTCTGCCATCTATTCACTGCTCCAGGAGACACCACTCCCTCTTTTGGCATGGCTTGTGGATGCCCCACCCATGCTGTTGGGTTTCAATACACCATGCTATGGGTGCAGCTAACCACAAATGCACTTGTGAAAACAGTTTGTGGATGAGTGACAAAAAAAAAAATTATGGCCAGCAATGACACCGATGACAGTGTGGGAGGCCAAAAGTGAAACTTTTTTGGTCCATGTGGGAACCTCTGGCCAGGAAGATGCCAGCAACTTGGCAGGCCCAGTGTACATGCTCCAGATCACTTTCACCACATGCCCGGCCCTTTCTCTATCCCCACACTAGCAAGATACAATCCATTTACCATTACAATTATTCACATTCAACCTGGGGATTATTTTGCTCCATCTTTTAGCCCCAGAGCATGGCTTCATCTTGGATTCCTTCTATGTTGGCTACGTGCCTCATTTGAACCAGTAGATTTCAGAACAGGATGTCACTGCATCTTATCAGAGGAGGAATAATTATAAGTAACACATTACTTGTAGTACATTAAGAGATAGGGACCAACTAGTTCAAAACAATTAAATTCTCATTTAAGTTCAAACTTTTCTAACATAAAAGTACAACTTAATTAAATATATATTTTAAATGAAAGTGATTGACTCATTTGGGATCTTAGCATTATTTGTGCTCTATTTATGTTTCTAACTTTTGTTTGTTTTATGTGGTTTTATACAGTTTTAGCATGATGATATTGTTTTAAAAATTTATTGTAAAGTTTTCAAACCGTTTTATCTTGGGTCCCTTTCTCCAGAGAAAAATGGGATATAAAGGAAAGAAAGAAAGAAAGAATATAGTTCACGAATCAAATTAATTATTAAATAATTAAATGAGAGCTGGGGGATAAAGAGCGAGTGGATTTTACATTTCTGGTTTGATTCTTTACCCAAAGCTTAGTTCTCTTGGATTTTTGCAGAACGACTTCTTGCATTTTGTTACTATCTCAAAGGCTGTCACAGAGAGGAGAGGGAAGGCCTTGTTCTCTGCTGTCCCAGAGTGGAGAATCAGGTCTAATGGTTTTCAGTTACAGGAGGATAGATTTTGACTGAACATTAGAAAGCACTTTTAGTAGTATGACCACCATCTTGAGGGGGAGAGACGAGGCCTGGCCTGGCAAGACTAAGAGCCC
>NC_056531.1:5339785-5367171 GCF_019175285.1 Sceloporus undulatus
TATATGATTAACATCTTCGAGTATATTGCTGGCTTGGTTTAATGTTGATTTTATGTATACTGTGCACTGTTTTGCAAGTTTTAATTATCTATTGCAATTTTTATCTTGTATTGTATCATCATTGCAATTGTTGTACACCGCTGTGATCAAATGGAATAGCGGTATATAAATAAATTTTATTATTTTATTATTAGTATGAGAAGTTCAGCAAAGTAACAATTGCCTAGAGAGGTGATGGTCTCCTTCTCTGGATGTCTTGCAAGAGAGGCTTAATAGCTACCTGCTGGGGATGCTTTCACTGGAGATCCTGCATTGAGCAGGGGGTTGGACTGGATGACAGATGAGGCCCATCCAACTCTATGGCGCGTTACAAACATGCGCATAGTATGCTCTCCGCACATACTAGGGTTAGGAAGAGCAGTCTCTTCCTCACGGCCCTCAACCCTAGTAAGCGCAGAGCGCGTAAGAGATGGTGCCGTCCGTCCGCCCGTCACGCCCCGGATATGACGCCGCGAGTGCGCGACTAGCGCCTCACGGCATCACATCCGGGACCCAGGAAGGAGCGCGATTTTCGCGCTCCTTCTTTGCTGCGTCCAGGAACCGCGCCGTTTGGCTGCTGTGGTTCCCAGACGCAGAAACCGGCAGTGGCGGCAGACCGCTGCTTCTCGGTGGTCTGTAACCCGCAAAAGATTCTATTATAAAATTTTATGTATGAAATAGGATAAAATCCTATGTAGTTTGTATTGCTCTACCCAATGCACTTTGATAGTAAAAGATCAATAAAGATCATTTTTAGAGGGATAATCAGTTTAATTGGTTACTCAATACCTATGTGTGTGCAATCTCAGTACAGCATGATGCGCCAAGCTCAGCAATTCCATCCTCACCCACCCAAATCAACTGTATTGCCAAGATGTTTGCAGTTCTACAAAATGCTTGTTTACTTAGAAGGGATTCCCACTGAGTTCAATGAGACTCACACACCAGGAAGTGTGCTTGGACTGCAGCCTAAGTGACAACAGATTTCAGTAAAACTTGAAATAAAAACTCTGAAATACTTCAGAACAGAGAGGCACGAATGAAAAAGCTTCTCTCACCTCTTTTTATGGAAGAGAAAATCCAGCAACTGTTAATTCACATAGCACCACCACACTCCGAGGAAGTTTGTTCCACTGTCCAACAGCCCTTACTAGCAGGACGTTCCTCCCAATGTTGAGCTGGAATCTCTTTTCCTGGAGCTTGCATCCATTGCTCCGGGTCCTGTTCTCTGGAACAGCAGAAAACAAGCTTGCTCCCTCCTCAATATGACATCCCTTCAAGTATTTAAACAGGGCTCTCATATCACCTCTTAACCTTCTCTTCTCCAGGCTAAACATAAATAAATAAATAAAACTTTTATTTTTATCCCGCTTTTCTGTGATGAGACCATCAAAGCGGCTCACAACATATTAAAATATCCACATTTACAAAATTATGTCCCAAATCCCCCCCCTTAAAACAGGATCAAACAAGTTACAATTAAAACATCTATTAAAAACACAATAATAACACAGCGAAGACAAAGCGATGGGCTGATACATGATGTGGGGGGCAGTCATTCTGTGGCCGGGCACTTTTATTCAGGAAAGGCCTGCCTGAAGAGATCCGTCTTGACAGCTTTTTTAAAGCTGTCTAAACTGGCAATTGCAGAGAAGGCCCTCTGGGAGGTAGCAGTTAGTCTGGTTTTTAAAGGCTGCAATAGATTCCTCCCAGAGGACCCGAGGGTGCGGGGCGGATTATATGGGAGCAGGTGATTCCTCAAATAGGTTGGACCCAAGCCATGTAGGGCTTTAAAGGTTATAACCAACACCTTGTACTGTGCCTGGAAACATCCCCAGCTCCATAAGTCTTTTCTCATGAGGCATGGTTTCCAGACCCTTCACCATTTTAGTCACCCTCTTTTGGATACGCTCCAGTTTCTCAATGTCCTTTTTGAATTGTGGTGCCCAGAACTGGACACAGTATTCCAGGTGGGGCCTGACCAGAGCAGAATAGAGTGGCACTATTACTTCCCTTGTTCTAGACACTATACTTCTATTGATGCAGCCTAAAATCGCATTGGCCTTGTTAGCTGCCACATCACACTGTTGACTCATGTTCAGTTTGTGGTCTGCTTGGACTCCCAGATCCCTTTCACACGTAAAAATCTCATTCAGCCAGGTGTCCCCCATCCTATATCTGTTCATTTCATTTTTCTGCTCTAAGTGCAGTACCTTACATTTCTCCATGTTGAAATTCATCTTGTTAGCTTTGGCCCAGCTTTCTAGTCTGTTCAGGTCATTTTGAATCTTGATCCTGTCCTCTGGAGTATTAGCTATTCCTCCTAATTTGGTGTCATCTGCAAATTTGATAAGTATGCTCCCAATTCTGTCCTCCAAGTCATTGATAAAGATGTTGAATAGCATTGGGCCCAGGACAGAACCCTGTGGGACCCCACTGGTCACTTCTCTCCAGGATGAAAAGGAGCCATAGTTGAGCACCCTTTGGGTTTGACCGGTCAACCAGTTACAAATCCATGTAACAGTTACCTTGTCTAGCCCACGTTTCACTAGATTGCATTCTCTATTTCAGATTGCTTTTGATGTATTCAAGAGTGATTTGTCATATAACTTGGGGATTCGTCTGCTCTTAATAGCTTCCTTGAGTACAGGCAGCAACTGGTGTAGTAAACTGGATTTAGCCATTCAGTGCCTCTACAAATACTGTCTTAATATGACCAGATTACCTATCAGGGAGGTGAACTACATTGAGTGTGTACCTGAGCTTGAAGATTGGGGATTCTGTTAGTGTAGTGTACTCCATTGCTTAAAATACTCCCAGGATGAGCTCACAGAACTGGTCTCAGAACTGGTGTTGGAGTCACCTACACTTTTGATTTTGGGTAATTTCAATATCCAATTTCAGACCGGTCTCTCAGGTCCAGCTCGACAACCATGACAAACATGGGCCTATCCCAACTGGCTTCAGAGTGCATACATACAGCAGGCCATACCTTTGATGCTGTCTTCAGCTCGGAGCATACAGATCTGTGGGTGGAGGTGACTTACACCTCTGCATTTTCATAGACAGATCATTTTCTGGTCAGAGTTAGCATCATGGCTACTATACATCCCTGCAGGGGTGGTAGACCTATTAAGATGGTGGGCCTTCAAAGGCTAATGGAGCCTTTAGGATTCCAGAAAGCCTTAGATGTTCAATATGGCTGGTATTACCAATGATCCAATTGAAGTCCTGGTCAACAGATGGACTCAAGACCTGACTATTGACATGATGGCTCCCAAATGTCCTCTCTGACCCAGTATCAGTGAGTGGGAGAAGCAGAGACAGGAGGAGGACTTCTGTTAGGGTATGGGCACTGGCAGGTACACACTGATGCCAATCCATGACACCAGCCCTGGCTGTATATGCTAGTTGTTGAGTTAATATAACAGTTAGAGTCGCTGCTTCACTACAACCTTAACCAATCCATTTATAGCTATTGAACACCCTTCAGAAATAGTTCGCCTTGGCTGTATCCACACTGCAGAAATAATTCACATTGACACCACTTTAACTGCCATGGCTCAATGCTATGGAATTCTGTGAATTGCAGTTTTGTGAGACATCTAGCCTTCTGTGTCAGAGAGCTCTGGTGCCACAACACACTGCAATCCCCAGCATTCCATAGCACTGAACCATGATAGTTAAAGTGATGTCGACCTGGATCATTTCTGCCGTGTGGCTGCAGCCCTTGAAGTGATTAATAATCCTTTAAAGAGATATAAGCTCCTTGCACATAAACATGTGTCATCCATAATCCCACAAAAATATGTGTGTTTAATAACATAGAACTCAAAGCGTTCAGACACCAAAATAGATTCCCCAGGGCAAAATGTACAGCAAAGAGTAATTGTTTACAGGCTATATTTCCTGCTCTGAGATGTTATTGTTACATTCTTGAGCTTTTATTAAAATGGCTTAGGGATCTCATCCCCCTCCCCACCGCCATTACATGTGTTTGGCACCAGATAAAGCACAAAACCTCTTGTATGTTATCTGAAAATTGCATCTCTGTGTATGATGGATTCAAAAGTATGTGTTCCATTAAAAAAAAAATACATTATCTCAAATTAAACAGTGAGCCAGGATGCTCTTACATTCAATAAATTGATTCACATATGAGATGTGGTAAAGAAAGGAGGGGGGACCTACATTTGGGGATTAATTCAATGTTCAATTAAAAATCCCCTTTTCCATAATAAATAATTCCTTATGACCAAGAAGATGGGGAAGAATTAAATTAAATCATCCAGATTGCCTTATAAAAATCTATATCCATTTCAGAATGCATTAGCTCAGGCCTAGCCTTGACTTCCGTTAACCAGAAAAGAACAATTTCAGAAAAAAAGTCATCATACCACTCTTTTCCTATTACACAATATATTAATGCTTTTAACCCCTCCCCGTTATGGTGCGGATGAGATGGTTTAGACAAGGGTGGACAAAGTGTAGGCCTCCATTGGTTGCTGGACTGTAACTCCCATCTGTCCAAGGTCCTTAGTACTACTTTAACTTCCATGGCTGCATCCTATGAAATTCTGGGATATATGGTATGGTGACTGAATTTTCGGACTGAGAATTCCAAATACCCCTCCTTCAGCTACATATTCCAGGATTTACTGGGATGCTTCCATGGCACACAATGACCCTACCATTTCCGTCTTCTTCCTTTTGCTATGGACATACCCCCAAACCCCCTTTTTATTGCTCTTAACCTCTCTGCCAAGTCCAGCTGTAGCCCATCTCAGCAATATTGGAGTTGGTGGTTTCTGACCAGTTGGGCACCCTTGCTACCAAGCGCTGGATCTCTTTGGTGAATTCGGTTATGGACTGTGACCCTTATCTTGGCGTTAAAAGCTGGGTGCATGGTTTCTCTTGGTGAAACCGTTCCTCAAAGCACATTCGCACGCTTGTCATGAAGGCTTGCAAGTCATTCAACATCAGCGCTGCTTCATTGCATAGGTGCAGCAGCGACTCTGCTGCCTCTCCTTCAAGGTGAGTGGTAATGCACCGCACCTTGGCTGTCTCAGGTGGGAAAGTGCATTCCCACTCAACCATAAAGCCTACCGCTCGGGTGAGGAAAATGAGCAGCCTAGTCCGTCCGGCTCATAAGGGAGTCCTGACAAACTGTCGTGTACTGGCATTCTTCCATTCAGAAGAACACACGTTTCAGAAAAGTTCAGAAAACTTTAATCAGAAATTAAAGCTGTTCACGGCACAAACAATATTGTTGGGACTGAAGCCGTATCAGTTACAAGGTATAGTAAGAGCACATAACATTTCAAAAAAACTTTGTGCACACATAGCTCATTGGTCTCTCAACCCAAACAACTCTTTTCTCAACACTGCTTTCCATCCTGTACCAAGTGATCCCACTGACTTGACCCTGACAATTCAAAGTGCATTATTCTCTTCATTCACATCTGTTCATTAGCCAGTTTCCCTAAAGAAAAATAATCTCTCCACCCAGCAGCATCACTAGTATGGCATAACCCATCATCCAGTAAAGCACATGCAAAATATATGACTAGCAAACATGGCAGGGCATCAGATCATGGCACAACTGAGGATGAGACACCAGCTAGTTGATGGGGCACTGGGCCGTCAGTAGCCTCCCATTCATACCATACTACTAGAATGGCAAAGGTAGGATAATGTATATACTACCCAATATGTTCTACTGGAGATTTAAGCCTGAATCCCATTGATAGTCCTAACTGAAATGGACCCAGTAAAATGGTGAGTTAACACCTATGCCAGTCTTATTGAATAATTACCACCAACCACCAACCGTATTCAAGCTTTAGTGCCTCCCCCATGGAAACAAATGCCTTCTATAGGAATACAGTGGCACAACCCAGGTTGTGCGAGAAACATATACAATTAATAAAAGTTTCATATGGGCCTCTTTTTGCTTACGGAAGCCATTTGTCAGGAAAATATGGTCTGCTTGCTTAATCGGTTGTTTAAATTCTCATGAATGGCGAGAAGACATAAACAGACAACGATCACCATATTGTGCTTTTATCACTGGGATTGTTTGTGTTAAACTGTTCGGCAGCCATATTCGCATTTATATCCAAGCTTCGCCCTTTTTCTTCATTCTGAAATGATGAAAAACCATTTGAACATATTTTCTCCTTAGTCCTCCCCATCACCTATTTAGTCAAATGTAAAATCTATTTTCAGTCACCACTAATTTTTATTGTTATTTAAATGTGTTTAGTGCATGTGTTAATGTTCTTTTATGTTAAGTTGTATGTACAGCACTCTGTAAATCTACAGTACTATATGAATAAAGTATAATAATAATAATAATAATAATAATAACAACAACAACAACAACAACAATAATAAGTTATCCTCAATACCACCACCAAATGGTCATGCTTCAGGGGCAGGGGAACAGAATGCTGAGAGCTGTATTCCAAAAAAGGTAATTTTCCCAAGATGTGTTTTGGATAGCTGATGATCTGACACTACCTTTAAAAGAGCATACAGCAGCATCTAGAGATCTGTGATGCCACCGTGTAATCCAAAGGGACTTTGGTGATTATTTAGTGAAGGGTCTGAAACCATGCCCTATGAGGAACAACTTAGGGAGCTGGAGATGTTTAGCCTGGAGACGAGAAGGTTAAGAGGTGATATGATAGCCTTGTTTAAATATTTGAAGGGATGTCACATTAAGGAGGGAGCAAGCTTGTTTTCTGCTGCTCCAGAGAACAGGACCAGGAACAATGGATGCAAGCTGCAGGAAAAGAGATTCCACCTCAACATTAGGAGCAACAGGACATATGTCTGTTTTATCTTCGCCAAGGACAGCCATTCAGGTACTTGGCTATCATATCGTCTCTTAATCTTTTCTTTGCTAGACTTAAAATACTCAGCTCTTTCAATCGTTCCTCTGAGCTCTTGATTTCCATATGCCTCATTATCCTGACTGCTATCCGCTGGACATGCTTCAGGCTGTCAGTGCCCTTCATGTAGCATCCATGGCATGTGTAGTAGTGTCCTTGAATGCAGGAAAGAGCACATCCAGCAGCAACTGAGGTGTTACATGTAGGAAGCGTTCCCATCTCTCCTTTCTCCCACCACTACGCTGACTTTCGCAATATTAGCTCATGTCCTAACTCACGACTTCATGTCACTTTTATTGCTCAAAAGGAATGGGCCAGTCTAATTTCTTTCCCTTTTTGGATACCCTTGCCAGAAAGTGAAAATATGATTTTATGGTAAGCAATCCCAACTCCATGCTCCATCTTCAATGCCACAATAAAAAACCAAGACAAGAGCAAATGAAATTAAATCATAAATCAGGGCAACTCAAGAAGGTTATCTGAGTGCTCAAGGCCAAGGAAGACAATGAGATACAAGGAAAGAAAAGACCTTCTTTTATTACTGAATAATAAAAAATAGGGGAGGGTTTTTTAAAAAGGAAAAAAAAATACATCCTTTAAAAGCAGTGTGTTTTATGTGAGCAGATGAAATGTAAGCTTCCGTATTACAAAGGAACCCTAATTAATTAATCCAAGTGGATGCTATCACCTTAACTAAGGATTCATTTCCTAGGACAAGATGGCCTCCTCTGCAAAATCAAGACAGAAATGACATAAAAATAGATGTTTACAAAGGATTGACCGTCATGATCCAGGAACTGGACAGATCCAAAGAAATATGCAACTAGTTTTGTGCAATAGGAGAGCCAGGTATTCAGAACATTTGTTCTGGATCAGACTAATGGCCATTCTAACCTTATTTTCTATGGAGTTCAATTGGATTAGTTTTGTAAGATCACAAACAGGGCATGAGGAATAGGTCTCTAGTTCTGTTAAATCTTAGCAACCGGCATTTCAAAGGTAAAGTAAACTGTCAACCCAGAAAGTCAGCGTTTCAAGGAACTGTCAATATATCCATCCTAAGAACCAATAATAATATAAAATAATAGTAGAATAATAATAATAAAAATAACACACTACTTATTAATAATAATAATAATAATAATAATAATAATAATAATAATAATAAATGTTATTTCTATTTCCTGCCTCTCCCAATGGATCTCACTGAGAGATCTCATTGAGAGATCTACCTGAAGAACATATGACCATGCCTCATACCATTAGTCCATATAGCTCAGTATTTCCTCCATTAACTGTGAGCATCTCTCCAGGGTTTCAAGCTGGAGTTAGTAAAGCCTTTATGGAGTATGTCACGGATTGAACCAGGGACTGTCTGCTTGCAAAGCATGAACTCTAGCATGTCTTTTTCCGAATAAATAAATATAATATAATATTTAATTATTTGATTATCTGTAGATTGGAATTTGACTGTTTGGACTGAATATCAACAATATCTTCATACAAATTATATCATTTAGCATAATCTATTAATCAAGAAACAGTATATTAACAATTAGCGTATACATTCCTTCTATCTAGCCATAACAATGACACTCTCTTATAACTGTTCTCTCATTAAGATCTTCTACAAAGTATAAAGTAGAGATATTAATTACCTCTTATCAGTAAAGATAAGCTGCATGGCAACTCCCACACATTTTCAACAAAGTTAAGTACTCTTCACCTACTAACATGAGAAGAGAGAGAAGAAGTAGAGAGAAAACCTGTATGTTCAGAAAGGAATTAGGAACTGAGTAGGATTGAATGGAAAGAGACATCTAGTGGCCAACATTTATGCAGCAAACAAGAAGGGTAATGAAAGGATATTTAGTACAAGGAGAAAAAGGGAATGATATATATAAAGATAGGAAATTAAATTGGAAGGAAAGGACAGCAATTGAACTGTGAGATACAATATATATTTAAAGAAGAAGCATAGACCTAACAAAACTAGCATACTTGTTTTAAACTACAGTTTGTTAGAAACTCCAAGTAATAATTATTTGGGGGAAAGGGAGATAAATGGAGATACATTATAGGACTGCATCATAAAATATGAAAAAGAATTTATTGAAGAACTGTGATGGGGAATTATAGAGATTTATAAAAATTGGGAAAAAACTATATATATATATATATATATATATATATATATGAAGTAGCATGTCAAAGTAAAGTATATACAGCGGACCCTCCCCTTACCTGGGGATCCGTTCCAGATCCCCCACATAAGGGGAAATCTGTGTATGCTCGCGTCCCATTGAAAACAATGAGGCACAAGCTCACAGCTCAAGGTGGCATGTGTGCCATTAGTTCCGTTGCAGTGCAGCTTCCTCGTAAGCTGGAAGCCATGTATAGTGTGTCTGCATATTGTGCGGGTGCACTGTATACACACACACAGACCTTTACATATATAATATTAACAATAACAATCAAGCAGAAAAAAAAATTAAAACAATATTCAAAAAATAACAAAGGTGAAAAATAATAAAAGAATTCAAAATCTACAAAGAAAGTAAAGAAACACCAGCTTGGAAAGAAAGAAACAAGGAAAGAGATATGTTATGTGGAACAAGAGGAGCATTAGGAGAAATTCCAACTCAGTCTCAAAGAGGATAATCTTTAGTCTAAAGAAAATATCACCAAGTAGCTGAGCAAGAGGCTGAGGGCACGACTGGCTCAACAACATGCCCTTTCCATGATTTGGAAAGCTTCCATGGAGGTCTCCAATAGCTTTTTTTCAGGAGTGCAAGTGACACAGGCAACAGGTATGAATATTAAAGTTATGAATGTTATTAAAAACATACCCAACTATGTCTTTTGATTACTTAGTTTCAGATCCCCCAAGGCAAACAGTCTGAACCAAATGACCACTTTCCCACTAGTGCTAATGTCAGCTGATTCAACACCTCTGGTACACTCTGCATTGTGGATAGCAAGAAGTTGAAACATTGGGCCCGAACAGACAGGCCAAAATAAAGCTGATTTGGGTCACTTTGGAGGTATGCTGTTTAAATGACACACAAATCTTAAGAGGCCAGAAGATGTGCCAAAGTTGCATTCTAGTCCTTAGGACTAGGGAGTGGCTTCGGTGCAGCTTCTGGCCTCTTAGGACACGTGCAGCATTTAAACAGCATACCTCCAAAGTGACCCAAAGCAGCTTTATTTTGGCCTGTCTGTACGGGCTCATTATCACACATTTTGTTATATTGTCTTTTATAACTAAAGTTGTAATCAGCTGATTTCCCCCTTAATGAGCTTTAAAACAGGCCATTCTGAAAAATTTTACAATAAAATGTTGTTGGAAGACAAATGCATGAATATTACCCTGTCAGTTGCTAAATTTTTGCCACTAGCTATTAAAATCAGAGAGAGTGAATTATTTAAAAGGGGCCTGGCTAATGATAATATACCCCAGATTTCACATTAATAAACCTTGTGGTGTAACTCAATCTGATAACCTAATTTTATATAATTTATTTGTATCTTTTTATAAAACTTATCTATTTTTATGTGGTTTTAAGTTACAGCACGACATGCTGGGTCCATTGGCCATAAATAGAGATTGATTGATTGAGATCATCTGTAGAGTAAATCCCAAAATGATAGATCAATCGGCAATATTAGATGAGATTAAATCTATGTGATAGGAACTGCGTAATGAGATGAAGGAAATGAGCTCAGAAATCCAACAAGACATTAAAATGGAACTTAAAGGCTTTAAACAATCTTTAGATCAAGTGACAGAAGATGTAAAACCAACAAACAGTAGAACAGAGGTATTGGAAGAGAAAACAAAACAATTGGAGAAACAAATATTTAGAATATCAGCAGACCAAGAACATGATTTGAATGAAAGAGCAGTGCAAGAATAAAAACAGAGAAAATAGTTTGAAATTAAGTGGGATTATCTACAGATGGGAGAAAGTAGAGGGAGTATCCTTCATCTTCAACCCATGGAACTTCATAATGGAAAAGAACTAGATAAAAAAAATATAAACAACAACTACAAGAATATGACATCTTACGAGAGCAGGATTATGAACAACTATCAGACAGAGAAGAGGGAGAAAGAGGAAAGTCAGACATGGAAGACCTAGAAGTAGAACCATAAATAAATAAATAAATACCTACAGTAATGAATACAGAAATCTTATAATGGAATGTTAAAGGACTCAATACAGCCCAGAAAAGAAAAGATTTTTTGATCAACTAGGCTAGGGCATAGGTTACTAACCTGGGGTGCAAGATGGAATTTCAGGGGCTGCGACAAAGAGTGGCTTGTGTCCTTGAGTCATGGGTCATCCCACATTTTTCTAAACAAATTAGAATTTAATTGCTCAGTTTTATGCACGGAATTAAAAGCTTATTTTTTTAAAGTTCCATTTGTTCACCCGCGGTATTGTATGTGGTTCAATTTGTGGTTCAAAAATTAGAAATTAAACCTCTTCATCTTTAAATGAGATATTACTGTTGTAGGGGGTGCAAATATTAATTTTAAAGAATAAAAGATCAAACTTGATCTGGCAATTAAAGGATACTTTAAAGGTATACTTTGAAGAAAAAATGAAGAAAGACACTTGCACTGCACCAGGTCTGATGTGGAAACAGGGTGCCTGGCTATGTGGGTCCAGCCAGGTGCCCTGTTTATATGTCAGACAGGGCGACTGGGGGGCTTCTCAGTTGGATCAATGTCTGAGAAGGTAAGGAATGGTACACTCATCCCAGGTCTAGGGTTGGCATGGGGATGGGTGTGTGAATACCCGCCTGTTCCAGCACCGACCCAGGGACAAACCTAGGTGAGCACCAAGGCTAGGAAATCATGGTCTTGACAGTCTCCTTCTTTGGAGGTTTTTAAACAGAGGTTGTGTGGTCATCTGTTGAAAGTTCTTTGATGGTGTATTCTTGCAAAGCAGAGGGTTGGGCTGGATGGCCCCTGTGGCTTCTTCCAACTCTGTGTTTCCATGAAATATTTTTAAAATGGTCAAACATATAGTTTTGAGTGTCAGGAAACCCTGACACGATGAATCCTACGCTGATAAGAATCTTTGCCATTCAGGATTTATTCCATGTAGTTTGCATGGATTTTTTCTGTGTGCAGAAAATAATTTTTTCCATAGAGTTAACAGCATTTCCTGCATTTTTGAGCAGAAGTATTATTATCTGCACAGAGAGTGCTGTTTTCTGTGCAATATTACCATGTGTGAATTCTGTGCCGTTTTTGAAGACTTTCCTGCAGCGGGAAGAAAATTACTAAAAGTATTTATCATTACTTTTGAAAGCAGCATTCTCAAAGAGATACAGCCTTACCCCTTATAGCACAATCATAGGCATGTCTATTTAGAATAGGGGTAGGCAAAACATGGCCCTCTTGATGTTATCACAGTACAGTTCCCAGCATTCCTCAACACAAACCAGGGCAGGTGGGACTTGTTGTCCAGCAACATTTATCAATGACTTGGATGACAGAATTGGGAGCATACTTATCAAATTTGCAGATGACACCAAATTAGGAGGAATAGCTAATACTCCAGAGGACAGGATCAAAACTCAAAATGACCTCACTAGATTAGAAAGCTGAGCCAAAGATAACAAAATGAAATTCAGTATGGAGAAATGTAAGGTACTGCACTTAGGGAGGAAAAATGAAATGCACCAATATAGGATGGGCGACACCTGACTGAATGAAACTACATGTGAAAGGGATCTGCAGAAAATCCCGATTTCAGGGGGACTTACTTGGACATTTGTTACTTCAGAGACTTGGGCATTTATTGTGTATTTCTATGCCAATCAGCAAAATACCATGAAAACATAATACTGATATACCTGGGCCCCCTACTTACCTTGAATCCCAAGTTTGCACCTTGGAGAAGTGTCCTTTACTTGGGCCTTTAATCATACAGTCACAGCTTTAACTATCTGGGCATGACGGGCATTTAGCAAGATTTATTTACAGGGCTGGTAGTTTTGCAGAAATGAAATGCACAGATATAGGATGGGGGACACCTGGCTGAATGAGACTACATGTGAAAGGGATCTGGGATTCCAAGTAGACCACAAGTTGAACATGAGTCAACAGTGTGATGCGGCAGCTAAAAAGGCCAATGTGATTTTAGGCTGCATCAATAGAAGTATAGTGTCAAGATCAAGATAAGTAATAGTGCCACTCTATTCTGCTCTGGTCAGGCCCCACCTGGAATACTGTGTCCAGTTCTGGGCACCACAATTCAAAAAGGATGTTGAGAAACTGGAGCATGTCCAAAGGAGGGCGACTAAAATGGTGAAGGGTCTGGAAACCATGCCCTGTGAGGAACGACTTAGGGAGCTGGAGATGTTTAGCCTGGAGAAGAGAAGGTTAAGAGGTGATATGATAACCCTGTTTAAATATTTGAAGGGATGCCATATTAAGGAGGGAGCAAGCTTGTTTTCTGCTGCTCCAGAGAACAAGATAGGGAACTCAAACTGCAGAAAAAGAGATTCCACCTCAACATTAAGAGGAACTTCCTGAGAGTAAGGGATCTTCGACAGTGGGACACACTCCCTTGGAGAGCGGTGGATTCTCCCCTCCTTGGATACCTTTAAACAGATGCTGGATGGCCATCTGTCAATCAGGATGCTTTGATTGAGAGTTCCTGCCTGGCAGGGGGTTGGACTGGATGGCCTTTGTGGTCTCTTCCAACTCTACAGTTCCATGATTCTAACATCTGCAGGGAATCACAACTGGTCCACTTCTGACTTCAAAGGAAGCCCTCTTCTTTGGGGCTTCCTCCCTTGCAATATGGCTGGTGTTGCAGCCATACATGCAGCTGTGAATCTGGTTTGCATTTGACCTCATAGAGAAAGAGAGACAGAGAAAGAGATCCTTTCCCTTACACTAAACTTGGTCAAGAGGCCTGAGCAAATGTTAAATTAGTGCCGTCACCACAGTGGCTAATCATGAGGAAAATGGTTTTTTGATTCTGCTAATTTACTTTTCACTCTGTCCCTGAGTGACAGTATGAGTTTATCACACCATCTTAGCGCTGACAACTGTTTCCTTCTCTCCATGGATTAGACCCCATTAGTTATGCAAGGGCTGCTTGAAAATTCAACAGCGGTGCAGTTCAACATGCAAGATGTTCACTGGGCTAGGTGACGGAGACGGAGTACATTTATTCCTTTGGGATGGAGCAGGAGGAAGAAAGTCTTTCTCTTTCTCTCTCCATCTCTGTTCGGGAAACAAATGTACTTAATTGTCCTGGGGAGAAAGGAAAAGAATCAGAATTCTAAGGGAAACGGGAAGAAAAATGCCTGAACTTTAATTAAGCACAACAGTTGCAAATGGAGCCACCTCGCTGCCCTTTGCAAAGCAGCTTCCAAAACTGGTACCAATCTCCTTTCCATAAATAAATCTCTCTTTTCTCTGTAGCACCAGCTCTCCGTGTCTCTCAGCTGGGTTCCTGGTGCCTATTGTTGCGCTCTTCTGTCAAAGATGTATGAGAAACCCATGCCCTCAGCTGTTAAGCGTTGTAGAGTCATCATTCAGGTGAGCTTTACACTCTCCCCTCCTAGATGGGAAACTATGAAAAAGTGAAAAGAAATAGTCTGAAACCGTTATTCGGTTTCCTTCAAAACGTTTGCTTAGGAACGTACGTACCTGTTAACTCTGGACTATCAGCTGGTTGGCGTGAAAGCCAGAAATTGAGAATCAACAGCAAAGAATTAGGAGCCAGGAATCACAAACTGGATGCCAACAATACTACACTGCCCAGGGATTCCCTAGTTATACTGGAGTGTAATAGAACATTTAGGATGGATGGATGAACAAGTCTAGCAAATGGAGAGCCATATATGCAGCATGCATACATGCAGACATACCGACATGCATGCATACATTTATATTATCCAGCGGGAGATACAAGCTCATCCTTAACACCACTTAACAGTCTATTCTAGGCCGGCACTTTATATTTATTTGTGCACAAAGACGTTGCCTTGCTAGCAGGCACCATTATAGTCCCTGGGAAAATGGATGCTTTTGCAATTTACAGCAAAAGCATTGCAAGTGTGTAAGGGTATAAAGAGACAGCCGATGAGATTCTAATTTCCAGTGACAAACAAGCTTCCCGTCAGACGCCTGCAAGTATTTATGAACATCAGAACTTTACTTAGGATCACCTTATGCAAGTGCTTTCCAGGGGTGGAGGGGGGGATAGTTCTGAGCAATTTCATTTACACGGAAAAACAAACCAAAACCAACCAGAAGAAAGGCAATTATCTTTTTATGAAAGTGAGCACTCAGTCTCTAGTACATGGGGACAGATTGCAAGAGCTCAGAATAAAAAAGCTGAGAGTTAAGATACAGTACATACTGGCTGGCATCCTATTAGTGACTCATGCATGCTCAAGTTCTCTTACAGAAGTGCTTGGGCATTTTGATGACCTGGACAAATTGACATTTTTGATCAAGGAGGAATCCTTAACTATTGTTTTGTTAAAGACTCGGAAATCTTTCTTTCTTTTGCAATCTCATTGGGGATATACGGGGGTCTTAGGTTTTGTAAAACGAACTCAGCTTGTTTATACAGTAGAAACTGCGGGGAAAGAGACATTTCTTGATGAGTCCAAACTGGAGTGACGTAATTGAAATCACAGCCCTGGATAGTGGATACGCCACAGAAACAATGATTGAGGGTTGGAACCATAGGCTGTAGTTGAAAGCCATTGAAAGTAATGGTGGGACACTTGATACACATGCACAGGCCCCCTTTTCCGATATAAACTAGTGGTGTCCCATTTTCCCATTCGATTGTCATTAAATTGATCTCATGTAGGCAAGCTAGAGCCAATGAGACATTTTGCTGTAGTGACTGCATTCAACATGCTAGCAGAAGGGAGGGTTTTTTTTTTTCATTAACATTTTCCATTTTATCCGTAGCCAGCTGATAGAGTATTGGATGTCAGATTACTAAGCAACTGTTTGATAGGATCGCTAAGACAGGAAACATTCATTGTGCCAGGTCTTAATTTATTTGCAAGGTCCTCTATAGTAGCCACGTCCAAGGGAGACACACCTACCCCAATATGTGCAATCCAGTTCTGTTCATCGCATTTTATCCTAACAGCTGGAATCTTTCCTAGCCATAGCAGCCCAGCCAGTTTTACTGGGGCGCAAATATGGGGTACATTTGGACAATTTGGTGGATGTATTTAGGCCTTGCAAACTTACTCAGATTGACATGACCCAGCCCAATAAGCATCAGCTCTTTCATGGGAAGGGAGACGGTTACAGAGGGCAGCTTGTGGCCCAGTGTCAGTCAGGATAGACGCTGGGCCAGGATCTCCGCATTTTGTTGGTGTTGGAAGCAGTTTTTTGCTCTTCTCTAGATAGTGGTGAAGTTCAGCTCATCTCTTTCCTTTGCAGAATTCGTCTTGCCAGCCGACAGAGTGAGGTGACTTCCTTGGGCAGCAGCTTTGAGGTATCAGAAAAGGCTGGCCTACTGTTTATAGTTACTTCCAAATATTATTTGTATATTTTTGTGTTGGGAAGAGGGACTTGTGGAACCGTCTGCCCCAGATGCCCCCCCCCATACCCCTTTTTTGGTGTTGTGTACAATGATCCTTGGAGAAATGGCCATCTGTCGGGGATGCTTTGATTGAGAGTTCCTGCATGGCAGGGGATTGGACTGGATAGTCCTTGTGGTCTCTTCCAACTCTGATTCTATGATTCTATACCAGGTTTCAGCACATGAGAGCTTCCCATGCGTTAAGGAAGTAGCATCTTGGATCAAATGTGTAGCATCTTGGATCAAATGTGTCTATAATGGGTTTCTGATGTCCAAAAATGAGAGCGTAATTACAACTTCTTGGGTGAAGTTTAAAACTAATATCCCTAATGCCCTGAACCAATATGTGTTGTTGATTGTATTACAAGCAGCCTGGTGCAGGGTGACTGAGGGAGCCTGAATGCAAAAGGCTGCTCTTCTTAAGTGATTATGTTTTTCCAGTTAGTAACATGCAAACTGTATTCCGCTCCTGACAGGGTGGCCAGATTGGGGCATGTAAACCCCTTCAAAGTGCCTATGACTATGGACAACACAAAGGGGTCTCCCACATTCCCTAGTGAAGCAGTGATGATAGCCATGCTACAGGGTGGAAGAAGAGGAGATCCCAATGGAGCAATGGTAGCCTCGGTTGGGCAAGGGCTGTACTGGGTCATGTACGTAAGATAGGGTGCCTTAGGTCTTTCCTGAGCAAAATCCCATTCTTGCAGGTTGATCAAGTATGTGCAAGTTACACTGACTCATTTATTTACATTTCTTTGCATCTTGGCCCAGTCTCTCATTATATCCAGAGCAAGTATAACAAAATTTACTGAACAAAGTCAGCAGTTACAGGAATTCAGACAACAGAAGCGACGTGGAGCAATTAAAAAAAAATAAAGAGGGAGGGAAAAAACTTAAGCCATGGAGCTCAGACAAAACAGCCACCCACACTGCGATCTTGGCTTTCCTTGTGATCCATTTGAATTCATTTAGGAGATTCCTGACTAAGGGCCTGAACAGACAGGCCAAAATAAAGCTGCTTCGGGTCACTTTGGAGGCATGCTGTTTAAATGACACACACATCTTAAGAGGCCAGAAGCTGCACCAAAGATGTGCTGCAGTCCTTAGGACTGGAGCGTGGCTTTGGCGCGGCTTCTGGCCTCTTAGGACACAAGCGTCATTTAAACAGCACACTTCCAAAGTGACCTGAAGCAGCTTTATTTTGGCCTGTCTGTTCGGGCCCTTTGTTTCTATCAGTCTTGATTTGCAATCCAGATCTCTTGCACAGGTCTCAGCTGCTGGATGGAAGCCCACAGTTCTACCAAACTGCACTTGTTGCAGGTGTAGTTGGTGATATTTTCTGGCTCGCACATTACAGCGGACAACTATGGATCCCTTGGCCTCTATCTCTGCAGTTCTTTCTCTTTCCTCTTGTCTACAGAGCTGCATTGCTTCTCAGTTTCCCCCTGTATTCCTTGATACTTTCTTCCAAGACATTCCCATGAAGCTTGGCAGCATCAACCCAATTGCTCCAGAGCCACCCCAGCATCACCTCCAGGCTCTACAGGGAACTGGGCACCCAGGCCATCACCATTACTGTGCTAGTGGAAGGAGTCGTATTGGCAGAGATCACTGTGGTAGCAAGAAATGCAAGCTACAGGAAAAGTGATTCCACCTCAACATTAGGAGAAACTTCCAGTAAGGGCTGTCCAACAGTGGAACACATTCCCTTGGAATGTGGTGGAGCCTCTGTCTTTGCAGGTTTTAAAACAGAGTTTGGATGGCTATCTTTTGGGGGTGCTTTGATTGTGTATTCCTGCATGGCAGGGGGGTTAGACTGGATGGCCCTTTTGGTCTCTTCCAACTCTATGATTCGAGGCAATGCTGTCTAGAAGGCCAAACAATCAGAGTGACAATATTCTTAGTGGTAGAGAAATGGTAGGAGTACAGTCTGTGATTAGACAATCAGGGAATAAAAAAGGTCTTGATAAACTGCCCTTTCCAGTAAAACGCCATTTCAATATAATAAATAATTATCGTTATCATATATCTTAAACGTTAACAGCGTTAGATGACTGAAACTCTGGTCAGGATCAGGGCTTAATGCCAAGACAAAAGCAGCATAAATCGCTAAGCCCGAGAAGTCACTTAAAAAAAAAAGCTTTTAGAAAAAGAGCCATTTTTTACCATTTCTTTTACAGATGCTTAGTACAAAACTCCCTGAAGATACCCATCTGAAAACCGGATGGATTCATTCTCTGTGCGGGATCTAATGTGTCTCCTAATGTTATGTTGATGTGGTGGGGGTTGGGAGTATAGCCATTATCATTATCATTATCATTGGCTGATCCTAAAATTTGGAATGACCTGCTGGAGGAGGTCCGTCACATTACAACTCTTGATGCCTTCAAGAAGACCATTAAGACAGATCACTTCCGGAGGGCATTCCCAGATTCAAAAATGAGTTTTTCCATTGTCCCATAATTCTGGTTGCTTATTCATTCAAATTAATAAGGGTTAATTTTAGGTTGATTTTAGTAATTGATTGTATTTTAGGATGTTTTCATTTTAATTGGGGGTTAGGGGTTATGTTCATTATTGTATTGTGATTTCTTATGGTTGCTACCCGCATCGACCCTTCGGAGAGAGGCGAGCTATAAATAATTTATATTACTGTATTATTATTATTATACTAGCGGTACCCGGCCATGCGTTGCTGTGGCTCAGTCTGGTTAAATGGAAAAGAAAGAAAAGAGAAAGTGCACGTTTCTGAAATATTTAATTTCACAATGCTTGTGGGTATACAATATTTTTTGTTGCTCCATTGTCTGTGTCGATATAGAGATGGTCCAGTTTGCCGACTCTAGAACACACAACATATAATTGTCCATGTAAGAAGCAATCCGTGTCTAGATCTAAACTGCACAATTCTAAATATTGACCTGGAGCTTTGTTGATGGCGATTGCAAACGCCAATCAAATATTTATTATAGTGTGTGTTGCTGTTACATCCAACAGATGGCGCTGTTTTTCCAAAACAACACATTTTTACCTGTCACAGGTGTGACATCTATATGATAGTAGGTATATGTATATAAAAACATGCATGCGTTTGAATGGAACCTCGTGACAAAAGTTCAAAGCAATTGGTGAAGAACTTTCAGAGATTTAAGATTTTGAACAAACGAACCTTTACATTTTTATTTATATAGATTGTTATTATTTTTCAATGAAAGTGATCAGAGGCGGACTGCCTGTCTGGATTCCCGAAACCTGTGTCTGATTCAGGTCCATACCAGAGTGGAATAGTCCTGGATCAATTCTGATTGAACAGGGTCCAAAAATGAATAACAGTAGCTGGCTCGACAAAATCAGAGACCCCATACGCAGCCTTAGTTGCATTTATGTCTGTGCTTTTACACCGGATGTATTGGAACTATCTATCGCACCCAGTGAAGCGCTTACTTGCCTTAAACAGTATGGCTTGTCCTTAGAGAAAGTTCTTTTTCTGCATGATTCTGTGGCCCAACTGATCAAGGGCACCTTTTTAATCCGCCAACTTTTAAAAAAAACAAGTAACCTATTCCACCAATTAATTAAGCATAGTAGCCCTACCTGTTGGCAATATCATCATTATAAAGGGTTGTGATCATTTACAGTCTTTTTATAAACGGTTACTGCTAAGGGGACAAAAATCCATTTGAGCTTAATGTAGGGAAATCCAAAACTTTCATGCCAACGTCAACAGCCAAACAAGAACCACAGTAAATTCTGCCTCGGCTATCAATAAATGCCATGAACAATCCCTTCCCTATCCCTATAAAATGCTAAGCACCGCCATTAGCTGAAAGGTTATATTAGTAGGAGAACCGGTGGCATGCTAACCTTTTCCTACCTTACAGAGTACAACAATAAATCCATCCCCTTCCAATATGGGTTATCGCTTCCATGATGGCCCCTTAATAAATAACAGAGAGGTCTTTATTCAACTCTACATAAAGCATAACTAGAATTTTGTTTAATGGCTCAGAACAGTAATTCTCCTGTTTTACCTCTCCCCTCCCTACATCGCCAAACCTGTCTTAATAGTATTCATTGACATTTCTCTATGATCCTTAGAGCAAGATTGATCACCACACCAGTCAAGATCAAAACCTTGGAAACTTTGTGCTGCTGCATTTTACTCTGGGTTGTTTTTCAAGGCTGAGTCCAAAGTCTGCTTCTGTTGGCGAACTGGAAATGATGGGCCCATCACCATATCGATTGGGGAGGGGATATTGAAGGCTACATTCTTCTAGACCACTGGCTCTTAATCGATGATCCCCAGATTGGATTACCTCTCTCCGAATCGCTGAAAATTGGCCATATTGGCTGGTGATTCTGGGAGCTGAAGTCCAACAAGTCCTGTTAAACAGAGTGATGGATGAGAAAGACTCTGAGTCTGCTTCAGCAGGGATCTTCTTGTACAGTGGGCCCTCTCCTTACATGGGGGATCTGTTCTGGATCACCCGGCTTAAGGGAAAATCCACCTATGCTCGAGCCCCATAGGAAATAATGGGGTTCGTGCATGTGGCGGAGCAGCACGCACGCGCCGTGGGCACACACGCCATTGTTTTCCCTCCCCAAGGGGCTTCTGCATAAGCTTAAAGCTGCGTAAAATGCATCTGCACATGGCATGGGCGCACTGTAGTTTTAAACTGGATCCCATTGGAGTATCTTAATCCCCAAATTACAGTTGAATTCAGGAACGAATATTATTGAGCAGCAAAGTTGTAGTCCAACCAGGAAGCTTTATCGTTCTTTGCGATTAGAAAGAAATCGGGCAGGTGTAGTCAGTTTTCCTGGTTGAAACATTCTCCGTGTAATTCAGGGATGGTCAACCTATGACCCTGGACTGCCAAACGTTGCTGTCATTACTATGCTGGTTAGGAAATATGGGAGTTGCAGTACAACAAGATCTAGAGGGCTCCACTTTGCCCAACGCAGCATACATATTTATTATCAGCTTGATGATTCGGTGCTTTTTGAAGCAGAACTCTGGGGTTCTGGGAAACACCGCGCCTGAACAGACAGGCCAAAATAAAGCTGCTTCGGGTCACTTTGGAGGTATGCTGTTTAAATGCTGCATGTGTCCTAAGAGGCCGGAAACCACGCCAAAGCCACACTCCAGTTCTAAGGACCAGATCACAGCTTTGGTGCAGCTTTTAGCCTCTTAGTGTGTGTTATTTAAACAGCATACCTCCAAAGTGACCCGAAGCCTGTCTGTTCAGGCCCACAGGCCCCAAAAAGTTAATTTATACCTTCTCGCCGATCTTCCAGTTTTCTTTCTTGTTGTTGTTGTTGTGTGCCTTCAAGTTGTTTCTGACTTGTGATGACCCTAAGGCAAACCAATCACAGGGTTTTCTTGGCAAACTTCTTCGGAGGGGGTTTGTCATTGCTGTCCTCTGAGGTTGAGAGAGTGTGACTTGCCCACTGGTTTTGCATGGCCAAGCTGGGACTCAAAACCTGGTCTCTAGAGTCATAGTCCAACACTCAAAGCACTACGCTACGCTGGCTCCTGCCCAGTGTTCCTAGAGGGTTCTCTTTTTAATCCACTATACCGATCAAAGTTCAAACCAAGCCGAGCAAAAAAATACATAAAAATTAGAGAAAAATAACTGCAAATGGAATCCAAAAGAGAGGGGCAAGAAGGGGATTGTGCAGAAATTAAAACTGCTTGTCTTATCTGATTGCTGAAATTCTTCTGGCCACTCCACAGCTGCATTTCCCAGAGAAAAGCAGAATGGCAGAAATGAGCTGAGCAGAGAAAGGGTTTAACAATAATAGCCCAAGTTTGCGCTCTCTTTCCCATCTGCTAAGGCATACATCTTGCTGCTCGCATTTTACATAATGCAAAGTCTATTCAGAGGCGGAAATGACTCCCAGTGGGTCCCAGATGTACATGAGCTGAGCTGCTCTGAACAATTCAGCAACCAGATCTGAACAGCCTGATCAAATCACTCCAGACATTTTCTAGGAAGGAAGTATGCCAGAGCTTCAGGAGGCTTGCAGTAGGGGTGAGACTTTACTCAGTGGCTGAGCAGAAAATCCCTATTTCAGGGGGACTTACTTGGGCATTTGTTACTTCAGAGACTTGGGCATTTATTGTGTATTTCTATGCCAATCAGCAAAATACCATGGAAACATAATACTGATATACCTGGGCCCCCTACTTACCTTGGATCCCAAGTTTGCACCTTGGAGAAGTGTCCTTTACTTGGGCCTTTAATCATACAGTCACAGCTTTAACTATCTGGGCATGACGGGCATTTAGCAAGATTTATTTTCAGGGCTGGTAGTTATACAGAAATGAAATGCACAGATATAGGATGGGGGACACCTGGCTGAATGAGACTACATGCGAAAGGGATTTAGGAGTCCAAGCAGACCACTGAGTCAACAATGTCATGCGGCAGCTAAAAAGGCCAATGCAATTTTAGGCTGCATCAATAAAAGTATAGTGTCTAGATCAAGGGAAGTAATAGTGCCACTCTATTCTACTTTGGTCAGACCCCACTTGGAACATTGTGTCCAGTTCTGGGCACCACAATTCAAAAAGGACATTGAGAAACTGGAGCGTGTCCAAAGAAGGGCGACTAAAATGGTGAAGGGTCTGAAACCATGCCCTGAGGAACAACTTAGGGAGCTGGGGATGTTTAGCCGGGAGAAGAGAAGGTTAAGAGGTGATATCATATCCTTGTTTAAATATTTGAAGGGAGGTCATTTTGAGCAGGGAGCAAGCTTGTTTTCTGCTGCTCCAGAGAACAGGACCAAGAAAAATGGATGCAAACTGCAGGAAAAGAAATTTCAGCTCAACATTAGGAGGAACTTCCTGACAGGGCTGTTCGACAGAGGAACACACTCCTTCCTTGGAGTGTAATGGAGTCTCCCTCTTTGGAGGTATTTAAACAGAGGCTGGATGGCCATCTGTCAGGGGTGCTTTGATTGAGAGTTCCTGCATAGCAGGGGTTGGACTGGATGGCCCTTGTGGTCTTTTCTAACTCTTATGATTCTATGTTAACAGCAAAAGGGGCCTCCTAATTAGAGTCCCTGGGGTTGGTGCTAATGGGGTACATGCCCAGGTCAGGGGCAACATCAGCTATCTTTACTCGCCTGGCACTGGAGACAACCAAATATCATTCCTTTGATTTCCCAGCCAACTGGGATGGGCATCAGAAAGCAGAGAGGCTGTCCATTGACTATATACTTTTGCTGATGATCTCCAAATTGTGTTGGTTAAGTCTATTCTTCCTCTTTCTCTTCTGGCATCCATCTCTGCCAATGGGCCAGGAAGATGAGAGAGCTGTCATATCAAAGAAGCAAAATAATATCCATCATGTCAGAGGCCAGGATTGAATCTCGTGGGTTCACTTATTCATATAGCAGACTAGAACTGGGCTGAACAATTACCTAGGCATGCTGGTATAGGACTGCAACAGTAGAGTTTTAACTGGATTTTTCTTGTTGAGCGGTGATGGTTTTAAGTACATGATGAATACTACAGCATTGATTTTACTTCTGCTTGAAAGTGAGCCTCCTTGGAAGGCTTTAGCTTGGAACAACTATAAAACAAACATGCAAACCAACCGTATTCTTGCCTGTGTGCAAACCAGGTCCTGCATATTAAGTTGTTCCCCAAAACGCCAAAGCACAGCAGTCTCCATCCCACCTCATTCCACAGATGCACAGGATCACTTGGTGGGGCAACAGTACATGTGTGAACCACCTCTCCAAAAACTACAGATGAGAGATACCTGCATTTTGCAAGAAACTTCTTCTGCATTGGCTGACCTACTACTGGGAGTAGCAAGGTGGGAGGGGATGCAAACCAGCAGAGGAATCTACCCTGCTGTATCTCAAAGCAGAAGAAGGCTTTCCCCTCTATTCCCAGACACTACAATCATTATTTTGCTCAGTCATGTTGTCTGAATAAAAAATTCCACCTCCAGCACTGTTTATCAGCACCTAGGTGTTGTTGACAGCTGATAGTTTAGCACTAAAGCCTTCATAAAAGTGACAGAAAAGCTGCCAGCAATAAAGAAGGAGATGAGCAGAGGGCAGGACAGCTAGAACTGCTCTGAAGAATCTCCGCCATGCCTTTAATCCATATTTATTACTCTGGAGGAGATAATTAGCAAGCAATATGATCGCCATTCAAATATTTGAATGGCTGTCACAATAGATAATGGGACACATTCATTCATTATACCTAGAGAACAGGTAAGCAACCTGGTGTCTTTCAGTTGTTTTAGATGACAACTGCTATCATCTCTGACCACTGGTCATGCTCTCTGGAACACATCCTGAAAGATGCCCAGTTTTTCCCCCATCTACTCTAGATGGCAGGGCCCAAACTGGCATGTTCAAATCACAAGAAAGAAGATGCAGTCTCGGGCATCACCTCCCTTCATGGTCAAGCAAATGCTGGGTATGATAGGATAGATGCCAGCGAGTGACATACATTTTCTCTTTTCTGTTTCCTTATGCGTCATGCGACCCTCATTTGCAGTTGAGTGTCAAGGCTGAGCTGTAAGTAACTATCGTATATCGTATATGCCAGGGCAGAGGTATAGCCAAGGAAGGAGGCCATGAATCAAAACGTAAGAATACCTCAAGAGTCAGGCTTGCCTTTTTGTAAAGGCACCGGTCCCAGCCTGAACATGAAACTCTTCCTATTCAAAAGGGACCAATGTCCAAAGGCAGAAACTATTTGACTGCTTTAGAATATGAATGGAAAACTCGTTTTGGCCACAGGGGTTCACAATCTAGCCTGCATGCTCATTTTGCTCCTAAGAGGTAAGAAGATATTTTAAGTCTGGGAAACTGTTCCATGGGACTGAGCTCTGGTTTGCATCTTGGGAAGCTGTTGCATAAAACTGAGATGGCATAGTATGTGGGGTTTAATGTTTAAGTAGACATATACAGTCGGCCCTTCTTATACACGGATTTTTAATACACGGATTCAAGCATCCACGGTTTGAAAATGTTCCAAAAAAGTATAAATTTCAAATATCAAACCTTGATTTTCCATTTTTTATAAGGGGCACCATTTTGCTATGTCATTATATTTAATGGGACGCAGCATCCACAGATTTTGTTATCCACAGGGGATCTTGGAACCAAACCCCAGCATATAACAAGGGTCCACTGTATACACTACATGCCGGGTGGGAAAACAATCACATTGGTAAGAACTACATGTAGTCTCATCCTTTTTTTTCATTGATCTTTTTCCATGCCCTCAGATCCACGTGCTACTGGGATGTGTCCCATAAGACATTTCCCAAATTAAAATCCTGCCCCCCCCTTTTTTTAAGATCCCCCACCCCTATTTTCAAAGATATCTGGATCATAATTCTGGTGGCTCACCATATGAATCATAGAATCATAAAGCTGGAAGAAACTGCAAGGGCCATCCAGTCCAACCCTATTCTGCCATGCAAGAACTTTCAATCAAAGCATCCCCAACAGATAGCCATCCAGCTTTTGTTTAAAGACTTTCAAGGAGGGAGACTCCACAACACTTGGAGGAAGTATGTTTCACTGTCGAACAGCCCTTACTGTCAGGAAGTTCCTCCTAATGTTGAGATGGAATCTCTTTTCCTGTAGCTTGCATCCATTGTTCTGGGTCCTAGTCTCTGGAGCAGCAGAAAACAAGCTTGCTCCCTCCTCAATATGACATCCCTTCAAGTATTTAAACAGGGCTAACATATCACCTCTTAACCTTCTCTTCTCCAGGCTAAACATAGCTCCCTAAGTCGTTCCTCAAGGGCATGGTTTCCAGACCCTCACCATTTTAGTTGCTTCCTTTGGACATGCTTCAGTTTCTCAATGTCCTTTTTAAATTGTGGTGCCCAGAACTGGACAATGTTCCAGGTGGGGCCTGACCAGAGCAGAATACAGTGCACTGTTACTTCCCTTGATCTAGACACATACTTCTATTGATATGGGACATATAATCCAGTGTTATAGCCAGGTTAATTTTGATCACCAACTTTGAGGCCTAGAAACATACTATAGGCCTGTACAGACGGCCAAAATAAAGCTGCTTCGAGTCTAGGGTTGCCATAAGTCAGGAACCTCTCCAAACCGGACAAATGTAGGACAAGAATAGGACAACATTTTCAAATGTAGGACAACATTTCAAAAATGGAGGGACACGCAAAAAAATGGTGATTTTAAAAAAAATGTTAATCTAAATGCATGTTTCTTAGGCATGATCAAAATGGAGGACATTTTGACATTATTCCTGGACAGATGTCAGGATGGTAATTCCCTTCTGGTCACACCACACATCAATTCTAAAACACACACACATAGCACATTTACACTCATTTTCTCTTTCTTGCTTGCTTCTGTAGATTTTTAACACTTTTGCCTATGAAGATGTCAGTGGAGCTTTGAAAGCTTGCATGATATATTTTGGGCATTTGGTTGGTACTATACAGGTATCACTGCATAGTAGATTTGGGCTGTTACTGCACTTGTGTGTCCAATTTGTTAGCATAGAATATTTTAATATGTGTGAACATTCTTGACAAGTGAATCCAAAGGTAGACCATAGTGAGAATCATAATGACAATACTAGAAGTTCCAAAGGGTTGGAATTAACAAATAGAGTATGGGCAAGTCCTACTCTCACTCTTCAGCCTCAAGGAGAGATGAGAGGTCAGGCAGCAAACCTCTTCAGAATACAATCTTGCCAAAACCCCAGGATAAATTTGCCTTATTATGGTCTCAAAGTGCTTTTCAGTTCTAAGTCTCTGGTGCCACAGCCATTGCTGCAAATACAATCCCACATCCAGACAGGGCTGGCATAGTGCAGAAGGAGTTGAAGGCCACA
>NC_056531.1:5367196-5476264 GCF_019175285.1 Sceloporus undulatus
TGAAGGGTCCTAGTCTCTGGAGCAGCAGAAAACAAGCTTGCTCCCTCCTCAATATGACATCCCTTCAAGTATTTAAACAGGGCTAACATATCACCTCTTAACCTTCTCTTCTCCAGGCTAAACATACCCAGCTCCCTAAGTCGTTCCTCATAGGGCATGGTTTCCAGACCCTTCACCATTTTAGTTGCCTTCCTTTGGACATGCTTCAGTTTCTCAATGTCCTTTTTAAATTGTGGTGCCCAGAACTGGACACAATGTTCCAGGTGGGGCCTGACCAGAGCAGAATACAGTGGCACTGTTACTTCCCTTGATCTAGACACTATACTTCTATTGATATGGGACATATAAATCCAGTGTTATAGGCCAGGTTAATTTTGATCACCAACTTTGAGGCCTAGAAACATACATATAGGCCTGTTACAGACTGCCAAAATAAAGCTGCTTCGAGTCACAGTAGAGATATGATGTTTGAATGATGCATGCGTCCTAAGAGTCCAGAAGTCGCACCAAAGCCAGACTCCAGCCCTAAGGACTGGAGCGTGGCTTTGGTGTGGCTTCTGGACTCTTAAGACGCATGCATCATTGAAACACCATACCTCCACTGTGACTCGAAGCAGCTTTATTTTGGCTGTCTGTAACAGGCCATAGAGTATAACCTACAGAATATAACATATGGAGTATAAGATATAATGCAGAAAGCTATGTGTATTGGAATGTCTCTGTGTTACTGGCCTAGCACAGCATAGAACATATGCATTTCTATCATCATGGCAATACGAATTTTATTTGCCCGCTAGTAAACCCATAACAGGTGGTCTGGCTGATGGAATCTGAGAGAAGGCAGCCAAAAGGCAAGAGCCAGGCCTGCAAAGTTTGTTTATATTATCTGCAGCAAGCAGTGGCATCACTAGGGGAGTGTGGACCATGCCCATCAGAGAGGGAGAAGGCCCGCCACACCCTGTCCTACGTGGCTTTACTTCTAAGAAAAACCATACTGACCATTTCTAGTGTGTAGCATCTCTACGGTCACACTGCCAAAAGCAGAGCAAGGGCTTGCTCCTGTTCAGTCCGGACATGGGTGACTGGCAGCAAGTACTTAGAGGATTATGAAACTATTAGCCCGATCTCTTGTTGTACCACAGGGCCCTCTACTGTGCAGTCAAAGCTGATCATTGAACAAACATTGAATACACACACCAAAGAGTACTGTAACATTGGAAAGCGTCAAGTAGTAACCAGCGTTTTATGTTTCATTATATCTTTTAGACAGATGTGAGACTCACACAGTGCATGGGCTATATTCAGCCCGTGACCTGTATAGTCGTTGCCTCACCATCCTGACATCCTTAAGTACCTGGGAATATTTCTTTCAGCCAAAATCTACACTATTCCAGCCAAAATAAAAAAAAAGGTCTAGGGGTACAATTTCACCTCAAAATATTATTTTCCCTTACACTTTGAAACATTCCAAAAACAGTGGAAAAGGTTTTTTTTTTGGGTGGGTTTTTCGGGCTCTGTGGGCATGTTCTAGAAGAGTTTATTCCTGATGTTTCACCAGCATCTGTGGCTGGCATCTCCAGAGAATGCTGGCATGGAAGAGGGACGAGTGATGCAGGGTCATACAATACACACACACACACACACTCACTCTCTTCCGTGCCAGTATTCTCTGAAGATGCCAGCCACAGATGCTGGCGAAACATCAGGAATAAACACGACCACATAGCCCAAAAACCCCACAACAAACTATGGATGCCGGCCATGAAAGCCTTTGACTTCACAGTGAAAAAAGTGATCAAATATGGCCCAAACATTTCTTCTTTTGGGGGACAGTGGTGGTAGTGTAGCCCATGCTGAGTCAGGAGGACCCACTCCCCAAATCATCCTCCTCCTCATCATCATCATTTATATCCCACTTTTCCCCAAGACTGGGACTCAAAATGGCATACAACAATTACAAAACATTGTTAAAAGCCCACAAAATACAAACGTTAAACCACAATGAAATAATGTGAAAAAATTAAAACCAAGTAAAAACATATATCATTAAAACACACACACCAGAACGAGAATTAGCAATATCCAGCACATTGTGCAAGATAGGCCTTATGTCATCACTTATCAGAACTTTGACAGAATAGGAAAGTCTTTGCTTTTCTGCAAAAGGAAACTAGGGAGGGTTCCAGTCTGATTTCTCTGGGAAGGGCATTCAATATCTTGAGGGTAGCCACTAAAAAGGCCCTCTCCTGTGTTTCCCATCAGTTGTAGGTGTGAAGGTGGTGAAAGAGAGACAAGGGCATCTCCAGCAGATCTCAGAACACAGTCTGATTTGTATAAAAGAATACAGTCCTTTAAACAACCTGGACCTGAGTCGTGTGGGGCTTTAAAGCTCATAACCAGCTCTTGGGACTGTGTCTGTCAGCCAGTGGAGCTATTGCAACAAGGGAGTTGTGTGCTCTTTGTAGCCAGCACCCATTCGTAAGCTGTTTGCAGCTCTTTGGACCAGCTGAAATTTCCAAGCACTCTTCAAAGGCAGCCCCACATAGAGTGCATTAAAGTAATCCAACTGGGATGTAACTAAAACCTGTTTCACCATGGCCATATCTGAAGTCTCAAGGATTGGAACCAGCTGGTGTGCAAGTTTTAACTGTGCAAATGCACTCCCACCACTGAAACCCAGGCTTCCAGGATCAGAACTTAATTCAGGAACAAACCCAAGCTGTGAACCTGCGTCTTCAGGGGAACTTAACCCCATCCAACACAGGCTGAATCCCTATTCCCTGATCTGCCTTTCAGCTAACCAAGAACACCTCTGTCTTGTCTCAATTTGTTTGTGGAGACCAGGATGAGCATACTAGAATTGCCCCTGTAATGTCAATATGCTCCACTTTTGTGGTCCTCCATGTGTTGGGAAAGTGGACAGCTGCATTACATGATTCTCTGCATGATCTATAACCCTGATCACCCTGGGCTTTCATCTGCAAAGGGAACCACCAGGAACAGAGAAGGCATATGTACTAACCAGTACACCATATCGTCTCTCTAAAATTTGTTACCACACATTCTTACTTTCTTATGGTTAAAGAGAGTTCCTGTAGCCTAGTGGCTATGAATCTGAGCTAAGAAGTAAAAAATCTCTCTGTTTTGACTTCACATCTACTACATGATGTGGCTTTCATAAAGCCATTCTCTCTTAACGTCAGTCTTTCCATCTGCAGTATGTGGAAAGACAATACTCTGGTATGGGGGCTCTGGAGGACAGGGCTTCCAGGAGGCGCATTCAGCCTCCCTAGGGGCCACCTCACCATTCTCCTCATGAGGAGAAGGAAGGGATGGCATGGGGGAAGCACGCTTGGCCTCCTCTGGGGTTGTTTTGTCGATGTGACAGCACTGGGGAAGGGCCCAACCAGGTGACACCCCTCTTCTAGGGTGTCACCTGGTGCAGGCTACACACCCCGCACCCCCTAATGCCTGACTAGCCTAAATACTATTAGTAGGCTCAACTACAGGAGACTCATTGAATCAACTTCTGAATGATCAACTGACCATTAGGTACTGATTCATTGATTTAATGAATTTACAGGCCACTGTTAGTAATGTCAACCTGCAACTCTTCACCATTAGGCATGTTTGTCATGGACTGCCCTAGGCCTGACTTAGAGGCAGAGTCAGAGGACTCAGACTCTGAAGACATGGAGGAGGCTGAGACAGGGGCAGATCTGGGGCTGCCTGGATCAGGAGTCCAATCTGAAACTTACACAAATGGTAAGGGCTGATTGTTTTTATCATGCTGTGTTCCCTTTGAATCTGAAAGATGAGCCATACATGGGATAAGTGCATTTTCCATTAAATATTCTTGGCAGACAACAAGCTTTGGGCCTCCACCCATTCTGATTATCCTTACCTTTTGGAAATACAACAGAATCAGCAAGAGGTGCCATGTGCATTGATAAGATACATCAAGTTCTGATTTTGTTCTTTGGTAGAATGTATAAGTAAAGATGACCACTCTGCTTCATTCATCATATGATCCCCCCTTTTTCTTATAGAAAAAAAAATATTTTGGTCAAAGTTCATTTGCTCTGTGTTTTGATGTGGCTCACCAGTTGAGCAAAGTGTTTCCAGGAAGGACTGAAAGATGTTTATCTTAAACACCTCATTACATGTTGTCAGCAAAGTTGCAGCTGCTGCATATAGAACACTGGTACAAATATTCATGTTTATACTACACCGATTTAACCTAGGTTGGTGCCACAAACTGCTACACACTAGGACTACATAACGGAGGTATTATAGTACCAGCCAGAAAGGCTGTAGCATCATGACAAGATACTTGCTTTGCATAGTGAAGGTTCCAGGTTCAGTCCCCAGAGCTACAAGTTGGGGATGGAAAGACGCCTCTCTGAAACCCTGGAGAACTGTCCAAAGATGGGCAGTTTGTGGCTCTTCAGACATTGGAATGTAACTCTTCTCATTGCTAACTAGGTCAATGAGTGGTAAACTGCAGTTTGGCAAATCTAGAGGGCCACAAATTGCTCAGCCTTCTGGAGATGATCCTGACACATATGGAGCCAGTGACTCCCACATGAATGAAGCAGTGAGTCTGCTGTAGGTTTCAGTCCCGACTTTAAAGGAATAATTCAAGGTACTAATCCAGCTTTGGGCACTATAGCTCCATACAGACAGGCCAAAATCAAGCTGCTTCTGGTCACTTTGGAGGTATGCTGTTTAAATGATGCATGCGTCCTCAGAATCTGGAAGCCATGCCAAAGCCACAATCCAGTCCTAAGGACTGGAGCGCAGCTCTGGCACAGCTTCCAGACTCTTAGGATGCATGGATCATTTAAATAGCATACCTCCAAAGTGACTCGAAGCAACTTTATTGTGGCCTGTTTTATGGGGCCAGAGTTAAGCAACTTGAATAGCAAATCCAGATTAAAACCCAAAACAGAATCGCTGTCCCAGTACCATGGGAGCCCTAGGTGCCACTTTAAAAATGCTATTCAAGGTATTCATGGGTATTCCGCAGTTCAGATAGTTCCTTTAATGATTCTGCTGAAATCTGGATTGGATTCCCTGCCCACTGGCATGGTACCCTTTAGACATCACTGGATGGATCAATGGTCTCCCTTGATATAAGGCAGCTTGTTGTATTCTTATCAGTTGTGATGTCTAAATCACTGGGAGAGTTCAGAATTTGCATACAGAAGGCCCCAGGTACTATTCCAGGCATCTCCAGGTAGAGTTGAGAAAGGTCCATATCTAAAATCCTGGAGAATCGATACATATCAGTGTAAGCAATATAGGCTCAGTTCAGCATAAGACAACTTGTCTTCTCACTGAGTTTCCTCACATGACTGAATAGTCCTGCATACAAAATACTAACAGCAAGACATGGAGTGGACTGGACAACAGGGATATGGAGGGATTGAGGAAGAGAAGCCGCAGGAGATTGTATGACAGGGTTGGGCAAAGAATGGTCCTCCAGATGTTGTTTGGAAAGGAACTTGCAACATACCAATGGGAGGTCTTTCCCTCTCCACAAGAAGCAGACCTTTTGTATGTCTTAACTGCTCACAACAATATGTTGTTGCAAATCAGAATGCCCAGCATCATAGCCAAGGGTAAGGAATGCTGGGGACTGCAGTCCAACAACATTGATCTAGGAACACTCCCCAATTTGGAACCTCACATCCCTAATATGTATGCTATAGATAGAAGGTTTGGAAGGAGGTGGTGGACAGATGTCAGCTGCTACACTATTTCTGGTTTTCCCACATCAAAGTAAGCAAGTTTGTTTTCTGCAGCTGCAGAAACTAGGACATGGAGTAGTGGATTCCAACTACAGGAAAAGAAATTTGACCTCAACATTCGGTAGAACTTACTGACAGTAAGAGCTATTTGACCATGGAAGATGCTCCCTCAGAAAGTGGTGCAGTCTCATTCTTTGGAGGTTTTTCAACAGAGGTTGGATGGTTGCCTCTGCCCTTTGCTGTGACTGACTCGCTGGTATTGTGTGACCTTTGGACTGGACTCCGCACTATTCCTTGTATATTCCCCTACTGTGCTGCCCTCAATAGAGGTATGCAGGACAGGGAGTTGGACTTGCTGTCCCTTGTCTCTTCCAGTTCCGTAATTCTAGGTACATGAGTGTATAACTGATCAAAGCCACCTCTAACTCTATGTTTGTAAGGAGTATGCAAAACTAGGAGAAAACCGGACCCCAAACCCTGAGGAGGCAGTGAAATTTATAGGATGGAGCCTTTTCCACAATGGCAGGCTGCATTTGGAACCAGGGAAGGTAAATTCACCTCTTTTATTTCTACTGCCCCATTACCAGCAACCAGTTGAACTTTTTTTGTTTCCAGTGTTATTTGTGCTCATCTGGTCTGCAGAAATGTTAACAGTGGCGCAGTACATACCGCCAGAAAGCGCAGTACATACCGCCAGAAAGCGGCATACCAGCGCCGATTCTAGGGTTAGGGACTGCACGGCAACTGCACGGTCCCTAACCCTAGAATGTATGGGCAGCATAACAATGACGGCACCCTGTGTACGTTGCCACGCGGTGCTTACATAGCAAATGCAGCAGTGGCGCACTTGTTACTCCACCCCTGCGGCTTAAAAAGAACCTGCTTCCTCCGCAGGGAAACCGCGCGGTTTGGTGGCTGCGGCTTCCCTCCGGAGGAAAGAAGGCCGCCAGCAGGCTGCCCTTTTCGGGCGGTCTGTCCCAGGCCAGTGTTTCCTTGTGTGAGGCTGGCTGTAACAGAGCTGGAAATCCTGTGGCTCTTCAGATAGTGTTGCACTGGAACTCCCATAGACCTTAGCCAGCCTAACCAATGGTGATGAATGTTGGAGGCTGTATCCAGCAATATTTGAAGGTCCACATGAAAAACAGAGAGAGAGAGAAACACACAGGGGGAGAAAGACAGGGGTGTGTGGCAGGGAGATTTATTATTATTATTCTCTCTCTGGCTTTGCTTCGCGAACGAAGATTCAGGAAGGACTCATCCCGCGCTTTGTACAAGCGCGTTGGTGACTAAAAAGGCCAATTCGGGATAAACAGGTCCGGTTGCAGAAAGCACAGCAGAAAGTCTCCTTGGGTGATGTTTCCAGGTTGCGGTTCTTTCTGTGTTGTTGTTTCTCTTTGAGGCTCGTTCGGCGTGAGCTTTCGAAGAAGGCTGCAGCATCATGGATAGTGCGTCTCCATGCCTCCCGATGCGAGGCCAGGGAGGACCATTGTTGGTGATCTATCTGGCCAAGCCTGAGATGTTGTTTCAGAGAGTCCTTGTATCTCTTCTTTGGGGTGCCCCTCTTATGCTGACCCGTGGCAAGTTCACTGTAGAATACTATTTTGGGGAGGCGATGGTCCTTCATCCTAGAAACGTGTCCTGCCCAGCGCAGCTGCGTCCTCAATAGCAAGGTCTCAATGCTGGTGATCCCTGCTTGCTCGAGGACAGCAACATTTGTCACATAGTCAGTCCAATGTATATTTAGAATTATTATTATTATTATTATTATTATTATTATTATTATTATTATTAGTGTGTTTGTCTTTGCTGCTTTCGATATGAGTCTCCTATGTGCTGCATGTTCGCAAAAAGGGATGGGACAGAAATATCAAACAGTCACCTGAGCATTTGAATGGGAATCGTGAACTTTCAAAAAATCTAAATAGGATATGTGTGTGTTTGCGTGTGTGTTATTGTGTGCCTGATAACAACTAGAGAAAAACAAGAGCTACTAGCTTCTGTCTGTCTCTCCTCTTGCTACATAATAAAATCATACAAATCGGAATGCCGGTAAGCCCTAAAAGATGAAATGCCCATCAATTACTTCAAGCAGTATCTAGCATTTTTTCTTTCTCACAGAATTCTAGAGTTGGAAGAGACCCCAAGGGCCATCCAGTCCAACCCCATTCTGCCATGCAGGAATTAAAAATCAAAAGCATCCCTGACAAATTAACCAGATTAAACATAAAAATATAAACATATAAAATAACATTGAAAATGATCATTTGACACATACATTCTTTCTTCCATTCACAACTTCTCCCTCTTACATTGGCTTCTATCCTAGCAGTCCTTGGTGATTCATTTATCCAGTTGTACTGTCCCTTATCATATACATAAACTTAGTTCTATCATTCAGCTTTAGCTGTATTAGTCTGCAGTGAGATCTTGTAGCACCTTTGAGATTAACCGGAAGAAAGAAGTTGGCAGCATGAGCTTTTATAGATTATAGTCTACTTCCTCAAATGCAAACTGCATCTGAAGAAGTAGACTATAGTCTACAAAACCTCATGCTGCCAACTTCTTTCTTCCGGTTAATCTCAAAGGTGCTGCAACATCTTTCTGAGGGCTTGAACAGACAGGCCAAAATAAAGCTGCTTCGGGTCCCTTTGGAGGTATGCTGTTTAAATGACACATGCATCTTAAGAGGCCAGAAGCTGCACCAAAGCTGCACTCCAGTCCTTAGAAATGGAGTGTGCCTTTGGCACAGCTTCTGGACTCTTAGGACACATTCATCATTTAAATAACATACCTCCAAAGTGACCCAAAGAAGCATTATTTTGGCCTGTCCGTTCAGGCCCTATACTGTATATCAATTCTATCATATACTTCTATAGACATATCAAAAATATATAGACTAAATATCTTAAACATCTTAAGTCTGTAAATCCAATAGTGGCAGGCTCCCCCCATTTCATTTAGATAAGTCATAACGTGTTCCTAATCATTTTTAAATCTTCTTACAATTTTTCCCTTTCAGGCGGCAAGTTAATTGAAGTACTTAGTAAGATGCTCCAGGAAGAAAAAAGCATAAGAGGAGTAAAAAAAAAGAAAGTTAGTATATAAGGTAAGGGCATTTGCTGTTAATTCGGCAGTATAATTAGAAGAACCTTTAGAAAGCATACCAAAATTTAGGTCCAAAACACACTGCAGAAATAATCCAGTTTGAGACTGCTCTAACTGCCCTGGCTCAATGATAGGGTATTCTGGGAGCTGTAGTTTTGTGAGACATTGAGCCTTCTCTTTCAGGGGGCTTGTTTTTTGCTGCTCCAGAGACTAGAACACAGAACAATGGATGCGAGCTGCAGGAAAAGAGATCCCATCTCAACCTTAGGAAGAACTTCCTGATAGTAAGTAGAGAGATCTTGTAGCACCTTTGAGACTAACTGCAAGAAAGAAATTGGCAGCCTGAGCTTTCCTAGACTTGAATCTACTTCCTCAAATGCATCTGGGGAAGTAGACTGAAGTCTAAGAAAACTCATGCTGCCAATTTCTTTCTTGCAGTTGTGTCTCAGAGGTGCAACAAGATGTCTGTACATACTGATTCTACAGACTGACATGGCTATACCTTTGAATACTACCACTTCAGGATCTTGTCTAGTTCTTTCATAGCTGCCCTTTGAGGGAGGGAGCAAGCTTGTTTTCTGCAGCTCAAGAGAACAGGACCCAGAACAATGGGTGCAAGTGGCAGGACACGCTGTGTGATCTGGGTAGGTAGGAGTGATCTCCATGTTAATCTGTGTATTGTTCTGTCGTTGATGGAAAGGGGGGGGGGTGTGTAGCACGCGCATATATATATATATGTACCCAACCCTCTTTCATGCCAACATTCTCTAAAGATGCCAACCACAGATGCTGGCAAGACATCAGGAACAAATTCTACTAGAACATGGCCCCATAGTCTGAAAAACCCATTAAAAAAACTATGGGTGCCGGCCATGAAAGCCTTCGACTTTATATTTCTAAATGCTCAAGCGAAGGTTCAGGTGACTGCAGTCTTAGGCATTTGCAGTCTGAAAGAAAGTGTCATGGGGGGTGGACCTCTTATGGGGTGGCAATGCCCCTGACATTATTGGGAGTGTGATGGAGTGTCCTCCTTTGGAGGTTTTGAGATGGCCATCTGCAGGGAGTGCATTTTGATGGTGGGCTCTTGGAGGGAATGCAGAGGGGAGCTCTGGACCTGGAGGACACTCCAGATTGAGCCTGGGCTGTCAAAGTGGTGTCAGCCCTGTCTAAATATTTGAAGGGATGTCATCTTGAGGAGGGAGAAAGCTTGTTTTCTGCTGCTCCAGGGAACAGGATATGGAACAATGAAAGCAAGCTGCAGGAAAAGAGATTCCAGCTCAACATGTACTTGCTATTGCTATTCCACGTAAACATTAGGAGGAACTTCCGGATAGTAAGGGCTGTTCAACAGTGGAGCACACTCTCTTGGAGAGTGGTAAAGTCTCCTTCCTTGGAGGTCTTTAATCAGAGACTGGATAGTCATCTGTCAGGTATGCTTTGATTGAGAGTTCCTGAATGGCAGGGGGTTGGACTGGATGGCCTTTGAGGGTCTCTTCCAACTCTATGATTCTATTGTGGGAAACATTAAGAGGAACGTCTTGGCAGTAAGGGCTGTTCGACAGTGGAAAACACTCCCTCAGAGAGTGGTTGGAGTCTCCTCCTTTGGAAATCGTTAAACAGAGGCTGGATGGTCATTTGCAGGGGATGCTTTGATTGAGAATTCCTGCATGGTAGGGGGTTGGACTGGCTGGCCCTTGTGATCTCTTCCAACTCTACGATTCTATGATTCAAAGTAGATGATCCCAGCAGTGTGGATGCAGCCTCTGGAGCAATCTGCCTTATCCATTCCAGATCCGTAGGGGGAGGGAATGTGGGGGGGGGGAGAGGAACTCCTTGTACTCTGATTGGAGGGATGTCCAAGGTTAACGCCTCCTTCCTCCCTCTTCTCCCCCCCCCCCCCCCCCCCCCTCCAGAGTCTGTTCCTGCGTCTGATGGAGATTTGTCTCCTGCAAAGTCTGCCTTTTTCCTTCCAGTGGCTCTTAGCTGCCTGGAGGCTTTCTTTGCTGCCATTGCCTTTTGCAGGGAATCCAAGCAAGGGGGCAGGCAGCTGGACGGAGAGAGAGTGAGAGAGTGGGATGAATGAATGCATGAATGAATGAATCAACAAACAAACAAGGATCGTCGTTGGGCTGTTTGTTTTGAACTGCCTCTGGAACTGCATCCAAAACAAGCCAGAAAAAGAGAGGAAGAGGGAGACCACGATCAGCGCAGACAGGAATTTTTGTTTTGTTTTGTTTTGCTACATAGTAACCTTTTCCTTCCTTGATCCTGTCTTTCATCTTTTGGGAGCCTCCAACTTTGAAGCTGTGGCAGGGAAAGGAGAGGAGGCAACATAATAATAATGATAGATAAATAAAAGGGGGGGGGGTAAGAGAGAGAGTGAGAAAGAGAAAGTTTGCAAAGGCACCAGAAATTTTGCAAACTCCCCTTTCCATTCCTAGTGCCACTTTTCTTTTTCCTCTCCCCTCTTTGCTTTGCTTTTGCTTCAGCATCTCTTGAATGAAGGAGTGCTTAAGCTGGAGACCTGGAGGGGACCTTTTTTTATTTCTGGTCTCCTTCCATCTCCACCTGGGAAGAACTTGGACATATGCCCCAAAGGTTATGAGCCAAGAAGGGACCTGGAAGCACTTGCTTGGAGATGCCAACCAGTCCAGAAGAACCCCTGGTGATTCTTGAAGAGAAAGAGCCTGGACCTTAGAGAGACCTCAACTCAACCCAACCCACTTTCACTATGGGTCCTCAGCCAACTGGCCCCTTGGCCTTCATCTTGCTTTGGGGAGCTCTGCTGTGCAGAGGTGAGTGTCCATTGCCATTTTGTCTCTTGACTTCCTTCACTTGTGGGCCAGGCATCTCTGTAACTCAAGGAGGGTCTCGGAGGCAACAGAGTTGCCATCTCTGTAACTTGAGGCGGGTCTCTTGGAGGCAACAGAGTTGCCATCTCTGCAACTTGAGGAGGGTCTCTTGGAGGCAACAGAGTTGCCATCTCTGTACCTTGAGGGGGGTCTCTTGGAGGCAACAAAGTTGCCATCTCTGCAACTTGAGAAGGGTCTCTTGGAGACAACAGACTTGCCATCTCCGTAAATTGGGGAGGGTCTCTTGGAGGCAACAGTGTTGCCATCTCTGCAACTTGAGGAGGATCTCCTGGAGTAAAAGAATTGCCAGCTTCCCCAAGGCAACCAACCGACACACAGCTGTTTTGTGCTTACTAAATAGGATTTTATTTATATTTATTATATTTATATACTAACCGAAGGGTTATTTATTTATTTATTCACCCCCTTTCAGTGGGAAAGTTAGATTGGGGATGGTTTTGGGTTTTGGGGGGGGGGGGGGAGAAAAAGGGGCCCGGGGGGGGGGGCGGGGGTTGAAGATACAGCTGCGAGAGACAGCAGATGGCAACCTTAGAATCCTAGAGTTGGAAGAGACCTCAAGGGCCATCCAGTCCAACCCCAGACTGCCATGCACGAACTCACAATCAAAGCATCCCCCACAGATGGCCATCTAGCCTCTGTTTAAAGACCTCCAAAGAAGGAGTCTCCACTAGGGAACTGCAGGAGGAGGGGAGGTAGAAGATGTCCTGTCCCAGTGTTGGGTAGTTGGGAAGACCTCTCCCATCACACACAATATGCACACAGTCCACCCCACCCCCCCCCCCCGGGGGGGGGCAAGGTTTGCAACTTGTCATCCCACTCGCCCCTTCTGTCAAAGTCCTCTTCTTCAGGTTGAGGAGGACAAGGAGGCACCAACATCCCAGGCAACATCTCAGGAAGAGTTTGCCAACTGGAGGAGATGGGGTGCTCTGGATCCTCTGACCCCTAAGCCTACTACTGTAAATGTGGGCACAAAGAGACAGGCAGGGGGTGCAACTGTGTTTCTGAGGGGGCCTGATTGATTTGGTGTGTTTTGTGAGGGTTATTGACCAGGTTGCTGGGTAAGCAGAGAGAGCAGGTGTTTTAAGGGGAGGAGGGTGACTCCAGAGTCAAGGGCTTCCCCATGCTCCAAGTAGAACAACCAAGTTGTATTTGTCAAGGGGCCTCCTTCCCCCCCCTCCATACATGCCCCGTGGCTTTCCCTACCAAGGAGCACTTTGCAGTCATTCTTCTCACTTGAGTTCAACTTGCTCACTTCTCCAGTTCTAAGTACTGGGGGAAACCATCCAGCACACGTTTCCCCAAGGCTAAGCCACTTGATGTCCTACCCTCACCAGCTGTGCTTTGTGATGCAGCAGAGGAGAGGGAAAACTATCCCCACATCAACTCCTTAGAGGTCTTCACGAGACCTGCATGAGAAGAAGGAACTGTGTCACTGTGTTCAGTCAGGTTCAGGCCCGGGTGGATTTGTATTGTGGGTCCTTTGCTGGCACCAAATCCCATCTGGTTTTGGGAAGCTAAGCAGGGCCAGCCTGGGTTAGTACTTGGATGGGAGACTCCAATAACTATTGATTGCTGTGGGCTATATTTCAGAGGAAGGAGCTGGCAAAACCATCTCCAAGTATTGCTTGGCTAAGAAAACCTTGGGACAAGTCAACAGGAGATTTGAAGGCACAGCACAAACACAGACCGAGGTCCCTTAGAGAGCTCCTTCCCATAGCGCCACATTCTAGAGTCTTGGTTAGCTGGCAGCTGATGGTCTCCAACTTTTTGAAACAGTTATGTTATGGAGAGCTGGTTGTCTCCCCTTTGCCACCTTATGCTCTGTTCTACTCTCTGGGGGATACTTCATTGGAGTTTGTTCCCAGGTGCAGCAGACTTTGACCTAAATGCATGTGGCAGAGCCAGCAAGAGAAAGGAGTATAGACTCAGAGGACTTCACATACAATAGTGTGGTTGAGCTCTCATTAGCCCCTGCCAGTGATGAGGGATGATGGGAGTTGGAGTTCAACATCTGGAGCACCATTCCTCATCTCTGCCATATAAGTTAAGGAATCAAAGACTCATGGGCTCAGAGTAGATGCACTTCAGCTAGTTTCTGAATCCATGTTGTTGTTGTTTAGTATGCATGGAGACAGTGTAGAATAGTGGTTAGAGTGTTGGCCTCGAACTTGAGGTGTTGGGTGCTAGTCCTTGCTGAACTGCAAAACTCATCGGATCACCACGGGAGAGTCGCACATCCTCAGCCTGACCCACCTCAGAGGGTTGTTGTGATATTATATATAGAGGGAGAAGGGCCACGTGGGACAATGTGAGCTCATGGAAAGAAAATTGGGATAGAAAAGGAACTAGTAATAAATATAATGAACCGCTAGGTAAATACCATATAGATCTATTAGGCTGTACTGTACATTAAACCCGTGAAAGCTCCCCTCTGGGTTGAGTGTTACATGTCCAGAAGGAATAGCTAACAAGTTAGAAATAGCAAGGCTCCTTTCCTTGCCTTCTGAAGCAAATTTGAAATAACATTTCCACCAGCTTTCGGAAGATGGCTAGCATTTCTGAACATCAGCTCTCCCAATCTGGAGAAACCCCAAATGCTTTCCTCATGTTTGTCTCTATCAGAGTAAGGCCACTGCTTGGGAAGCATGCATCCAGTGCCGAATAGCGATGAAGAAGGGAAAGCTGTAGAACTGAGCAATTTCTCCTCGTTTTATAAGGAAAAACTAGACTTGTGTGTATCATTATATGTAAGTAAGAAACCTCTCTCTTTCCCCCATGCTTTGAGCAAGTGCAAAAGAAAATATTTAAACTGTTTCCCAAAAGTATCACACAAATGCCCACAATTACAGCAACACAGAATGGTTAAGCAAAACAAATGTTGGGCACTTTTACGGAAGTCTCTTTCATCTCCTCTACATTTAAATCTTGAAGCAAGGAGGCAGAGAAGGTTCTTGCATGTATATGTGTATGTATATGCATATATTCTACAGCAGGTCTCCTCCATCTCTTCCTTCCCAAGTGGCTGACTACTTTCTTTCTTTTGAAAATGTGATGATGTTTGAGCAGCTGGAGCTCAGTTTAGACTGACTGTCTTCTTTAAAAGGACTGTCTGGCTGTGGCTTTTAAGGTTCAAGGTGCTAATGTGTGTCTGTGTGTTGGAGAGATGTAGGCTTCTGCATTGCTGTCGTTGGTTTCGTTGCCACTGTATTCGTCTTGACCCGTAAACAAATTTATTTCTTGTCTTATCCTGTTGGCATCGGCTGTGTTCTTGGGAATGACGTAAGGAGCTTACTAATAAAAGACTTGGCTTTTGGAATGGTCTTTGCAGGCCTCTGGCTACCTCTTCTCTCTCTCTCCCCAGATGAGAGTCCTGAAGTTTAGGAGGCTAGCTCATTGAAGAGGGGGAGATAGAGTGGATGGAATTAATTGGAGTTTTCCCTTTCCTCCTTTTTTTATTCCTCTGCAAAAAGGGCAGAGAGGAAGCAGGAGACGGGGGAGAGGGATGATTATTGCTATAGGGCTTGATCAAGTTCAAGGGTTGCTGTTCCAAGGAGTGTCCAATCTAAATATCGACACAAGGGAAATTACGAAGTAAGATCAGAAAGAAAGAGGCTGGGGTCTACGGGAAACATGGGCAATTATTTCATAGATTCATCGAGCTGAAAGAGACCTCTAGGACCATCCAGTCCAACCCTCTGCCATGCAGGAATACACAGTTATCGAATCATAGAGTTGGAAGAGACCCCAAGGGCCATCCAGTCAAACCCCATTCTGCCATGCAGGAACTCTCAATCAAAGCATCCTGACAGATGGTCATCCAGCCTCTGTTTAAAGACCTCCAAAGAAGGAGACCACCTCTCTCTGAGGGAGTGTGTTATACCTAGTGTAGGGTTTCAGTACATGTTAATCAAAACCTGCCTTTGGTCACAAGGTAACTTTTAGTCCTCACTACTGACTGGTCTACGATTACACCGAAATTTCCACTTATGCTCCAGTTCTGCTGTAGTAAAAGAACAAAACCTACATATGGTAAGCTAGACTGGTGGAGTGAAAGCTAGCCTAATGGGTTTCACACAGATATTCTAGTTTCCTCCTTGTGAGACTTTTGATGTTGCATGAAGGAGAGCATTCTGTTGTATGCGTTCCAGCATCCAGACAGAAATGCCACAGCCTAGATACAGGCTGAATGCATTCAAAAGAGCTACCATATATATTCAACTGTAAGCCAGCTTCATGTATAAGTTGAGGGCAGGATTTCGGGGCAAAGTTATGGATAGTTTTTGAGGGTTTTGGGGGCTTTGTGGCCATGTTCTAGAAGAGTTTATTCCTGACATTTTGCCAGCATCTGTGGCTGGCATCGTCAGAGAATGCATTCTATGAAGATGCCAGCCTCAGATGCTGGCGAAAAAGCAGGAATAAACTCTTCTAGAGCATGGCCACATAGCCCAAAAAAGCCCTCAAAAAACTATGGATGCCAGCCATGAAAGCCTTTGACTTCACAAAGTTATGGATTTTGATATGCCCCATGGATAAGTTGAAGGTAAAATTTAAGGGCATGTAACAAAGAATGTAAAGGATGAAGTAAAGGAAAATTATGTCAAAGAACTTAGACAATTCCAGCAGACATAACTGTGCTCATCCTAAAGGCTACTACAGTGGACCCTTGCCTTACACAGGGGATCTGTCATGTGAGTGGGACACGCCACCCCTTGCACCCCGTGCACTCCCCGTGGCTTGAGCTCGTGTGCTCAAAGCCGCATATAACGCAAGTGCACTGTACTTCTTTTAGGATGGACTATGCTCTTGCCTTTCACCACTCTACTACATGAAGGGGATGGTTCTTTTTTTTATAAGAGTTAAAGTACAGTACTTACACTGACCCAAGGATAAGTCAATCCAGGATTTTTGGGTCACCTTTTTAACTAAAGGCCTGAACAGACAGTCCAAAATAAAGCTGCTTTGGGTCACTTTGGAGGTATGCTGTTTAAATGACACATGCATCTTAAGAGGCCAGAAGCTGCAACAAAGCCATACTCTGGTCCTTAGGACTGGAGCGTGGCTTTGGTGCGGCTTCCAGCCTCTTAGGACACATGCAGCATTTAAACAGCATACCTCCAAAGTGACCCGAAGCAGCTTCATTCTGGCCTGTCTGTTTGGGTCCTTAAATTTCTAGACTTATGTATAAGTCTGTACTGTATATACTTATTATGTATTATACAGTAAATGCCATCTTCTTCAAGAGGGGAACTGGAGAAAGGGGAGAGCAGAAAGTGGGTGATCCAGAGCAAGTGGTATAAATCATTTTGTTCTATCAGAACCAGTGGTGGCATTGACAGTGGAAATGTCTGCAGAGGTGCATCAGCTCTCCTGATAAAATAGGGAAAATAGTAAAGATTCTAGCAGGGATGAAAGAAAGCAAAGCTAAGTTAAACAAATTAACTAAGTGGGTTTGCTTGGCCTTTGGAGGCAAAAGCATTAATGGGCTACCTGAGGCATTTTGCTGTCTGCGAAGGGGAAAAAATGATGCTGTGTCTCTCCGTTCCTTCTCTCATTTAGAAGCTAACTAACTGGCAGTGAAACCTTACTTCGTCTTTAGTGACAGAACAACATCCTCCATTACATTTGGGGACCATGGGCTCACCGAGGGGCCACAGAGAATGCAATTTAGAAATTTACAGTTTAACTCTGTCCAGAGCAAAGCTCACAAGCCTCTTTGTAGAAAGAGCAAAGGGAGTTCCTTGTAAAAAGTCTGGTTTAGTCAAGGCTGGAGAGGAATTTAGATACTGGTTCAGAGAAATCACGTGAATAGTTTTACTCTTGGGTCGTTTTACGTTTGGTTGGAGGAAGTGATCCCACAGAAAATTAAGTCTTAGTTGAAAATGGCATAAATCCTGTTCCTACAAGATACCCCCCTTTTTCCTTTCCTTTTTAAGTGACATCTGTGCCTGATGAAGAAACCTCTGGTTTCAAAAGCTGCTCCAAAGGTTTTTGTGCCATTTTGTTGGCCTAATAAAGGCATTACCACGAGATAGATATTGGAGTTTGTCTCATGGTTGACATGCCCACCCCATGGTTGCATGACTTTAAATTATAGCATGGTGCATGATAAACATGTGAGAAGTGAGTCTTTGCATTGAACCACCTCTGTATGTGGAAGTTTGCAAGGTGACAAGAGAGGGATGTTGCCAAGGACTTAATAATGCAAATTTCACTACTAAAGGGAATAACATAGCAGAGGGAGTAAAGGTCAAGGAACGGCTGTAGAGAGCTGCAGATGAGGAAGCCCTATCTCAAAAATCAGCCCAACACTATTGGACCTATTTGTAGGCCCAATAAACCTAATCCAGAGTGAATTTACCACCCAGTTGATAGACCCATCAGATGTCCCTGCAAATGCAGTATGGTTAAAACCTGGTTAAAAACTGTGTCTATTTCTGGGTGCCACAATTCAAAAAGGACATTGAGAAACTGGAGCGTGTCCAAAGGAGGGTGACTAAAATGGTGAAGGGTCTTGAAACCGTGAGGAACGCCTTAGGGAGCTGTGGATGTTTAGCCTGGAGAAGAGACAGTGAAGAGGTGATAGGATAGCCCTGTTTAAATACTTGAAGGGACGTCATACTGAGGAGGGAGTGAGCTTGTTTTCTGCTGCTCCAGAAACTAGAACATGGAACAATGGATGCAAACTGCAGGAAAAGAGATTCCACCTCAATGTTAGGAGGAACTTCCTTGAGAGTAAGAGCTGTTCAATAGTGGAACACACTCCCTCGGTGTGTGGTGGAGTCTCCTTCCTTAGAGGTCTTTAAACAGAGGCTTGATGGCCATCTGTCGGGGATGTTATGATTGAGAGTTCCTGCATGGCAGGGGGTTGGACTGGATGGCCCTTGCAGTCTCTTCTAACTCTATGATTCTATGGTTATCTTTGAGTATGACAAGATTAGGCTGAAGGATGTTGTAAGGGACCAAGAGAGGCCCAGCAGAGGCCCAGCCTTGCAGTAATAGGACTTCATGACCTCTTTGTATGCGTCTCATTGGTGTCTGGTTAAATGCTGAGGAAACGGGATCTTTGACAAGACAGATCTGTGGTGAAAGAGTATGTGGTCCTCCATGTGTTGGATTACAACATCCATAAGCCCTAATCAACACCAGCAACATCTAGAGAGCCACACGTTCCCCATCCAAGATAGACCATCGATCTGATCTACCAGGGCTCTTCTGCTCTGAACTGCAGCTCACATAAAACCAATAAGGCTGTGGGTCTGTAAGAAAGACCCTGACCCTCCCTGCTGGGGATATTCCTTAAGCTTCCAGTCGTTGCACTATGTCAGAATTGTCTCCCCTGCCTCCACTACACATAAGGTTCCTTTGAAAAGGGAACACGCGAATAACACACTCCAAAGTTCACAGCTTTTAATTTTTTGGTTTAAAAAAACATCCTTTCTTGAATGGTAAAGACGTGGTAAAAGCCGATGGAGGATGTGTTTGGCTTCAGATAATTTTGCTCTTACGCTTCGAATGTCTGTTCGAGTTAGTAAGTTGAAAGGCTCTTTCTCTCTGTGTGTGTGCTCATTCTATTTTGGGTCAATACACAGCCTCAGGTCCCCCCCAGTCCCCCTCCTTTCCAACCCTTGCGAGTGAATTGACCTGAGGATGGCAACTTCTTTCCTTTCCCTGTTTATTCTCTCTCTCTCTCTCTTTTGCAAGGAATATTAATTTCTTGAGCTTGAATAGTATAAACACAGTGCCATTTACATGGCTAAAATTACAGGCATTCGTGCATTCCCAGTCAATTTGATGAACTTTGCTCTCAGAGTGTACGCGTTGTCTAAATGTGACACTGACAAAGCCACTTAAGACATTTGCTGAGGGCTTGCTTGGCACCTCTTTGGTCTTTTGGGTCACTGGCTTGGGAGATCCAACCTTGCCTGCCCCCCCCTTCTTAATTCCTGTTTCAACTGCCACTTCTAAATCTGAAATAGCAGAGCAGAAAATCCATGTGCTGCTGTTTCTAGGCTGTGTCATTTCAGAGTGCAGTTGGAGAGAACCAAGTGTTTGTATGTTCGCCCACCTAAGAAGAACCATGCCCAATAGCATTAACTAAGGCATGTGCACTTTTTTCCATGTGTGTATTTTTCCCCTATGCATGCCCCCCATCTGTCAAACATATTTACTGCATATACTCATGTATAAGTCTATAAATTTAGGTTTAAAAATTGACCCAAAAATCCTGGGTTGACTTATCCACGGGTCAATGTAAGTACTGTACTTTAATACACACACACACACACACACACACACACACACACACACACACACGGTGAAAGACAAGCATTTAATAAGACCTAGAAGCACTGACCCCCTTCTACTCTCTCATCCAGCCAGCCTTTAGTGTATGCACTGATAGATATGCCTACTGCAATTTTGTAAGTTCTTTGGAATTGTTTTCCTTTACTTCATCCTTTACATCCTTTATTATATGCGAAGTTTTACCCTCGACTTATCCATGGGTCATACCAAAATCCATAATTTTGTCCCCAAAACTTGCCCTCGACTTACATATGAGGTTGACTTATAGTCAAGTATATACGGTAGTAGTGGACAAATCAGCAAATAAATGCATGACTTGTCAATCGCAAATAGTTTGTTGGGCCACATTTGGTTCCAGGAGTCGAGACTTGGATCAACTTACCAAAATGTTTGAATGCAACACATTTCTCCCCCTGCCCGCTGCTACCTTAGAACCTTTTGTATACAATGTATGTTCTGTGCCTTGGTAAAGGTTTGGCTTTGAGACGATAACTGGCTGGAGGTTTCTGAAAGTTGTAGCCCTCCAAAATAACTTTTCCAGGCTGCGCCTCTGAGCCATAACTTTTCAGACCTTCATAGCTGCTCACAGTAGGATCTGAGAGGAGGACATTTGGTAACTGACAGTAAGTTATTAAGGCCCATTAGCTTGACAAAAAAAACCTGCTTCTGATGGCAATGAAGTGTCCTTGAATGTCTTTGTTGATATATGTCAACACAGGATCAGTCTGTATGTTGGGACTCTCCTTGGGGACTTGACTATGGGTATGGTCATGATAAGTGCCTTCACTTCAGTATTTAGCACTACACCAGCAGCTGTGTACACCAAACAATTTCAGGAGAAGCAAGACAGTCCCTGGCTGCCAAACAGGTTTCCTGGCTCCACTTCAAGCAAAGGAATTACTATACCAAACCATTTAGATTTTCTCCTTATTGGGGGAGCATATAGGGTTGCCATACTTGTGATGTGGATACCTTCCATCATCTTGCTGGAAGACTACCATGATGGTAGCCATGGACTCTTTAAAGAGCTGAACAAAAAGATCTGGAGAGAAGTGCAATAGATACATATGTTGATTTAAAAGCCTTTATGTAAATTGGCTGTGCAAAACTGCAATGCAAATTGCAAGGTCAACAAATATTGGTTGAAGAAAAACCTTGAAATGTGAATGTACTGATGCAGGCGGAGGGCGGGAGAAGGAAGGGGAAACTGGGGCAAGAGAGAAAGAAAAGGTTCTGAAATGACCTCTTCCAAAAGTGTTTGTTTATATATTTGGAAGGAGCAGATCTGCTGTGGTCTCCTGAGCACGCCCAAAAGCCTGGTTATTTCTTAGCGCATGAAAAGAGAGTATAAAATAAATATAAAGTGCACAAGTCCCCTGGGTTTGTCAGGTGGTGTAATGGAGGTTAGGAATTTAGTGTGCGGATTTTATTTTATTTTCAGCACAGTACAGAATCACAGAAAAGAGAGATGAAACCTACCTGGTTCCCTTCCAGGGAGCTCTGTCAGCAATGAGAATAAATCTCGAGTCTTTTTACTTTAGATGCTTTTTGCAAAGCAATGGAAACTGAAGTCAGAAATATAGATAACTAGAAGTATAGCTATCCAGACCCCCTCCCCTCCATCCAACCCCCATCAAAGTCTTCCAAAGTTATTTTTCCTGGCCATGGCTGAAATCCTATCAGTGGCTTACACAGTGGCATAAACTGAGACTATGCCTGTGTAAGCACTTTTTCAGTTGTTGCCGAAGAAAGTATTTGGTGCCTCCTTGTGCAACTTGTTTTCTTGTTTTCCGACACCTTCCTCCTGAGTCCAGGAAGATTATTTCTGTTCCTCCTTTACCAGCTCCACAGTGGTACTGGAGCATAACAATGCCCCCTTCCCTGGCACTGACTTGCTACAGATGTGCACCAGGTCACCATCCAGCTGTTTATGCAGAGTTGATGAAGAAGAAGTTGTAGTGCTCTCAACATCCAGAGTAAGCACACTGGTGGAACTTTACACCAACATCAAATGGGAGCTTGCTCAAAGACATTAATATCTGAGTAATGAATGGAGTTATTTTTGTTTCTCTTTGGCTTCATTGCCACTTACAAATAAATTGGTTTGTGATCCGGATCGATTTGACAGCGGAGCGCGGTTCCCACTAAATTTGCCCTGATCACATTTCCCCCCTGTAAAATAACCCACTTGTGGTTCATATTCACGGATGAGTCGATTCAAAATGGACCCTCTCCAGCCGGTCGAAGGGCAAATTTAAATCGATTCCGATCCGCATCTGGTTCACACTTGTGCGGAATTGATTTACCCAAAAAAAGACGCAGAAAACATCAGCGTCAAAAAGATGTGGGTTAAATGGGTCTAGTGTGTGCCCCCCCCCCCCTTCTCCAAATTGCTTCAGTGAATCGGTTCAAGTGGGAACCAGGGTCATTTGAACTGGTTCAAACCAATTTGTGATCCAGTTTAAAAGGTAGTGAGAATCAGGCCCTGAAGCATGTCAAAAGTGCTTACTGTTTGCCCTACACAGGGGCTATAGGGAAAAGATTGTAATTCCCTGTCACTGTCTACCTCAATGAACACACTTCATGGGTGAAACCAGAATGGGTTTATTGGTAAGATCAAAATAGAAGCAAATCATTTGCCAGTTCTGAATTAGCAAGCTAAGTTTCACATCTATAACTCCCTCAGATTCTCCTCCCTTCCACGTGTTTTCCCACAGAGTACCAGGCTTCGGTTCCCCACTTGGCCATGAAACCCACTGAGTGACTTCAGGCAAGGCACATGCTCTCAGCCTCAGGGAGAGGCAGTTTCCTCCATCTGGCCACTATGTTCTTGTTGATGCCTCCTAGAATTGCACTAATCTGCTGCATCACACTTGACTCATGTATAGCTTGGGGTCTACTAAGACCCCTAGATTCTTTTCACATGGGTTGTTGTCTAGCCAGGTGTCATCCATCCTATATTTGTTCCTTTTATTTTTTGTATCTAAATGTTCCATGTATCTATGTTGAAATTAATTTCATTAATTTTGTTCCAGCTCTCCAATCTATTAAAGTTGTTCTGATCCTGATTCTGTCCCCTGGAGCAGAATATACGGTTCAGATTTGTCTTGGGTCAGAGATTAGACATAAAACTAATCTGACACAGGCTGGGGTTGTGCATGTTTCTGGAGGGTGGGGGCTGGATATGGTCTCATGTGCTTGTTGTGGGTGGGTCGGTGGGTAGGAGCAATAGTGTTTTCCCTGAAGTTGCTGAACTGCAACTCCAGTCAACCTGAGTCCATATAAACAATGGTAAATAATTTTTAGAGTTGTAGTCTAGAAACATCTGGAGGGCCACAGGTTCTCCACCCTAGTCTAAGGTCTACTAGAAACCTGATAATGAGCTGTTTGTTGTTACTACTGGATTAGTGTGAATCAATACCAGGGTCGCAGAGACAATGGCTTGCAGTGTGTGTATATGTGTGGGCGTGCATGCAGGAATAAAGACCATAACAAGTCCGAGTGGTTCTGATCTTGTCTTGACATGGGATTTGGGGGAGGGGATATGAATCTGCTTGTAAACTGATCCTCTTTTTCTTATGATTCACCTCTATATTGTAAGAGAATTTCCACCAGTGGCCAAAGCACATCTGCACTACACAAGTGAAGCAGATTATCTGTTGCCTCGGATCATAAAAATCACAGCATTGGAAGTGGCCTCATGGGCCATCAAATCCAACCCTTGCTCAGTGTAGGCTCTCCAGCGAAAGCATACCCAGCAAGTAGCTGTCCAGCCTCTTTTTAAAGATGTCCAGAGAAGGAGACCCCATCATCTCTGTAGGGAATTGGTTCCAAAGTGCTGTCGCTGTCAAGACGTTCCATCTAATGTTCAGTTGAAATCTACTCTCCTGTAGCAAAACCGTTCGTAAAATCATGTCACCCATCTTCTCTTCAAGCTGAACGAGCCCAACTCCTTCAACTCTCCTCATCCCTCTTACCATCCTAGATGCCCATCGCTGAATTTGTTCCAACTTGACTATATCCTGTTTAAAATGTGGTGGCCAGAACTGAACACAGTGCTCTAGATGAGGCCAAAATATAATGAGTCTTGTTATCTTTAGTTGCTAATAGTAAGATTTTTCCAGTTGGGAAGGCCAGTGGTTCATGGAGTAATCTCCCAACACTGTATATGCCTGACTTGAAGAGAAGTAACTTGTGGAAGGGAGAGGATTCTCCAGGATACTTCATGGGACGGATTAGGCCAGAGAGGCAGAGGTTTCCTTCCTCAGTGCTCTGTCACCTTTCCAATGCAGTGCTGGTACTGTAACCAGCACTGACTTGCCCTTTTTTTCTTGCATTTATGTCATCTTGTGGTTAATACTTGGAAAAAAGATGAGTACAGTTTCTTGTTTCAAAGAGACAGGTAGAAGTGATACTAGAGAGACTTGGATGGAAACTCTGGCTGCTACAGTTATGGAGAGGCATCTTTCCAGCTCTGATCCAAAAACTCCTATCCACATCAGGGCTCTACAGGCCATCCATCCACCATCCACCCCCATTGTGGGCTTTTACTAAAAAATAGGGATTGTATCTATGGGCCGGAACAGACAGGCCAAAATAAAGCTGCTTCAGGTCACTTTGGAAGTATGCTGTTTAAATGCTGCATGCGTCCTAAGAGGCCGGAAGCTGCACCAAAGCTGCACTCCAGTCCTTAGCACTGGATCATGGCTTTGATTTGGTTTCTAGCCTCTTAGGACACATGTAACATTTAACCAGCATACCTCCAAAGTGACCCAAGCAGCTTTATTTTGTCCTGTCTGTCCAGGCCCTATAATAGGAAACAGTTTAGAGTGTATGCTTCTTTAAAGCAAAGTTGTACAAATTGCAAGGGGACATGTGAGCAGAGTTTTGCAGACTAGACATACAGAGCTTGGAAATGGTGAAATGCAATTTGATTTGCTACCTCTAACTCACTGTAATTTTCAGTTGTGAAGTAATCATTTGTTGAGTTTGAGCGTTAAACCAGCAATGATTTTAATTTGACGGTTTTTTTCATTCTTTCCGTCCTTTTAAAAGCCATTTTAAAAATTTGCTAGTTGGACAGATGAAATGAAGAGCCAAATAAATAATGAATGAAACGACAAGTTAGTTTGTGTTACATTTTCTTAATGTTAGAAAATCAGCATTCTGTAATGATTTAATGTTCGGTGTGCAAATGCCAACAGAAACGTTCCTAAGCTCTGGGAAAGTACTGCTTTAATGCTAAGACTGCAGCCTCTGCAGCCGCGCTGGGAGAAGTCGGCCTTATTTCTGTGTAAACATGCCCAGGATTACCTGTTGTATTTGCTGCCGCTGACAATGCTTTGCACCTTTTTTGTTTGTTTGTTTAATTTTAATTTTCAGTCTTCCATATGATCAGACTGTTTTCCCTTTGTATACAGTAGAAACAAAAGGCTTATCTCTCTGCTGGCCTGGAATAAAGACTAGCAAACAATGACTAGCCTCCATGGAGAAGATAATATAGTATTGATATCTCCACAGCCTCTAATTTGCACCAGCCCCCAAAGGATAGAATAGGGAGCTTGGAGCCAATTGCCACCTGCAGCCATTGGGCTAGTTTTTTCAAGCAGCATTTCTTTGCAAACTCTAAAGATTATTTATAGATATGCTGGTAGAGAGAATGGGAGAACGTCTCTATCATTTCTGAAGATCTTTGCACCTTGCCAGAGTGTGGCTGTGTGTGTGTTGTTATGATACGTATTTCAACAATATGTGTAATTTTGCAAGGTTGGATTTCAGGGCCAGGTTTCTGGAGCGTTGTCTTGGGTTTCCTTCTACCTGTGAGTCTGACTAAGTGGCCCATTTAACAGAAACATCTGAAGACTAATTATTTCTTCTCCTAAAATGAAATGTGCTGGAAGACTTGGCTTCTGGATTTTCCAGAACACAGTGGAAAACAAAGTAGAAGCTGAGTGAGCAGTGGTCCCCTGCAAGTATCTCCAGTACGAAGTCGAAGGCTTTCATGGCCGGCATCCATAGTTTTTTGTGGGTTTTTCAGGCTCTGTGAGAAAGATGCTGAAGATGCCCGCCACAGATGCTGGCAAAACATCAGGAATAAACTCTTCTAGAACATGGCCACAGAGTCCAAAAAACCCACAAAGGACTGTCTCCAGTATCTTTGGACTTAGTACAGTGCGCCCGCATCATACACGGATTTGAGCAAGGGATGGCGCATCCCATTTGAATGAATGGGGCGCGCGCCCAATGCTGCATTGCCACATGCATGAGCCCCAAATGCATACGCGTTTTTTGGCTTACGTGGGGGTTCCGGAATGGATCCCCCACGTAAGCCAAGGGCGCACTGTAATTGCATGGGTTTGATACACTGAGAGACCAGACCTCATATAATAATAATTATTATTGTTATTGTTATTCCGCTTTTTCACAAAGGAATCGAAACAGATTCCAACAGTATAAATAAAACATCCAACAATTAAAAATTACAATTAAAAAAAAACCCAAACCCCAACCCTCCCCCCAGTCATAAAAACAGTGATCAACCCATTAAAAGAGATTAAACATCAAACAAATTAAAACTGTCCAATAGGAATACATTGAAATTTGGGGCAGATTAGTATTAAGAAAGGAGTCTTCCTCTAGAGGAGGGGGGGACGGGGGTGATGGTATCAATCAATTTTGGTATCATATCAATAGAGGGGGGAGGGAAGTCTAATGGATCTAACCTAGTCTGGAAAGGCCTGCTGGAAGAGATCTGTCTTAATAGCATTTTTAAAGGCTTCCAAGGTGGTAATATGGCGGATCTCATCCAGCAGGTTGTTCCAGAGCCTGGGAGCGGCTGATGAGAAGGTCCTCTGGGTCACCGCTGAAAGTCTGGTCTTCTTAGGTTGTAGCAGATTCTTCCCAAAGGCCCGTAGAATAATAGAATCATAGCATTGGAAGAGACCTCAAGGGCCATCAGGTCCAACCCTACCATTGTGGGAGAAAGGTGGGATTATAAATTAATCAAGTAACCAAGGTCGCTCTTTGGACTACAAGTTTCAGAGTACTCCATCCAGCACATAGTCCAAAAATGTGACATTCTCAGGCTCTGTCTGGGACTGCATCAGCACTGCAAAAATAATCTGACTTGACACCACTTTAATGGCCATGGCTCAATGCAATGAAATTCTGGGAATTCTCAGAATTCCATTGCATTGATCTGTGGCAGTTAAAGTGGTGCCAAACCAGATTATTTCTGCAGTGCGGATACAGCCTGGGTGACCCTACTAGTGCCAGGCCTCTTAGACTTAGAGGTTTGGTTCTGGGCACTGCTATCAGAGCCTTACAGGATTGTTGCTTGCAGACCTTCGTTCCTTCCTACATCTGTTTTTCTTCCTACTTCCAAAGATGGTGTTGATCTTTTTCTTCCACCTGACTGGCAGTGGAAGGAGCTTTCAGGTTTTGGTTGACTTTTTAAATTCATCTTTAAACACATCTTTCTGTAGTAAAGGCGGTTTTATTTATTTAATTATTCATTCACTTTTTTTTTTTTTTGCCTGAAATGACCTGTATCTGAAAGGAATGCCTTCGATCACACACATTCCCTCAAAAACCTATAATTAAAATCTCTTCTTAGCCCACAAAATTGGTGCTGTTGACATCAAGGGAGCCTTTGCTGTTGGTGTTCCTGTGATGTTTACATGCATACTAGGGAATTATTTGCCTCTTTGCAAGATTGACTATTTACCGGATGATGATGCTATAGTTCTCTTCAGCCTTGGATGAAGTGTGATCAAGGGCAGGTTGACATGAGCTGAAAGAGAGTCAATGACCCTTGGCTCCAACCAAAATGTTGTCCCCTCCCCACTTTTTGGAACACGTGTCTTCCATCGAAGGATAACTCTGTTATGGCTAAATAGGTTCCCTCTATGTTGGATCAGCAATATCATTTAATAGATTTAGTATGCGTCTGAGGTTTCAGAAGATCGCAAAGCAGAGAGCAACGTAATTAAAAATGCAAGCACATAACTGAACCCTATCATGAAGGTTCAATACATCAGTCATTAAAATAACAAATAAAACACAACCAGCAAAATAATAATTGTTTCTGGAAAAGGCAAAGAGAAGAGAGGTGCCAGAACTAGAAAAGCTTGGCCAAGTGCATCTTCACTTTCTCCTGCCTTTAAATGTTGAGACTGTTGGTAAAGCCTCATCACAAATGAACTGAAGCAAAATCCCACCTGTCATAATGCAGCAGAGTGTTAAGGGTACAAAGGAGTAACTTTTCCAAGCTCAGATCCCACTCTTTTTCTTTTCCCCATCCCTGATGTAGGTGGATTCTAGCCTGAATCTTTTGGCAAGCCCACATAAATCCATTGAATCAGTTGCTGAATTGGGAGTCATATAGATATCATTAATTCATTGGGTCTACCAACAGGATTCAGACCTTTAACTCTTCTATCCAAAGAGCTGAACTTCCACTTCTAGGATGAGAGTCTGCTGGGTCGTTCATCTTTCCGATCCTTATCCTAGTGATAATTTGAGAACCTATTCTGATGACTGCAGTAGATCAAGGGGCTGAAAGACCTAATGAACAAACCCAAAATAAGCTTGAGGCAGAAGCTTACTCAGACCTTGGAAAAGTTATTTGAGGCCTAGCACAGCCAGATTCCCCCAACTAGTATGTCCATTGACTATTCTGGCTGGGGATTTTAGGAACTGTAATCTGAACAAATAACTCCCCTATGGTCTGGCTAAGGTAGGAACTTTTTCACAACCCCTTCTACGCCCTTAAAGTCATCCCAGGCAAGTCTTTTTTCTGTAAAAGATATGCTTTTGCTGCTCTTAGAGGCCTTCAAGAGTGGTGGTTTTGCACTAGAACAACGCCCACAGCTCTGTAAAACCCCTGCCAAAGGAAAAACAAAACAAAGTAGACTGGAAGCTAATTCTAGTTTCTATTATTTAAATTTTTGTAGGGGTTTCTTCTAGGCCTTGTGTGGCCTCAGTGCCAAAATTTAGCCCATGGACTTTTAGAAGTTGCCCATCCTGAACGAAGGCCACTTGGTCTACTCTAGTGCCATTGAAAGCTCATAAATCTGTGATAGAACCTGTGCTTTGCATGCAGAATTTACTGAGTACCATCCTGCATCTCTGATTAAAATAGTCATAGATGACAGGTGATATGGTTGGAGGAGATTCTTCTGTTTAGTACCCTAGAGAGCTATTGCTAGTCAATAGTACTTGGCTAGATGAACAGTTTGGCTCCATATCAGACAGCTTTCTATGCTGCTGTTCTTTGAACCTTTTAGGACCAGACCAAGAAATTTTGTCCGAGGCAAAGTAGGTAGTGTCATGCCCTGCCTCCAAGACCCCGGTGCAGATTCTGACATCGATAGTGATGGAGAGACAGGGTGGCAGGGAGACATGCCAGTGTCTCACAGTCACAGTCTTACATATTCACAGATGATATAAACCTGGTAGCATTGACCTCAGCAGAGGATCATCAAGAGAAGGAGGGGTGATGATGCTCAGAGCATTTATCTCTAAAATGCTCAGAGATCAAACCACCTGTGGGAGGCTGCCAGACCATAAATAGCCCAGCACCTTCCTCAGGGATTTGTTGCTGACGATTGAACTCCTTGGTAGAAGCAACGTTCATGTCTCATGTTCCTGGTTGTGCTGCCTGATAGCTTTAGACATTGCTCCATTTGTTGACTATGCTCTTAGGTCTCCCTTTGAACCATTGTCTGGATTTATCACTGGACTGTATATGAGGACTGAATGGACTCTGTCACTCCATCTTCCTTGTTGGTGAGCTGTGCTTCTCCCTGTGTTTATCTCGCCTCTGTATTTTCCTGCATTCCTTTTTTGAGGATCTGGTCATTTGCTGAGACCAAAACAGGACAGATGGTGTTCTCTCCCACTTTGTGTGTAAAAGCCAACTGGGCTGTCAGTTGAATTTTTCTTCAGTAGGGCAGCAGGGCAGTATTTTCCACCATGCTTGAAGGCATCACTCTAGCTTAGGGGTCAGTGATCACGGCATGTGGCGCACAGTTCTTTTCTCCAGCACCTTGCAGTCATCAACCAAAATCTGCTTCCCAAGGCAAGTGTCTTGCTCTGCAGAATGGTAGGACTGGATCTGCTCCACAGTCAGTACAGAGCCTCACTGCCAAGGTTTCTTATAATTCTGCTTCTGATTCGCTAGCGAACACTCTTCTCATGTGATATTTACCTCGCCGTAGTCTGCATGTCTGTAGATATGAGTATTACAATAATAATCCTCCCACCTAAATGGAGCAGTAAAGCTCAATTTTCTTTTGTTTCCAAATTCTCTAAGGAAACATATACTTCCTAAGAGTGGGAAAAGCAGACATTTTGTCTTTTTCCAAAGAGAGTGAAATGCACACAAATAATTAGAGGCTCACAATGCTGCTAAGAAACAGCTCAGCTGCTTGATACCACTAATCATAATGTTTGACATTTACATAGTGTTTTAGTGCTGAACAACACAGTGCTTTGCAAGCAGGTGTTTCCCAAATAGGCATTTCTTAGTTTATGGTAATATTGGGGGCGGTTGAGTGGAAGGTATTGGCATCAGGGGATTGTTGGACACCCTTCCGCAAACATTTGTTGTTGTTGTTGAGGATATGGAGTCCTAACTTGGTACTAGAGTCGTAGCTTGGTACTAGAACTCATTTTTGAGGATGTGCAGTCATAGCTTGGTGCTAGAGCACATGCTGAGCATGCAGAAAGCCCCAGATTCCTTGGCATCTGCACTTAAAGATGGATCAAGAGGATAAAATGGAAAGACTCCTGACAAGGTACTGCAAATCAGAGTACATTAAGGGAGGAGAATGTTAGGCTCCAGGAGTAAATCCAGTCATCCTGAGGCTCCTATCCACCCCTCTGGGATTCTCTAGATGGTCAGGTCTCCTTTCCTATGCTACCATTGTTGCATGGCTTCTTGGTTTTTGAATACCTTTTCCCTCCCTATTTTTTAAAAAAGGTCAAAATGCCTCCCCAAAAGCTTGTTGAGGTCAGTAAGAGCTTTAGAATAAAATACACTGGCATTTTTCATCTTAACACTTTTGCCCCTGGCCCCACCTACCATTGTAAGCGACGTACAAATTTCCCTGAAATTGAATCTGGCCCTTGGACTGAAAGAGATTCCCCACTTTGCAGTAGACAATGGACAAATGGTCTGATTTGTTGTGAGATGGTTTCTGACATTTTTGGAAATTCAGAGTTAGAGCATATAGTTTGCATGTTGGAAGTCCCAGGTGTAATTCCAAACATCTCCAGGTTCTGTTTTTCTTTAAGGGTTATTATATATAGAATCATAGAATTGAAAGAGGCCAAAAGGGCCATCTAGTCCAACCCCCTGCCATGCAGGAACTCTCAATCAAAGCATCCCTGGCCCAAATGACCATCCAGCTTCTGTTTAAAGACCTTCAAGGGGGGAGATTCCTCTACACTCCGAAGGAGTTTGTTCCACTGTCGAACAACCCTTACTGTCAGGAAGTTTGAGGCGTTACAAACCACCACTTTGCGGCGGTCTGCCGGCGCTGCTCTTTGCTCCGCGAAGGAGTCGCAGCATACAAACCGCGCGACTCCCTCGCGGAGCAAAAAAGAAGCTCCAAAATGGCGCACCCGCGACGTCATAACAGCCGCGGCCCGTCTGGACGCTATGCGTCCAGTGTGGAACGGCCGTCGCCATTTGTCACAGACTGAGTCCATGATAGGGAAAGGGGCGTCTAGAAGAGACGCCCCTTTTTAAAAATGGGACGTCCTGAGGACGTCCGAAATGGCGGTCTATAACCCGCCTTCCTCCCAATGTTGAGCTGGAATCCCTTTTCCTGGAGCTTGCGCCCATTGTTCCGGATCTTGTTCTCTGGAGCAGCAGAAAACAAGCTTGCTCCCTCCTCAGTATGACTTCCCTTCAAATATTTAAAGAGAGCTATCATATCACCTCTTAATCTTCTCTTCTCCAGGCTAAACATCCCCAGCTCTCTAAGTCGTTCCTCATAAGGCATGGTTTCCAGACCCTTCACCATTTTTGTCGCCCTCCTTTGGACACGCTCCAGTTTCTCAATGTCCTTTTTGAATTGTGGCACCCAGAACTGGACACAATATTCCAGGTGGGGCCTGACCAGAGCAGAATAGAGAGGCACTATTAGTTCCCTTGATCTAGACACTTATACCTCTATTAATTCAGCCTAAAATCGCATTGGCCTTTTTAGCTGCCGCATACTCATGTATAAGTCTAGAAATTTAGATCAAAAAATTGACACCAAAACTTGCCCTCCACTTATACATGAGATCGACTTATAGTTGAGTATATACGGTAGGTAAGGAGGTGATCAACCTATCCCAGATACTTCTTCTAGTCAGCCGAGATACAGAAAGTAGGTAATGTAATTCTTCACTAGGATTGTTCTTAAAAGAAATAATCTAGCAGGAGTGATGATTAACATACAGTGGTACCTCGGGATACGAAATACCCAGGTTACGAATTTTTCGGGATACGAATAAATCCCATAGGGATTTATTGTTTCGGGTTACGAAAGTTTTTTCGGGTTACGAAAAAACTCCGGCGCTGTTTTTCCCCATTAGCGCCTATGGCAATTCGGCTTACGAAGGTTTTTCGGGTTACAAAATTAGCCGCGGAACGAATTAATTTCGTAACCCGAGGCACCACTGTAGTTAATAAAGATCATTCAGTCTTCTTGAAATGTGTCAGTCATTTTGTGACCAATGCAAAACCTCGTCATAGCAGACAGTTTCGCCATCAGCCACATACTCCAAATTCTAGTCCACCAGTTCTCATTGGAGAGGTCATCTGACTTCCAACATCTTGCTACTTCTAATTTGGCAGCAGTAATGAGAAAAAAATGATCAGTTTCCTCTGTTCCAAGTTAGTCTCAGTCCAGATTCTTGACAGTCCAGGATTCTTCTAGTCAAGGTTTCTTGACACTTGAAACCATGCTTTCCAACCATTGAAAAATAGTTTCGAATGTTCTTTCCACCCCTAGATAGTAAAAGGATAGCTAGGAAAACAATTTGACTTGGTATAATGTGGCTTCCTATAATGTTTTCCAACAGTCATTTTTCATTATGTTACTGGGGATTGAAGTACTACTGTGTAGACATCTGGAAGTCGACCCAGTTGTTGAGCTCCTTGATCCTACCTTCTGTGATTCTAAGCTACGTCTTGAGCTTTTTAACTAATGTGGGCTGGTGGTGGGTTTTCAAAAATTCAGTTCTGCTTACAGACTTTTGGGAACCCCTGGCCAAGGTATTTTACAATACAGTTCATCCTTCTGGACCATGATGTGGGTCCAGCACTTTTTACACTCCAGGAGCTGCGGAGTAATGATGATTTCATGGGTGAAATCCAGATGTCAGTCTGTTCCGAGGCTGCAAATGGGAGAAACCTGATGGATTTCCCCCCCGATTGGCTCTTGAAAATTCATTTAAAATTAAATTAGCTGTAGTGATGAAACCAAGATGCTGAAATGAGACGCTTTGCCTGACATTTAAATGTGGTCATCTTAAGTGATAATGTCACAATGTGTGGAGAGGAAGATTCATCCCCTCGGGGGACATTTACTGTAGAGAATCACAATTATGTAAAGAGCCTATTTGAAGAGCAACTTGCACTTTATTATTCTCCCCATCCTCATCTTTTGTGGGCTGTTGTTTGAAGCTTGCAATTGGCATCATTAGTTATTGTTTCAAAGCAGATAATGGAGATGGCGGAACCTCAAAACTACAAACTTTTGTATGAGAGTGTTGACTTGGAGTCATATAGTTCTCACCGGACTTGGGGCTTATTCACACTGTGAAAATAATCCAGGGTGAATCCGGGTTGAATCTCTGTGGTTAACATGCATCCCAAATGCACCCGATTAAATTTGGGGGGAGAGGGTTGCCAAAAAGCCCATTTTATCCAGGATAATTGATATTGAGGTTTTCCCTGAGTTTTTCAAAAAGATCAACAACATTGGCAGTGTGAATAACTGATGCAAATAGACTCAGATATACCCAGGATAAAACTCTGCTTGCCTTGAACGTTTTCCAAATGAATTTGCATCATCAACTCCATCTTTATTTGAATGCTTGCACATGTGAGCAACCGAACTTGCAGAGATGTGCATCAGTGCAGTTTCATAGTGTGAATAACTAACCCAGAATGCATGAGTGTGATGATTTGCATTATCACACTAAAAAAAAAAAGATGTCTCAATGACCGCTAGGAAAGTCTTCTTATCTGACATGGATGGAAAAATTCTCTCATCCCCAGAAACAAATTCAATTTCAGGGAACAATGAAATGGGTAGGGGATATGTTCCAGTTGTGAGTGGGGCCAAGTAAAATGGTTACAACCAAATATGATAGCTACAACCAAATATACCAGCATGTTTTAGTTTACAGCTCTTGTTGTCAGTTACAAACCTTAGGTGAGGCATTTCAACTTTTAAGAATGGAGAAAACCCATACAAAATGTGGGAAACCACAGAATCACAGAATAATGAGAAAGAAGGTGTGGTGGATCCCAGAGGACCAGATTGGACTAAACAGTCAGGAGTTCCCAGGACCTGTTATGGAGCCTGATACTGTAATCAGAACCTGATTGTCATGGACTGCCCTGGGCCTGACTTAGAGGCACAGTCAGAGGACTCAGACTGTGAAGACATGGAGGAAGCTGAGACAGGGGCAGATCTGGGGCTGCCTGGATCAGAGGAGGCTCAGGAAGCTGCAGAGGGAGAAACAGACTCTAGGCTGCAGGTGCTAGGACCTGTGGAGAGAAGACAGTTCAAGGAGTCTTTGAGGTGTTCTTCCAGGCTGGAAGCCAAGAGGAGAGCTAATAGGTTTCAACTGAGAGAAGTGGAGGCCTTTTAAAAGACCTCCCGCTGCAGAGGTTCTTTGCAGCCGACAACCAGTCTTGCAGCTTTGTTGTTCCTGTGTCCCTTGCTCTTTGATTCATGGCTCTGGTTATCTGACCTTTGGACTTGCCTTGTGACCATGCTCTTGCCTTAGACCTCCCTCCAACACGCACTTTTCTCGGACCTAAAAGACCCTTGCCAGTCCCCTGAAACAACCAGTTTTTTTCCTTCTAAAAAGGAGTGTGTTTTTCCCCCCAATTAGAAATGGCTTCAAAATATTCAAAAAGTAGAGAAAATGTGTCTAGCCTACCCTTAAGTTCCCTCAGGACTCTCCACTTCTTACTACCTCTTTTTTCAACCAAGTTCCCAACCAAAATAGCAACCCAAAGTGATGATGCACCATTTCCGTTTTCCACTTTGGAAGTATATAGTGCATCCTCCACAGGGGAGGGTTTAGATGGCCCCCAAATGGGCATCTGACCTCAACACAGTTGCTTACCTTTGATCCAGTGTAACCAGCATGTAAGACACTGTAGCCTCCTGTGAGTCCCCAAAATTCATTTTGAGAAAATCTTCAAGTCATTTTTGGGGTAGCGTGGAAGGCTACAAGGGACAGGAATAAAATTCTGTTACAACCGCCAGGGCAATATTTAGCTGAATAGAAATCAACATTTCACAGTCAAAAATTGGGACTCATTTTAATGCCCCCGTTTTGTGCTGGCAACTGCTGCCCAAATCCACCACTTTTTTTGGAAGTATTCTGTCATAAAAGATGCCTTTAAAAAAAGTGGGCTTTCATTTTAAAATATACCCTCTAATGTACATTTCTGTCCATTCCTTGTACTGCAAAAGACATCAGAAAATTCAGAGAAGAACAGAACCCAAAGTTTAACTCTACCTGGGAAGGGGGGTGGGCCAGGTCAGTCACATTTGCAAAGAATGACTTTCTTAAGCATTCCTAGTCAAAGGCAAGCTCTCTTTTATGGGAGCCTTGTCTGCCATTACTGATCGATTTCATTGAAGGACCCTGGAGAAACTTCCAAGAAACCCCACCGTTTCCCAGAATACAGTTAGCAAGCCACTGCTGTCACTTTATTGAAAACGCCAGGACGGAATTAACAATTTCATCTTTTTTGACAAGAAGCCAGGCTGGTGTGCATTGAGAGAGTTCAAGCGACCAGATTCTGAACAGAAATAGAAGCGAATAGTGAATAGATACCCCTTGATGAGCAGACTACTCCTTTCCCTTTTTGGATGCACAAAATGAAGTCAGAGTCATGGGGCAAGGGGTGCGTGTGTGTTAAAAAAAAGACTACACAGACTCATAATTAAAGTCGTAAGACACTGACAAAAAGAGTCAGCTTTAAGAATTGCCATTTGAGACCTTGTCACTAGAGTTTCTCTGTGTTGGAGTATGTCATCCCAGTTCATTGTACTTTCAGACTGCTAGACAGTGGCATCCTTTTGAGGGCTGATTCACAGGAATGGAATGTTCTTCTCTATGGAGAGAGGGCAGGTGACCCTATGCAAAGGTTTAGCTGCCCAGGGGTTGAGTCAGTTCTCCAGCTTTTAACTGGAGGCTTCCAATGATGCTCACAGCCCACGGTGTAGAGAGATTTCAGGTTCAAAGAACCTTTACTTACCTGATGCACATGCTGAGGGAAAATTGCTTCATCTAGTCAGTTTCATTTAGACTAAAGAAGTCTGAAGCATCTTATGCAACCGCAGGAAGGAAAGTGGAAAGGAAAGATCCTTTGCTTGATTGAGGCAGAGCCAAAACAGCTTGCAGAGAGTGTTACAAATATTTCTGTCCCTGCCAAGAAAACTCGCCCCTTCTTGTGTGGAGGAGGATGCCGTTTCACTCTTCCGTGAGGAATGTTTGCCTACAACTTATTTATAATGTCCCCATTAGGTTATTTATAATGCTTGCCTCCTCCGTTGACTTCACCTCCCCTCCCTGATTTTCACTATGTCACTCAGTTTGATCACAGCTTTGGTGCTAGTTGGGAGTTCCACCAACAGGATGTCACCATAAAAGAAGCTTTGTGTCCTGCTTACTTCTACTGAAGGCAGCACAGCAGAGTCATATACAAAGAAATAGTCCAGAGTCCAGTCCAAAGGGCACACAATATCAGTCAGTTACTCACTCACTCACAGCAAAGGGCAGAGGCAGGAGCATAGTCACAAGGCAAGTCCAGAGGTCAGATAACCAGAGCCATGAATCAAACAGCAAGGACGACAGGAACAACAAGGCTGCAAGACTGGTTGTTGGCTGCAAAGAATCTCTGCAGCTGGAGGTCTTTTAAAAGGCCTCTGCTTCTCTCAGCTGAAACCTATTAGCTCTCCTCTTGGCTTCTAACCTGGAAGAACGCCTCAAAGACTCCTTGACCTATCTTCTCTACACAGGTCCTAGCACCTGCAGCCTAGAGTCTGTTTCCCCCTCTGCAGCTTCCTGGGCCTCCTCTGATCCAGGCAATCCCAGATCTGCCCCTGTCTCAGCCCCCTCCATGTCTCTGGACTTGCCTTGTGACCATGCTCTTGCCTCTACTCTTTGCTGTGACTGACTGACTGGTATTGTGTGGCCTTTGGACTGGGCTCTGGACTATTCCTTTGTATATTCTCTTGCTGTACTGTCCCCAGTAGAGGTAAGCAGGACACCTGCAGTGCCGATTAGACCCTAGATAACTCCTTTAAAGTTCACACTGAAATCTAGTGCAAATTGTGATATGGAAGCCATCAGCCACCACTTATGGAAGGTTCTTATGGAAGTGATCCATACTTAAAGATCTCATGAACTGGCCACTGTGAGCAGTTCTAGTCTTCAAATGTTCTTGATGCAACTCTTGGCTGCAAATGAGCCAAAGACATGGTTGATTCAAGTCTTGGCTGCATTTAACTCACCGGGATGCATTCTCTCAGTATAGCATTTGAGTTTGCTGCTACCTTTCCCAGATATTTCTCTGCAACCACTGGCTTTTTAGACTATGGGGTTCCAGCTCCTTTTCTCAACCTGCAGGCTCAGTCAACATTTGAACTCGTCTTTATACTAATATATCCCATCAGGTGCCCCTCCGGCATGATGACATCAGCAGAATTTTGCAAGTTTAATTACATTCTTAATTACAGCTCGGTATTGAATTAGGGGCCTATTATGCAAAAGATAATTGAAACCCTGCTGAGACCACCGTCTGCTAACATCTAATCGCATCCCACAATGTATTTTCTTTTTCCTTTTTGCTTAAACTTTAAATAATGAAGTTTAACTCCCCCACCCCACCCCCCTTACACACACATCCCCTAGTATGTTACTTAGGATGGTTTTTAATTAATTGACAAGAGAAATATAATTAGGGACTAAAGCAGTGGTCTAAATATCCTGAAATAATCACTGGGAAATGAATTGCATTTGGGGGAATAATTAATGGTTCCCAAAGTTGCAGTTACATTGTACGAATGTTAGTATGGGAAATGACGCTAACTGCTACAGAGGCAGAGGGAGGGAGCGAAAGCATTTGTTGCGCTCGGCGTTGGAAAGGAGGTGGGATGGATTCTGTCTCCCATCAGCTCCAGCCAAAATGGCCAATTGGCAGGGATGACTGAGAGGGAGTGCACTATCTAAATGTGGTATCTAAGTGCAGAACAGACTCAGAGTGCCCAATCTAAATAATAGAAAATTCATCTTCTCCTGGGAGTGGCGGGGGAAAAAATCTACAATAAATTCTTAGCCATTCAAAGGCTTTTAGTCCTCCTATGTATGTTAATCTGCTTCTCTCTGTTAGGGATGTTTGCTCCCAGCTATGATTTATTAAATGATCGCTGTTAAGATAACCATCAGTGATTCTACCTTGTGTATTTTTCAATTTCCCCACATCCCCCTCCTGCCAAAGCACGGGTATCGATAGCTGCCTAGTAAATCAACAGCCCATGCCTTTGACAAAGTGGGTGACAATCCATGAAGGTTTATGCAAATAAAATGTTTTACTATCGTTTTTTGTGGTTTTTCAGGCTATGTATCCATGTTCTAGAAGAGTTTCTTCCTGATGTTTCGTCAACAGCTGTGGCTGGCATCTTCAGAGAATGCTGGCATGGAAGAGAGTGGGGTATATATATATACACTGTGTGACCCTGGGTATATATACCCAACTGTATTCCATGGCAGCATTCTCTGAAGATGCCAAACACAGATGCTGGTGAAACATCAAGAATAAACTCTTCTAGAACATGGTCACATTGCCCCAAAAACCCACAAAATACTATGGATGCCTGCCATGAAAGCCTTCGACTTCAAAATGCTTTACTCTTCAAGGTGCCACTATGAATGGATCTCATACTAGTTAGGTGTCACTTTAACTATAATGGTGCCATCGTATGAAATACTGGGATTTGTAGTTGGGTGGGAGATTTGGAATTCTCTGCTAGAGAGATCTGGTTCACTGCCCTGAACTAACCATGCTAGAGCTCTCTAACAGAGACTTCTCAGTACCTTACCAAACTATCCATCCAGACCATTTGTCCATCTGGCCCAATATTGTCCATTCTGACTGATGGTCACACCCGAAGGCCTCTGGCAGAGTTTTCTTTTCCCCAATTGCTCAGGAAATTACTATTAAAATACAATTAGTAAAAGTTATAGTTCTAAGGTCCTCAAAGAGTTAGCTAAGGATCAAAACACAGTGCAGACATAATCTGGTTTAAGACCGCTTTAACTGCCTTGGCTCAATGATAGTGAGACATTTAGCTTTCTCTGTTAAGAGCTCTGGTGCTCCAACAAAGTCCAGGATTCCCTAGCACTGAGCCAGGGCAGTTAAAGCGGTCTCAAACTGGATTATTTCTGCAGTGTGTTTTGGACATTAGTTGAAGTTACAATGGAAAAGAAGTGACATTGTTCTTCATCAGAGTTCTGGTGCCACCACAAACTACAATTCCCAGAATTCCATGGCAGTTAAAGTGCCAAACCAGATTATTTCTGCAGTGTGGATGCAACCCAGGTATCTTCCAAGATTACTCATTTCAGAGAACTGCTGTGCTTTCCCACATCTCCTGTTTGCACAAGTGGCACTGGAAGATCATAGTGAACCTTCCTCAAATCCCAGCAGCAGGACAGACCCTGGAAAAACTCCCCATGTGCCATAATGTGCTCTGGGTGAGATTTGAGTGCTAGTGGGAATGGCAGCAACCATTCCCTGCCTGTCCCAAAAAGTCCCATCTAGCTGATCATATTAGTGACTAGCTGGTTTTACCAGATCCTAGGGCCATTTATCCAGTTTTCTTTAAGTGTACTGCCAGAGTTAGATGGCTCACAAGTATTTCTATCTCTCTCTTCTAGCCTACCTGCTTTGCCTCTCTGAGCTGTCAAGAAACTGTCCTTGGAACATCCACAAGGTTTTCAGTTTAGGCCATGCAAACTCAAGCGATGCAATACTCTTGACCTAGCAAACCTCATGCGTTTCAATAGGTATCCCCATGCTTTCAGTCATGATAGTCTTCTGCTCTTCAAAATTCAGCACTACCTCTGAAGGAAGATACAGAAAAAAAATACAGTGAAGAAATATGGACCTTTGAACTATGAACATTATAATGGGGGGATATTGAGACCTTGGCATGCTTAACATTGAAGCCCCAATTTCTGCATTAAAAAAAACACATCTTTCTGTTCATAGAGGGCCTGCTCCATTGCAGAGCAGGCTTTAAATGTCATTTAAAAAGTGGGTCTAAATAGTAGTTTTGAGGCTGTATTTCCCCCCACCGCACACAGACACCCACACACCATTGCATCTCTTCCATCCCCAGGACCGATGCTAGTCAGTCTCTTCTCATTTGGGCTGAACAAACACAGTTGAGCCCAGGTGGCAATGAAATCCTCCATGGTTAAGCCCCGGAGTGGACAAAGGAACCAATGGGGAATCCCGACTGCAGGGATGGAGATGAAAGCGGCTGCCACTTTGGCGCTGCTTTCCAATCCCTTGCTCTGAAGCCCTGCATTCCAGCCTTCCGCCTCTCCGGTTCCCAGTCTGGTTTTGGTGGGTGGCTTTGCCTGGGGAGACATTCATGTTCAAAGTTTAGCAAATCTTCTTCTATAATCACATTTAACGTCAGATTCTTTTCTTTTACTTTTTTATTGGTTTAAAAAGAAGACTGGCCTCTTTCCAGAGAAGTTGTTACATAAAGGTCCTGAGAACTGTGCGATTAAATGAAAAAGAAAAAGAAAAAAGGACCATTGTCAGATTATCTGGACTCCCCGCACCCCAATACACACACACACACACACACACACACACACCCCTTCTTTAAATCTTTTCTTCCTTTGTTGGCTATAAGTGAACTTCTCATTTGAACATCTAACAGCTGACACCTACAGCTTTCGTTTCAAAGTGAACCCTCTGATGGTCCTTTTGATTGCCGGTTGCTTCAATGTTTGGCCATGTTCTGACTCATATAGCTGTCATCTCTCAGTGCCAATGTCCTAGTTTTGAGAGCAGGCCATTGTCGGAAGTGCCACAATAATCTCAGGATCAGCTCCCTATTCCAGAGCTTGGGAAAGATACAGATCCCTGGGAGACTCTTGGAATGAGAATCCAAAAGTTCCCCAAGCTCTACCCAGTTCTATATCTCCTCTCTGGAAATAGATTCGTACCGATTCCAAAGCATTGTTGGTTTTCTTGGCACTTTTTATTTTTATTTTCCATCAGGTTGACTTTGACTTATGGTGACCCCCTGAATGAGAGATTTTGAAGAAATCACTTGCCCTGCTCAGGTCTTGCAGATTCTGGGCCATGGTTCTTTGGTCACTTGGGGGCTTGGTGAGCGACTTTTTGTGATTATGGCTTTGCCTTCTAGATGTTCACAGACTTTCTGTTTAATGATCTGCTCTAGAATCTTTCCTGGTATTGATGTCAGACTAACTGGACGATAATTGTTGGGATCCTCTTTTTCCCCTTTTTGAAGATGGGGACGTTTGCCCTCCTCCAGTCTGCTGGGACTCCTCCTGTTCTCCAGGAGTTCTCCAAGATTATTGCCAATGGTTCCGATATTAAATCTGCAAGTTCTTTTAATAGTCTTGGATGTAGTTCATCAGGTCCTCAAAGTATGTAAAAATACCCAGATCAGATTCCCCACACCCCTAACACAGAAGCCTCCATCCACTCCTGCATAGTGCCCGCGTCTAACCAAGTCAATTGTGCAATGGTGGAAGAACAAAAATCAGGCATCTCTGTCCATCACTGTTCATAAAAATGCAATAAAAGGGCGTTAAATGGCCAATAATTTGCTGCTAGTTTGTGACACTCAAAAAGGAGTGTCTTGGGTGACTGCTTCACCCTGACTTAACAGCAGAGCTGGCTCTGCTTACAGTCTGATCAAAGAAGTCTGCCTGAGGTTTTTTGCGGGATCCACTTCTGAATTCTGCCATGCACCATCCCTTGGTGGGTATCTGAATTTAACTCTGGACTCTAAAATCCCCCTCACTGCTGGACTTTAAAATGCCTCCAAGATTGGTTGGGTGTCCATTGGCATGACACCCAAACAGATAGCTGGCCAATCTGGGGCTGCATCTCCACTGCAGAAATAATCCGGTTTGACGCCACTTTAACTGCCATGGCTCAATGTTATGGAATTCTGGGAAAGGCAGTTTGTCGTGGTACCAGGATTTAACTGCCGCTGAGCCATGGCAGTTAAAATGGTGTCCGAATCTATTATCTCTGCAGTGTGGATGCGGCTTGTGACTGTCCTAGGTACCAATTTGCGGCATATGACTGTTTTAAACAATAAAAAATAAATGGAATAAGTAGAGTGACTTTGCAATAAATCCGGTATTATTACTTTTTTTTAAAAAAAAATTTCAACATGCCTTAATCCTCATAGTAACTAAACGTGGGATTGAGAAATGGGAAAAGGGGTGGGATAGGTGGAGGCATTTGTAATATTTGAAAGCATCGTAAAGAACCAACGCCATCGGTTACTGTTGTTATTTGCTGACTGTAAAGCAGAAAGCATCTGTTACAAGGAAGGAAGGCCAAATTTACTTTCTCTTTTTTGGAAGGTACTGAAATATCAGGTTTTAATAGCACTCTACTATTACTCCCTCCTGCAAAAAGAAAAAGAAAAAAAACCCTTAAAACTACTTTAATGATTTCTGACACCCAAAAGTGTCAGCTTTGAGCACACAGTTTATTTCCTGTGGCAGCATTAAAGCAATTACAACCCTCCCTCTGCATTTGAGAGTGATGAATGACACCGGTGAAGGATTTGAAACAAAATATGTGCAATCTTCACCATTAGCTGATACTGTTCCATAATAAAGGTTTTGTTGCTCCCTGAACAGAGTTGAAATTTCTGTCCAAGCGCCACCTCTTAAGAGATGTAGCTGGGAGTAAGGCAGGGGTGGCAAAGGGGCTAGCTGTGGGTGGCATGTGACCCCAGACATCACCATTGTGACCTCACAATTTTTAATGTTCAGGGGGTGCAATTTTCAGGCAATTTACACATGAAGACTAAACCGGTCTTAACCCTGCACCTAAATGCACAAAAATACTCTCCTACCCCCAACCCTCAGAAGCCCAGCCCCAAATATCTCAATTTATAGCAGTATACTTGTCAAAATGACTTCCAGAAGTGATGCTGCTTTCAGTTCCCCTTGGCTGCATCTGCACTGCAGAAATAATCCGGTTTGACACCACTTTAACTGCCATGGCTCAGTGCTTTCAAATTCTGGGAATGGTAGTGTCGAACTGGATTATTTCTGTAGTGCAGATGCAGCCCTAGTCTTCAGAGTCATAGTCCAGTGTTCAAACCACTATACTATGCTGGTGTATGCAGGTACATACTTTACCTTAATATTTGTCTAGAATATCTAGAAGAGTTTATTCCCAATGTTTCGCCAGCATCTGTGGCTGGCATCTTCAGAGAATGCTGAAAGCGGTGGGATATAATATATAATCTGTGGGGCCCACTCCTTCCTGCCGCGTCTCTGAAAAATTGCCAGCCACAGATGCTGGCGAAAATCAGGGAACAACTCTTCTAGAACATGGCCACAAGCCGAAAAACCCAAAAAAACTATGGATGGGGCCCGGACATGAAAGCCTTCGACTTCACTTCCTCAGACCATTCCATACTTAAACTACATTCACTCACCCTCTTCTACTTATTTTTAGATGAATTTTCACAGAATCCTCCCGATTTTATGCTGTTCAGTTATCAGGCTTAAAGGTTTTTTTTTCCCCTTCTCAAAATAAGTCATATGGAGAGTATTGTAACAATCACCATAACAATTTACTTTGGTCAGTGCTATCATGTGCAGCAACAGGTTACTTGTATGTCACTGCCATGAATAATACAGAACGGATGATTTTTATAAAAAGCAGCTTCCCAAGCTCTGAGTTAAAAGCGAGTAGATTTGGCGAGGGGAAAGGGATGGTAAGTGGCTGGCAGTGGATTGGCAAAGGGAGGCCTGTATGAAAATTTCCCCAGAACAACTTTCCCCGTCCGCTTCTGTGCCTGCAAAGAGGGATGCGTGACAAAACCCAGCACTGTCCCTCCGAGCAGCTGTCCGCCCTTAGCCAGGGTTTTCTGAGCCTCTGTTCTTTCACATCTCGGTACAGACAAAATGAATGTCAGACATGGCATACCGTCCAATATTTCACTGATGGAAATAAGGCGGCTCTTGTATCCCTGTGACATCCCTTATTCTTCTCACACTTAGGCTTGCAGTCAGAGCCTAGTCTGCCTCGCTTGACATTGCTGACAGCTAGGGATGGGGGGAAATTCTCAGCCTTGGAAGTCGTTGGGTTTCTCTTGGTTCCACCTGAGTTCTTTTCCCAGCCCTTGTTCCGATCTGGTTATGCGACTTGGCTGTTTAAAAGAAATCCTGCACGGAAATGCATTTGCATTCCTCCTACACATTTTCGGACATGCTTAACCATTATTCTAATGCTGAAAAGATGTTAAAGATGCTCAAAGGTGACTTAGGACCACTGCTCTGCAACAGGCAAAACAGAGGCATTAAGCTTGGGAGAGCTGCTTTACTTTACTGGAAGAACGACATTAGGCGGGGAGTTTGGGGAGCTGTAATCCGAGGAAGGAATTTTTCAGAGTGTTCAGCAATAGATGAATGGATAGTCCAACCTCATATCAATACATAGATCCTCCATATTACCAACTTAAACAGCTTTAAAAAGGCTCTTAAGACGGATCTCTTCCAGCAGGCCTTTCCTGAATAGATAGCCGGCCACCAAAAAGAAAACGTAACCTGTTGACCTGTGATTTGTCTACAGCCACTGTTTATTTGTTATATGGTTATAGTTTTAAGCATGTTTTAAATTGTAAATAGTTTAAATGTATTTTAAGGAGTGGGTGGTTTTGGGGGGTTATGTTATGGAATATATATTTTAAGGTTGTGAGCCGCCCCGATTGCGTTGTGCAGAGGGGCGGGATAAAAATAAATGTTGTTGTTGTTGTTGTTGTTATTACATGGCCAGTATTCTAACAGCCTTGCTTCCTTCATTTTATCCTAGAACATTTTCTTCAACAAGTGGGAAACATGAAATGATAGTAAAGTTCCAACTTTGTGCCCTGATTTCTGGTCCCAATTTTTAATACATCATGGCCCTGCTGGCTAGGGGATTCTGGGAGTTGTAGTCCAATGGAGTAACTTTCCCAACCTCTGTATATTTTACAAGTATCAGACAAGGCAAAACGGCCCCCAATAGATTCGGACAGTCGGAGCATTCGCCTTGTGCTTTTGCAGTTTTCTTGTCTGCTAGCTAATTTATTCCGAGCCCGGCTTCTTTGGATGTTCCCATATAAGCAGCACTTTCAGCTCTTTTTTCCTCCTTTTCTTTCTCCAAATGGCCTGTTCCAATGCATTGCCGTGTACTTATCAAATGACTTAATCTTAAGCATATGAGATCCCCTCCTGCAAGAGGTGTGTGTGTGTTTCTCCCACAGTTTTGCAGAGTTTATGAGCCTTTGCCAGCTGTAAATGCCAACAGATTTGTCTCCCCGCTTCTCTTAAACCGATTCATGTGGGTGTTCTTAAGGGTTGAGCCTCCATTTATTATGAACCATGTTGGGGGGGGGGGGAGAGGAGGGTGGAATAGAGCCTTTTTAAATAATGTGATTGCTTCATCTGTATTCAGTGCCAAGCCCTTGGCCCCACTGTGAACTCTCTAGTATTTAACTCCTTACTGACAATAAGCCTGATGAAAGTGGGGCAGTAATAAGCAAAATAATGAAAAAGGAGCTTATGGTTCAAATCCCCATAAAGCTTCATGCATCTGAAAACCTATGGGCATTGTTTATGTCCCTAGTCTTCCATTTATTGTGGCCTCTTTGACTTTGACAATCAACTGGTCCAGGAACGGTGGAGTGGTGAAACACAGAATCACAGAATAATAGAGTTGGAAGAGACTACAAAGGCCATCCAGTCCAACCCCCTGCCATGCAGGAATACACAATCGCAGCACTCCCGACAGATGGCCACCCAGACTCTGTTTAAAAACCTTCAGAGAAGGAGACTCTACCACTCTCCCGGGGAGTGTGTTCCACTGTTGAACTGCTCTTACTGTCAGGAAGGTCCTCGTAATGTTGAGCTGGGCCTAATTCCCACTATGGCTTAAATCGGGTCATGATTCCAAATGATTTTGTTTTAACCACCATGGCTCACACTTAATTGGAATTGCTGAAGCAATTCGGAAAGGGGCGCCATGATTTTTACTCATTTAACCTGTGTCAAAAAGACGCTGGTAAAATGGGGTGTTTTGGGGGCTGTATCGATTTATTTAGAAATAAATCGATTCAGCCTAACTGGGAACCAGGCAGATTTGAATCGGATTTGAATCTGCCCTGGTTCACATTGGCAGCGGCTTTCCCTGGCCTCTCCTCCCCAGCCATGCCTCCTTCCATCCCCAGCCTTCTTCCTGGCCTGCCTCCCTCGTCCCCCAGACCTCTCTGCCTGGACCTTCCTGCAGCCTCTCTGGCACCGGCTTTGTTCCGATTCAAAGATAGTAGGAACCATGTTTGGGGCTGAACTGAATCATAGCTTCGGTTTGGAACCCAGTTTAACAGGTAAGAGGGAATTAGGCCCTGGAATCTCTTTTCCTGTAGTTTGAACCCACTGCTCCAGGTCCCACTCTCTGGAACAGCAGAAAACAAGCCTCAATATGACACCCTTTCAAATATTGAAACAGGGCATATCACCTCTTCGCCTTCTCTTCTCCAGGCTAAACATACCCATCTCCCTAAACTGCTCCTCATAGGGCATGATTTCCATGGCTTTTCCCATTTTGGTCACCCTCCTCTGGACACGCTCCAGCTTGTCAATATCCTTCTTGAGTTGTAGTGCCCTGAATTAGGTACAGTATCCCAGGCAAGGTCTGACCAAAGCAGAATAGAGTGGTACTGTCACTTTGCTTAAACACTATACTAGACAGAGCTCTTTCACCACGCATACCCTCCTGACCTCCTATGAAGACCACTAGTATGGAATGAGAGCAGCTGACCCCGTGATTGATTGATGTTTTATGTTTTTATGTTTATGTGCTTTTATGTTCTTATGTTTTTATATTTTTAGCTGTGGTTTTAATTGTGCAGTAACTAATGCTGCAATATTGTAAGTGTAATTTTAACTCTGCTGTGATCCTGCCTTGATCCATTGGGAGAGGCAGGAAGATAGAAATAAAAATTATTATTATTATTATTATTATTATTATTATTATTATTATTATTATTATTAATTCAGCCTAGGATTGCATCAGTTTTCTTTGTGGCCACATGACACTGCTGTCTCATATTCAGCCTGTGGTCCCCTAGGACCCCTAGATCCCTTTTGCATGTACTGCCATCAAGCCGGGTGTCCCTCATCCTATACCTAAGCCTTTCGTTTTTTCTGCCCAAGTGTAGCACCCTACATTTTTCCCTTCTGAAATTAATTTTGTTAATTTTGGCCCAGCTTTCTAACCTGTTATGGGTGCTGAGAATAACAAGGCAGAGTGATTGCAGACAGTACCTATTTCTGAGGCATCTGAGCACTTTCTCCAATAAGCCATCAAGGCCCAGAGGCATTCTGAGGCAATGAAACTGGCAGTAGTTGTTGCCACATCACCCAGCGTTTCTCTGTAGTGGGCAACCCAAGCTGCGCTGTCCAGATAAGGAGTCTCAACACTTCCAGCATGCCACTATGCCACTGCTGGCCTTCTGTATACCTACAGCTCCAGACCTCACTGGTCTATGACAAGAGGTGATCCAAATGAAACTCCTTCTGCCCTGAAAATTGGAGAGAGCCATTTAGAACAGCATACTGGACAAGACTGCAACATGTGTCTGAACTGAGGTGTTTACAATAGCTGAGCCAAATCCCTGAAAGACCCAACTGCTTATTAGAAGGAAACTGGAACCTGTGGCATAGAGGAAGCAGCTTTGTGTCAGTGCGGCAATAGGTTCAATGGCAGTTGTGAGCAAATGGCCCAGAATCTCTTGCTGGGCTCCTGCGTGGCAGCCAAATTTTGTTCTCTGATCAGTGAATAGATCCTCTCAGATCTCCCCCTTTCTCTTTCTCTCCCCACCTTTCATTTTTCTTTTCTAGCTCCCCACCACCTCCTCCTCTTTGTGGAAGATGAAAATCATCACAGGGAGTTAGATTTATTAAGTGCTGCCTGAGTCGCTTTCCATTTTGTGGAGGGGGAGGGAGGTGAGCTTGCAAAGAAGATTGCTGCCTTAGAACTGAGGATGGGGGAAGGAAAAGGGCTCTTTGGATTAATTCTTATGTGCGTGTTTTTAAAAAAATAAGATTTTGAGTAGGCTTAAATGATTAGCATGAGAGTGTTAGAGAACTTCAGTATTTAAGGCGAGACCTCTGCCCTCTCTGAAGCCTCTTAACGTTATTGCTGGCTTTTCACAAGAAGTGATTCTATCTTTGTCTGGCTTTATATCTAGGCAGATTGTGCAAAGGTGATGCTCACCCTTTTTGCCAAGGATGGGCAACTAACCCAGGCCATGGGGCTAGTTTTCTTCTCTGGGACCATCTAGAAACCAAAAATAGGAAGGGAATGCAAAAATCCAGATGTGACCAGGTTGCCACTTTCTGATTTTAAAAAGAAAAATGGGAATTTTAAAAATGTTCCACAGTGCAGTTAAACAGTGAGTTTGTTACGTCACATAGTAGGAACGGAAAGAATATTCGCCGTTATTTGTTTCTTAGCTGCAAAATGGGTTTCTCGACACTCTGGAAACCTAGTTGGGAAGAATAATACAATGATGAGAATGTTGTGTATTTTTCTCCCTGTACACTGTATTGGCACATCTCAAAATATTCTGCATAGAATTACATTTTTTGTTTGTATTTCTGTGGAGTTGTGGAGTTTGCACACACAAAAAACATTGCTTCCAGGGAGCTATATGTGTTTTTTTGTGTAAGGTTTTTTTAATGCTTGTGGAAAGTTATTATTATTACTATTACTATTATTATTATTTTATTTTATTTATATAGTGCTGGAGACTTACACAGTGCTGTACATACAATCAATAAAATCAATAAAAATGAAACCTGCCAAAGGTGTACATTCTCCAGGATAATAACAAAATGCATATAAAACAATAGATAATAATTACAAGATGGAATTGGATAAAATAAGCAGGTAACAAGTTAAAAACATCAAATATCATTTTGTTGAACATTGTGCACACTAAGCTGCCAGGAATGGAAAAGAAGGTCCACGTACAGAACATATTGATGCACATCAGGCAGAATGTGTGCAATCTGCAATGGGCCTGTGTACAATCTCCAGTGTGGATCGTGTGAGACCCAGTGCATCACATGTATCATCACATTGTGCATTGCAGCTCCACAATGGAGGTGTCAGCCATGTACATCTAGCCATGATCCACATATGTTGCGCTACAGTAGTATCCAGTATGAGGGTTACATAATGCAAGTAGAGTGTAACTTCGCTAGCAGATATTTACACTATGCTGCGACAAAGTAGGATCTTGGCCATTGTGACCTTTTTCATTTCTTATAGCAGCTTTGGATTGTTATTATTTTAAAGAAATGACTTCTGCAGACTTACAATTGTGAACTTTGAGACGCCTTCACTCTGGTTCATTCAACTGTGGTCAGAAGCAAACTCAACATCTCTGACAGGTACTTATTCCCAGCTCTGCTCGGTGTTAATGACTGAACTGGAGCGAATCTGAATCTCCCCACGGCCCATTCGCTCCCTCACTCCCTCTCTCTTTTCCAAAGGTATCTTTAGCAAATGTCACTTTTTCATGGCTCTCAGGTGTGTATATCTACTTGCATGTGCATTTTTTAAAAAATATACCCAGCTGGGAATCTTCCTGGCGCTGAGCGGATTCAATTTATTCCCTTGCAGCTACTTTCCACTCTTGTGTCAGAAGCTCTGGCTCCAAGGCAGGGAAGCTTTTTGGAGGCTTTCACTGGCAGCAAGGCAGTACTGGAAGTCTCCCAGAGACACCGTCTTCGTTGGAGGGAACACGCTCTCAGGAGCTTTCATGCACTTCTCGGGAGTGTTCTCCTGTCCTTGGTATGAGGCATTTCCAAGCTTTGACTACACAAAAGTATTAGTCAAGCTGCCTAGCCAGTCAAAGAGCGTGACTGGATAACACAGTTGGCATATCCTGCTTTTCCCTGCCGAGGAGGGAAGCATTATTGGCTGTTGCTGCCACCAGAGGTTGTGTTTGATCACTCAACGGATAAATTCTTTCCTTCCTTTGTGTTGTTTCTCAGCTTGCTTACACCCCAGAGGTTTGGAAGGTCACATTAAATAGCCTCCAGCTAATTACCTTGGATTAGTTGAGCTTCATTTGGGAACCCACCACCTTTCTGACTAGCATTGCCTTTGTCTTATTAGCAGATTGGAAATGTTGGCAAAGTACAGTATGAGAGACTATGGGAACCCCAGGAACTCAAGGACTCTGAGGGCTAAATCCAATTGTCGGTCCCAACTAGAGTATAGACCCCTTGAATCAATATGACTTATATCAATGTTGACTTAACAAGCCCTGTGCATTTTGTAGTTGGGAGTGACAATTGGATTGAGCCTTTTGGTGGCAATTCTGTGCAGATTTGTGGGGTGCCACCCCACTGAACACAGGAGGACTTCCTTCAGGGCAAACTTACATAAGATTGAGCTCTTGGTGCATTAAATGCCTCAATGCTGGGGACTGGTTTTCCTTTCTGAATGGCTGCCTGATGTTATTACTGTGTTTCCCCAAAAATAAGACACTGACTTATATTTATTTTTCCTCAAGAAGACACACTATGGTTTATTTTCAGGGGATGTCTTATTTTTATTAAGTACAGTACAACAATCTACATTTATTCAAATATAGTTAAGTCGTCTTCTTCTGGAACATCGTCATCACTCTCCAAACCCAGAATTCCATCCTGAATTTCTTGCGACTCCATTTCCTTTAGATCCATTGGCCCCAATCTTTCCGCTCCTTTCCTTTCTGCACCGGTCTATCACTATGTCTTATTTTGGGGGTACAGCTTATATTGTGCAAACGCTTAAAAATCCTGCTATGGCTTATTTTATGGGTATGTCTTATCTTCGGAAAAACAGGGTAGCCTGATATTAACTGTAATTTCATGGTTGCCTTGTTTTCGCTAAGCACCATCCAAGGTTGGCCACCTTCCAAAAGAAACGGGGTGTTTGCCTCTTTAAAGAGCTTCAAAGCAGAGCAGCGTTCTATGGGTGTCATTGATGTTGTCCTGGCAATTCACTTGACAGGGGAACTTGTCTTGTTCTCTGGGCATCTAAAGGGACAGAAACCTCTTCCTTCCTGGCATGTAGTCACCCAACTTAAGGGACATTGCTCAGTAACAGAGCATGATTCAGTGCTTGGCATAATCCCTTAAAGGGTTCAGGGAGCAATAGCTGGAAGAAAGACCTCAGCATGGTGCTGCCAGTTACAGATGACAATATTGAACTAGATGGGCCAATTGTCTGCCTATCAGTGTAAGAGCTAAGACAAACTTGGGGATTCACAGTAGCAGAGTTATGCCCCAGAATAAATATAGGAATGCTTTTGCAATAGCCCTTGTTTTGAGACATATATATATCTCAGCTACCAATCAAACAATGGTGCAATGGAAGCTTTCCCAACACATCTCCATAGCCAAACAATAGCCATTTGGTTTGAGGGGCAGAGCTGTCCCCAGGATTTCTACAACCTGGAAAAACCTGTTGTGTAAGGAGATACTACATATCTCCTTATGCAATGTTGGGGAAAGTGCTCCTGCTATTGTAAGAAGAGTTTACCAAGAAGATCCTGGCCTCTGAGTTGAGCCGCATACCAACCCAACACGGAGGTGTTGGGGTGTTCATTGACCTCAAAAGACCCAGATTTAGGGCTTGAAAATAAACCCTGGATATGAAGTTGAAGGCTTTCATGGCAGATAGGAAGGAGGCCAACTACTGCTCAGGTTTGCCCTCTGCTTTCTCCAGGCAGGCCATCCATGGTTTTTTGTTGGTTTTTCAGGCTATGTGGCCATGTTCTCGGAGAGTTTATTTCTGACGTTTCACCAGCATCTGTGGATGGCATCTTCAGAGAATCTCTCTGGCATCTTCTCTGAAGATGCCAGCCACAGATGTTGGCGAAACGTCCAGGAATAAACTCTTTCTAGAACATACCACATAGCTCAGAAAACCAACAAAAAACTTTGGATGGCCTGAGAAAGCAGAGGGCAAACCTGAGCAGTAGTTGGCCTCCTTCCTATCTGCAGAGCTAAAATAAGGAATGGCTCTTTATTTTCCATATTGTCATTATCTTGACTAACATCCCTTTCATCTGATCATTGTACTTCAAACAAATACATTGCTACTGAAACATTGTGTTTCTGTGCTGTACATTGTCTGGGAAGTTACATCATTATCACCCTAGTCATCATTGTCAACAACTTACTTATTAACACTGGTGCTGGCAGTGAGGGGTGAAAGTGGAGGTGGAGCGGGTGTCAAATTCACCTTCTCTGTAGCTTTGGATAAGAGCGTTCAAGGTCAGAAAGTGTTTCATTGGGCTTCGGTCTCCAGATAGTTGGTTGACTCTCAAGCTGACTCAGCTGGGATGGAGCGTATGTGGCAGGAAGAAACCTAGTAGCCATTGGCCTTCCATTTATGAAATGAGCCAGTTGCGTTCATGGAAAGGATGGGCAGGAAGGATGCAGAGAGGTAAAGAAGGTGAGAAATTGTTCAAACTAGTTTGATGGTGATCAGATCAGCTAAGTTCACTGTGTGTCTTCAAGTCAATTTTTGATCTATTGAGACCCTAAGGCAGTGATTCCCAAAGTGAGCGGTATGCCCCCCAAGGGCTGGTGGAAAGATCCAGAGGGGCAGTGAGGGGGAAAGATGACACACGCATCTTAAGCTGCAGCAAACCTGCGCCCCAGTCCTTAGGACTGGAGCATGGCTTTGGCATGGCTTCCAGCCTCTTAGCATGCATGCAGCATTTAAACAGCATATCTCCAAAGTGACCCAAAGCAGCTTTATTTTGGCCTGTCTGTTTGGGCCGATAGAGACCAACATTTGGCTAAAGTGTTAATATATGGGATAAATTATGTGCAAACCTATTATAATCAGTGGGAAAAGCCAGTGTGGTATAGTGGCTTGAGTGTTGGACTACGACTCTGGAGATCTTCAATTCACTACTCAGCCATAGAAACTCCTCTGGGTGACCTTGGGCAAGTTACACACTCTTAGTCCCAGAAAACCCCATGATAGGTTCACTTTAAGGGCACAATAAGTTGGAAATAACTTGAAGGTACACAATGACAACAAGAAAGTGAATTGTGTAAAAAAAAATCATTTTAAGGAAAATTCATTAAAAGGTGCACAAATTTTAACGCAGAAAGGAAATGTGAAATAGATTTTTGTGGGGTTTTCGAGTTCTGTGGCCATGTTCTAGAAGAGTTTATTCCTGACATGTCGCCAGCATCTGTGGCTGGCATCTTCAGAGATCTTCATTCTCTGAAGATGCCAGCCACAGATGCTGGCAAAACGTCAGGAATAAACTCTTTGAGAACATGGCCACAGAGCCCGAAAAACCCACAAAAAACTATGGATGCCAGCCATAGAATCATAGAATCATAGAATCATAGAATCATAGAATCATAGAGTTGGAAGAGACCACTAGGGCCATCCAGTCCAACCCCCTGCCATGCAGGAAATCCAAATCAAAGCATCCCTGACAGATGGCCATCCAGCCTCTGTTTAAAGACCTCCAAGGAAGGAGACTCTATCACCCTCCGAGGGAGTGCATTCCATTGTCGAACAGCCCTTACTGTCAGGAAGTTCCTCCTCATGTTGAGGTGGAATCTCTTTTCCTGCAGCTTGCATCCATTGTTCCGGGTCCTGTTCTCTGGAGCAGCAGAAAACAAGCTTGCTCCCTCTTCAATATGACATCCCATCAAATATTTAAACAGGGCGATCATATCACCTCTTAACCTTCTTTTCTCCAGGCTAAACATCCCCAGCTCCCTAAGTCGTTCCTCATAGGGCATGGTTTCCAGACCTTTCACCATTTTTGTCGCCCTCCTTTGGACACGCTCCAGTTTCTCAATGTCCTTTCTGAACTGTGGCGCCCAGAACTGGACACAATATTCTAGGTGGGGCCTGACCAGAGCAGAATACAGTGGCACTATTACTTCTCTTGATCTAGACACTATACTTCTATTGATGCAGCCTAAAATAGCATTGGCCTTTTTAGCTGCCGCATCACACTGTTCACTCATGTTCGACTTCCCATTGAAATGTGAAATCTCATAACATGATACAAAATACGGATAGGAATTAGGATGAAGATGCAAGGGCAACTCAGTGAGATTAGAACAGAGAGAGATGTACAGAGCCCTACCACAGACTAAAAGGAGGAAGAGGGAGAGCGGCCTCCCCCTGGCTTTGCAGTAATTCTTGTTTGCTTGTCCATTTGGATTTTACCATACGCTACTCTGAATGTTAGTTTTAAAATATTAAAAGAAATAGGGGATGATTGATATAATTTTAATTTCCTCCCCACACAAAGCAAATGAACTTCTGGTGATGAAATTCCATCCCTTTTTTCATTTGGATGATATAAAGTTCTCACTGTGTCTTCCCTTTAATTGCACGGCTGGGGTGCCCTACTTTTGCTGCTGTTTCATCGCTTTCGTTTAGAAGGAGACTAATTGCATGAGCTCACATTTTTAGTGGCTTTGAAGAATTAGCCATTAAACAGCAACGATCCGGAAATCGTCCATGATTGATCACACAGCACTGTCTAATTCGCCACAGTAACTCACCATAACAGTCATTGCTTATGGGGTGGGAAAGAAATAGATCCGGTGCATAAAATATCATGAACGAGTCATCATTAAACGCAAATACCTGAATGATAGTCACACATTGCTGTACTTCTTTTTTAAAAAAAACCCTCAGAACTAGGATACAAGAGATGCGGCTTGAAAGAGGACTCTCGCTAAGGACACCTTTAAACCAAAACAATGGTTGGTGGAATGGCTGAATGGCCACTTCTGCATGCAAATGAATTATTTGCCACGATTAGGGATTTCCTGGGCATGTACAGGAGGCCTTGTATTTTAATGAGAAAAGCACAATATGTGGTATGGATTACAATGCCTAATTTCCGAATCATCAGCATCTCGACCTGGAATGAAAAGTTAATGAGATGCATCTCTGCTCTGAAATCCATGCTGCTGTCCATGGCAACTGTGATGTGGTGACAAAATTCTCGAGAGTGCCTTGCTCCTAAAAATGATAGCTACCATACATACTCGACTATAAGTCGACCTCATGTATAAGTCGAGGGCAGGTTGTGGGGCCAAAATTATGGATTTTGCTATGACCCATGGATAAGTCGAGGGTAAAACTTAGGGGCACAAAGCAAAACAATGTAATTGACTTACAAAATTCCAGCAGACATAACTCTTTGTACTTACTCTTAAGGCTGGATGGATGAGAGGACAGAGGGGATCGGTGCTTCTGGGACAGATTATACTCTTGCTTTCAACAGGGGATGGTTCCTTCTTATACGTAAGAGTTAAGATACATTACTTAGGGGCTTGACAGACGGGCAGCTCCATGCCGCTCATCTTTGCTCTGAGTTGGTGCTGTGGCAGCCGCACGCTGCAGCACCGACTCGCTGCCAAAAGGAAGCTGCCTAGAGCGGCTTCTTTTTTTTCGGTGCTGCAAACAGGAAAGGGCACCGCCATGACGCCACTTCCTGACAGTGACAGCTGACTGCGCGGCGCTTGCATCATCATGGCACCCCACTTGCTATGATGGCACCACCGTTACAAACTAGGGTTCAGGAGTGTGTGGTTGCTGCGCGCTCTTGAACCCTAATTTTGGCCCGAGGACAGTGCTTTCCGCCCTTCTATACTGGGCCATACATTGGATAAATCGACTCAGGCTTTTGGGGATCAATTTTTTGACCTAAATTTCTAGACATATACATGAAATATGAGGGGACAGAAGGGGAGGAGGGAATGGCTATCCCAAGACTTTTTTTTGCCTGAGACAAAGAGCAGAGGTAGCGTCTTCTCCCTTGTTCTACATACAGAAAGAACAATTGGATTGGAAGGTGATTTTTCTTTTCAGTACTGGCAGTGAAACATTTTCCATGGCGCCTTAATGCAGCAAGCTACTTTGGAAGATCAGCCTCTCTCCCTTTTCTTTTACTTCTTGTCTTTCGTTTACTGCTTGAAGCATTTTCTCTGTCACTCATTATTTCTTTTATTTTCTTTTTGGCCACAGATATTATCTTCCTGCCCTCCTCCTTGACTGTGTCTCTTGCTTCTGTTCATAGGTCTTCTAGTTTCCAGTCACTTAGGTTTCACAGTGCAAATCTATTTTTAACATTAGCTTTAAATTCCACTGGGATGTTCTTCAGGTCATATTTAGGCACGATGACTGGTTTTGTGTTCTTCTTTAGCTTTATTCTAATTTTTGATATTTTCACAGTCTGTGCCCCAGTCTCATTTTTGCTGAGAGACTAAACATTCTCCATCTACTATTTCCAATTATGTAGCTTCTCTGATTTTTGTAGTGGCCGTCCAAAGATGCCCACGTGTCCAGTGTCCTTTCTGGTTGTATAAAGAACCTGTTTGTGATGAATTGGACCCACAAAATTCTATCAGTTGATCTGTTTCATTTCTTCAGCCTAGTCCAAATGTTCTTAACAGTTTTTGATTCTTTTCTCTTTCCTACTTTTGCATTCCAGTCACCTATGATTAATAAGTCATCCGATTTTTTGTGCGTTTTCTTGGTGAGAGGATTCACCATTGCCTCTCTTCGTGCACCATTAACATGTGTCACTACTGTTGTCTCTGAGAGGTCCTTTGACAGTGACACCCACCACTAGTGGCATCACTGGTGAGTGCGGACTGCAATAGGTGACACCCTGGGGGGGGGGTGACACCACTTCTGCTCAAACACCTGTAGTGTGGCAGAAACATTGTGGCATTTGCTTGTATCTCTTTAAAATGCTTTAAGAGATGGTGGGAGTGAGGTGAAGCCCAGTGGGAAAAGAAAAGAGGACACCCACAATTTTTTTTAAATCAAAATTTGAATTTTTTTATTTTGATTTTTTAAAAAATATATTCTTTTAAAAACTTTTCTTTAAAAACATTATATTTTAACCAAACCTTCACTATGTAGATGTAAATCCATTTAGGTTATGCATATGATATTGTAATGTGAAGGTATAGTTGTTACTTTTGCTAGTTGTTTATGTCACGACTATTAGCATGACATTCCATGGTATTGGGAATTATGATTTATGAGTAACATTAGTGCAAAAAAAAAAATTACTTAAGGATTCTATATGGTGTGAAATGGGAGGAGGAGGTCAATGAGGGGAGCGATACCATGAGTGACCACTCCCTAGGGACGCCAGTGCCCACCCCTACTGCTGCCCAGTAGTTGTTTGTCACCCTAATGCGTTCATCTGTCATGCACTGCCCTGGACCTGACTTAGAGGCACAGTCAGAGGACTCAAACTCTGAAGACATTGAAGAGGCTGAAACAGGGGCAGATCTGGGGCTGCCTGGATCTGCAGTCCCAGAGGAGGCTCAGGAAGTTGCAGGTGCTAGGGCCTGTGAAGCGAAGACAGGTCAAGAAGGGGCGGTCTGCTGCCGCCTTCATTTGCAGCGCAGAGGAGCCCCAGCGTCCATACCGCGAGGCTCCTCCGCACTGCAAATAAGAAGCGCCAAAATGGCGCTTCTCTATGCATTGTGGCTATGACGGCGAGGCGCCAATGGCACACTCGCAGTGTCATATCCGCCGTGCAACGCGGGGACGCAGTATGTCCGCTATGTCAAAATGGCGGCGGCCGTGTGGAACAGCCGCCGCCATTTCATCCTCAGTTCCCCCTCTAAATCCTCCTCCTTCCAGTCTCTTCACTCCATTTCAAATTCTCCCCCCATAAATCCACCCCCTCCAAGACCTCTCAAGTCACTTCTTGGTCCATGGGGACCTCAATTGTCCCACAGCTGTGGTGGCTATGGCAGCTCCCTCCTCACTATTGATGTGGCAGTGGAGGTTTGGGTTGCTCTTCATGCCTCTAGCTGGATGGCTGTGGTGGTAGATGCAAACTACCTAGGCACCTTTCTCTATCCCTATATGTTATTGGACTGCTGAGAAAATACATAGCAAAATTCCTAGTATTCGTGCCATGAAAGAGATGCTTGGGAACTGCATCAAAGCGTTTTTCAAAAGCTCTGAAGCAGGATGGTCGCTGGTCCTAATGCTCACAGTTCAGTCATAAAGCTTCTGGATGTCAGTCTCCTTCCTCTCTCCTCTCCTCCTTCCATTAATTAAAAATTGATTTTACACCAAGTGTAACTAATTAGAGTTATTTTAATGCATTTTTTGGAACCGAGTATTTTGCCAGTGTCTTAAAAGCTAGAGAGCAGTTTAAGATGACACCAGTCCCTGCTCTGAGCAGGAGATGGAATTTTATTGCAAGTATTATGATTCTTTTACATCCTTACATGTATTCCCTCCCTCCCTCCCTTCCAGCACCCATTAGGTCATCTTGCTTGGTTAATTCCCCCCCTCTCTCTCTATTTCTTTTTCTCTCTCTTCTTACTGCCACGTGAAAGTTAAATTACTTCTCTTCTGGGGTCAAACATTTTTCTTTCTTTCTTAGATTTCTGTTGCTCAGATTTAAAATGTGAAGCATTAAAAACAAACACAGCTATTTTCAGGCTCCCACGTTCTTAAAGTGTATCTAAAGCGTACACAGTTTGATACCACTTTAACTTTTGTGGATCCATTTGATGGAACCCTGGGCTATGTAGTTTGGCAAAAGGCTCGGTATTAAAGCACTCTAGACCATTTCCCTGATACTCTGAGTAGTATCTTCTACTGGTGCATGATACAGTCCATTTCTACCACCGCAGCATTAGAAACACAAGAAACTGTTTCATAATGAATTAGACCATGACTACTTCTAGCTCTATACTATCGGTACTGACTGGCAGTAGCTCTCCTGAGTTCCAAATAGAAGTTTTGTTTTGGCCCTACTTGGAGATGCCAGGGATTTGGTCTGTGACCTTTTGAATTCAAACAAGGCACTCTACCACTAAGCCACCATGGTGTATGACATTTATCTCATCCTGTTGCATGTAGAGACCCTGACTGCTCATATGAATGTATGCAAGGAACAATGCTCGGTACAATGTCTCATCCACAAGGTTGTTTGCATGCTTGGCAGCCAACCCCAGCTTGCTTGCATACACAGCAACACCCGGCCTGTTCCAGCTGGAGAGCCTGCATTCTTTGCTGGCCCAGCTTCGGGCCCATTAGCATAATTGTTACTCCTCCGAGTATATTTTCATTCAGCAAATCCCTCACCACTTCCATGGCAGTCAAAGAATTAATTACTCTAAGAAAGGGGCTAGGCTCTCGTGATAAAAAGAGTTTCACAACTTGGGCTTTTCAATGATCTCCCTCTCCCACTGAGGCCGCTCCAGAGCTTGTCAAAGCATTTGGGGCACCGCCATGGGTCAGTGCTTCCCAAAAGGGGAGACAATGTCACAGGAACTATGACACTTATCTCAAAGAGAGATTTACTTGCTGTTTAAGGGGAGGGAGGAAGGGGGAAAGGGAGGGGGAGACACAAAGAAGAAGATAAAAAGGCAAGCCCTTCAGTTGCTGTGGTTGATTCACTGAGAGAAAGTGTGTGTATGTGTGTAGTGAGTTGCTACTGTTGCTGTTGCTAGCTGAGTTCTAAAGAAAATATACTGTACTAGCTTTGATTTCATCGAATCATAGAGTTGGAAGAGACCACAAGGGCCATCCAGTCCAACCCCCTGCCATGCAGGAAATCTAAATCAAAGCATCCCCAACAGATGGCCATCAAGCCTCTGTTTAAAGATCTCCAGGGAAGGAGACTCCACCACAATCTCTGAGGGAGTGTGTTCCACTCTCGAACAGCCCTTACTGTCAGGAAGTTCCTCCTAACGTTGAGGTGGAATCTCTTTTCCTGTAGCTTGCATCCATTGTTCTGGGTCCTGTTCTCTGGAGCAGCAGAAAAGAAGCTTGCTCCCTCCTCAATATGACATCCCTTCAAGTATTTAAACAGGGCTATCATATCATCTCTTAACCTTCTCTTCTCCAGCTTCCTAAGTTGTTCCTCATAGGACATGGTTTCCAGACCCTTCACCGTTTTAGTCTTTAAACAGAGGCTGGTTGGCCATCTGTTGGGGATGCTTTGATTTAGATTTCCTGCAAGGCAGGGGGATGGACTGGATGGCCCTTGGGGTCTCTTCCAAATCTATGATTCTAAGGCACGTTACAGACCGCCCAAAAGCGGGCGGTCTGGCGCCGGCTCCATTAGCTATGCTGAGAAGCCCCAGCAGCCAGACCACGAGGCTTCCTGGCGCAGCTAAAAAGGAACGCCGAAATGGCGCTCCTTTTTGGCCCCTGGAAGTGGCGCTGTGAGACGCACTCTCGCGGCGTCACTTCCGCTGCGCCACGTCTGGACGCTGTGCGTCCAAGACGTAAATATGGCAGCGCCCATGTGGACGGGCGCTGCCATTTAGTACACACTCCACGCATCCTAGGGAGAGGAGCAGTTAGGAAGGTGAGAACCTTCCTAACCTTAGCACGCCCCTTCCTAACCCTAGGACGTGCGGAGCGCGTATTAAATGGTGGTGTGTAACCCGCCTTAGTCATTATCATTACTTGTTCTTCCATAATGAGGTTTGGATGAGTGAGGCTGCCCATTGTCCATGACAAATTGTCTATTTGTTGCTTACACTTATATCTCGCCTCTCTTCCAAGGAGCTCAAGTCAGTGTAGATGGCCTCTATACTTCATTCAAACAACTACCCTTTAAGATAGGTGAACCAGGAGGAGAGAGAGACTTTCTGAAGTTTGCTTTGTGAGTTTTTTGGCTCACTGGAGGCTAGAACCTGGATCCTGCAAGTGTGGTGATCCAGCTGATATACTGCACTGGCTCTTGCAGTAAAAAGGCAGATGTGTTGGGTAGGTGATACATCACATGTCATCTGAGGTCTGTAATCTTCAGTTACTTCTTCATACTGAACAAGCAAAGTAGACCGCTGTGGTCTTCTCTGCCTGTGCAGATGGCTATCTGCTTGTAAGGCAGCTCTTCATGTTCATATAATTGTCTTTCAAGCCACACATACTTGTGTCAATTTGAACATAGGCAGGTGCCTTATACTGAGTCAGACAATTATTGTATATACTCATGTATAAGTCTAGAAATTTTAGTCAAAAAACTGACCCAAAAAACCTGGGTCGACTTATCCACAGCTCAATGTAAGTCTTGTACTTTAACTCTTATCAAAAAAGGGGGGGAGGAACCATCCCCTGGTGAAAGGTGAGAGCTTAATCTCTTCTCGAAGCACCTAAAATAAGCATCAACCCCCTCTAGTATGTCATCCGTCTTAGGGTGACCACAAACAGTTATGCCTGTCAAAACTTTTAAAGATCTTTAGTACTGTTTTCCTTTACTTCAGCCTTTACATCCTTTGTTACATGCTGCTAAGTTTTACCCTCGACTTATCCACGGCTCATATCACAATCCATACTTTTGGCCCCAAACCCTGCCCTCGACTTATACATGAGGTCGACATATAGTCAAGGATATACGGTAGTCTGGTAGCCAGTACTTTGCCAGCAAAAGCTTCCTAGGATTTCAGGAAAGAATCTTTCCTAGCTCCTACCTGAAGATCCCTTGTGTTCTCTTGGAGACATCAAGGACTGAGCCTGGAATCTTCAGCATGCAAAGCAGGTACTCTACCACTGAATGAGAGCCTCAGTAAGATATGAATCTTCCCTAACTTCTCCAGTCTTCAAATACCCAGCTAACACTTCCCGCCTTCATTCCAGCTCCCAATTTTCTCTTAGCAAAGTGAGGCATGCAATGAAGGTCGCTCTATCTCATGCACAGAAAGTATGCCTTTTATTGCTTTGCTTTTGGAGACTCCATGCCATGGGAAGCTCAGGGCTTTCCTCTTTTTCATGTAAGTGACTGATCAACAACTGGCCCCACTGTGTGTGTTGCATCTGTTCTTGACCTTTTGATCAGGGACATAGATACCTTGAGGGGAAATCTCTTAAGTGCCTCTCTGTGCACACCTCAGTGGGCATGCTTTTCTTGTGCCGAAAGCACGAGTACGCTCCTGCATTTCCATTCCCTGATTTCTCTTGGCATTGTATGCCCCTTTCTCTCAGCATCTCTGTCTCTGCAGACCTATGCAATCTCCCCTTCATCTCCCTTTGTCTTTTGTTTCCATTATAAAATAATAGGAAAGCTGACACTTCTGGCGAAGATTCAGCACCAATAATGTGTTGTGCACGCTACTAAATACCTTGATCTGGGTGAAAAAGATCTGGATTAATACAGACCAACTAGAATAACAGGGACCCGGGGGGGGGGGTTGAATTTGACCCTCCAATGCTCTGGACTTCAGATCCCAGACCTCATAGCCAACATGGGATTTGGGTGTTTAGTGTGAAACATCTGGAGAGCCAAAAGTTCCTCACCCCTTTTATCTATGTTTGCATGCTGTTCACATTAAACACCATGTCTGTTCATGATGGCCCAGAGTTGAGCACTTGAAAATTCCACACATTTCATTGACATAGTCCTACCAGTGATCTGAAAAAAATAATAATCAGAAATTAGAGCTGTGATCTTGCAAATTGGCAATTTACTATGTAAAAGAGCACTCATTCAAGCTACATTGACAAAACTAGACCCAGATTTTGGGAAGTGGATCAGGGTAAGAACTTTTCAGCACCTATTGTATAAGCCTAAGTGGAGGGGGAGCCTGCCTGAAGATACAGTGTAATGACATCATCCAGGCTTATGGGACTATTGGCCTTTATGGGAAAAAATGATGCGTCAAATGTTTGTGGCTGTCATGGACTGCCCTGGGCCTGACTTAGAGGCACAGTCAGAGGACTCAGACTCTGAAGACATGGAGGAGGCTGAGACAGAGGAAGATTTGGGGCTGCCAGGATCAGAGGGGGGCTCAGGAAGCTGCAGAGGGAGAAACGGACTCTAGGCTGCAGGTGCTAAGACCTGTGGATACAAGACAGGCCAAGGTGTCTTTGAGGCATTCTTCCAGGTTAGAAGCCAAGAGGAGAGCTAATAGGTTTCAGTTGAAAGAAGCAGAGGCCTTTTAAAAGACTTCCACCTGCAGAGGTTCTTTGCAGCTGACAACCAGTCTTGCAGCCTCGTTGTTCCTGCGTTCCTTGCTCTTTGATTCATGATTCTGGTTATCTGACTCCTGGACTTGCCTTGTGACTATGCTCTTGCCTCTGCCCTTTGCTGTGACTGACTGACTGGTATTGTGTGACTTTTGGAGTAGACTCTGGACTATTCCTTTGTATATTCCCCTGCTGTGCTGCCCTCAGTAGAGGTAAGCAGGACAGTGGGGGCGTGGACATGGGCACCCTTTGCCAACCTTGTTTTAGGTTTCAGCACCCTTGTTCTGAAATGCTGAGCCCCAAGTGATTTACTGTGCACCTCCATTGTGTTTTTTTCAGTACCAATTAAAGACCTTTGAAAAATGTACACGGGCTTTCCAAACTCTTAATTTTACAATTCAAAATACCTGTATAATGGATGTACTGTACATTAGATGAGCATAGGTGTCATTGGAGCCTCTGAGGAAAAGGTTGTCTGTAAGCACAGTTTGTACCTATATGTTTGAGGGAGGCTCTCTTATTGATAGTCATTAGCAGAGGCTGGACTGCAGGCACATGTTGTTGGGTATCTGCACTGAGCAGGGATTGGTCTAGATTGTGGACAACACTGCTTCTGATCCTGTAACCTTGTCTTCACACTCCCAACTAGTTGTAGAATTATCTCTCAATAGGCTAAATCCAAGGTTAGTCCCAGCTAGAGTACACCTCTAAAATGAATGGGATTTGTCATTCACCACTTGCATAAATCCTTTTGGTTAGGAGTACAGTTGGATCTAGCACAGCGAGTCTACTCCAGCAGATAATCCAGACATCTGATGTGTGTGTATGAGAGAGAAAAACTGAAAAAAATACTTCATTTGAATCTGGGGAATCATCGTGCTGCACACAGTCCATGTATTGTGTAGGCATGTGCATAATATATGTCCATATTTCCATCTTGATTGTCACTTAGTGGCAAGTAAGATGTCTGAGTAACACTCCAAAGTGTCCATGGGCAGTAAAATATCCAATTGACGGGGCTTTGCTTTCCATATGTCTACATTGCTTTGAAAAGTGAGGAGCTAAAATTCATCGGAGACACCGCAGCTAAAGCAAAATGGTAATGTGTAATGACATGGGAATGACCCCACCATTCCACCCTGCGCTGCTCACTCCTGCTATAAATTCTCCAAATATTTTTTTGGTAATGTCGTTCTGACAAAAGATCAGACTCCCCCCCCCCTTCTGTGTCTCTTCATTTAAAAAGCAAAGCAAAACAAGCAACTTTCTTTTATACCTGCACTCCCCCCCTTTTTTTTTTTTACAATGTCCAACATGAGGCATTGAGATCCTGCCATGGCCAATTGTCTAGGGGAGGACTCCTGCTGAGAAGACTATGATTAATATCAGCTCACTTGTCACAAGGTTGAAAGGAGGGTGTCCCCCCTTCCATTTGGATCTAATGGGGGGCCTGAAAGTCACCCACCTTGTAAACCTGGTTGGAAACTGGAGCCCTAACAAAGACAAGCTGTACTCTCCGTTGTCAAGAGGGTCCCTTTGGATTCTGCTGTTCAAAGTCTTTTCCCATTCTTGGTACAGAAGAAGAGCAGAACTTGATAGAACAGAAAAACCAGTTGCAAAAAAGCATGGACCAAAGCCGTACATTAGTGTAATGAGTAATCTGTGTAATTAGTGTAATGGCCAACTAAAAACAACCAAGTATATACATAAAGGAGATGAAAGGTCTCTGCTGTTAAAGATTAATTCTAATATACCAGGTCTGAGGAGGCTTTCTTTGGCTCTCCATATATTTTGATGTTTTAGTTTACAGGACACCGTTCTTCCCAATGAAACCACGAGAGACTAGAATCCTGTAATTCTATACTTTTAAATAAACCACCCTTCTTTTTTTCATTGAAACAAGTGCATTGGGGTATGTCTTGTTTTCGGGGGGGGGGGGGGTAATCACGGTTTCTGGAATCACAGAACTGTAGAGTTGGAAGAGACCACAGGGACCATCCAGTCCAACTCCCTGCCATGCAGGAAATCTAAATCAAAGCATCCCCGACTGATGGCCATCCAGCCTCTGTTTAAAGACCACATGTTCACTGTGGCCAACACCCCGCCTCTCTGTGTAACCTAGAATTATAAGTTGCAGGCCAACAATATCTCGAGGAACACCCCTGGAGTAAATAGCATATGCATCTAGATTCAAGATGTCATTCTTGCACTTTTAAAATTCTTACGTGCACGAATAGGTCATTTCAAAAGTTTTCTCCCTGCCAGACAAGATTACGTACGCAATTTATACCCTGCTTTTTTCCTAGGCATGGACTCAAAAGGGGTTTACAACACCATATATACTCATCTATAAGTCGACCTCATGTATAAGTCGAGGGCAGGTTTGGGGGGGGGCAAAATTACGGATTTTGTTATGACCCTTGGAAAAGCCAAGGGTAAAACTTAAGGACATGCAATAAAGGATCTAAATGGTGAAGCAAAGGAAAGCAATGCCAAAGAACCTACAAATTTATGGCAGGCATAACTGTTTGGCTCACACTAAAAGATGGATGGAAGAGAGAGTAAAAGGAGGTCAGTGCTTCCAGGACAGACTGCACTCTTGCCTTTCACCAGGGGATGGCTCCCTTTGTAATAAGAGTTAAAAGTATAGTATTTACGTTGACCCCATGAATAAGTCGACCTAGGTTTTGGGGGTCACTTTTTTTGACTAAAATTTCTAGGCTTATACATGAGTATCTACAGTAATTTAAAATAAAACTTTTGCTTAAATTTTGTTTTCCAAAAGTTTTTTTAAAAACATTCTACAACCACTCTGTTCAATGCATGCTGTATTACTGTTTATAATTGTATTTGGGAGATATATTGGGGGGGGGGGGAATCCCAGTTGAAACCACAGCGCACCACTCTCAGATACCCTTCTGCTATGTGCTTAAAAATCAAAGGCCGGCTGAAATAGAAAAAGTCTTTGCCCGTGGGTGGAAAGAGAACGAAGAAGGGGCTCACCAGACCTCCCATGGAAAGGGAGCCCCGAAACCTGAGAGCAGCTTCTGGAAAGATTGCAAGAGGTTTTGTGCATTTTCCAATGATTTTTTTTCATTTTTTGATACTTTGGGGGTGGGGGGTGGGTTGGCGAGGGAGGGAGGGAAGCTTCTACAGAAAATTCATCCCTCCATTCATTTAATTCGTATCATATAATTGTATTTAATTTCTATCTTGCCTTTCTCCCAGGACAGGAACCAAAGCGTTTTCAAATTTTGTTGGGGGGAAAAATGCCCTGAAAACATTTTCTATGAAAACGATCCCCCCCCACCGAAAAAAAAAAAAGATTTAAAATGCTAAAAAGTTTTGCAGCCGTTGACCATTTTCTCTGTTAATCTCCCGGCCTGCATTTCAGTCCATCGTGTGTTTCGCAAACCTCTGTAAACACAGATATTTTCAGCTTATTTCCTCCTTGTTGTTAGAGTCAGCTCTCCATATCCCTCTGTATTTTTATCCACGGATTCAAGCATCCACAACTTGAAAATATTTCAAAAAATATATAAATTCCACACACACCCGCCAAAAAAAACCCAAACCTTGATTTTGCCATTTGATATAAGAGACATTATTTTACTATGCCATTGTTTATAATGGGACTTGAGCATCTATGGATTTTGATATCCGGGGGGCGGGGGTCTTGGAACCAAACCCCAGCAGATACCAATGTCCCACTGTGTGTGTGTGTGTGTGTGTGTGTGTGTGTGTGTGTGTGTGTGTAATCATTTACAAAAGATGGTTTTTTCCACCTCCCCCCATCCCAGCTCTCATAGCCTTATAGATGGCAATAATCCTCTATAGTCACTGCTGTGAGATCCTCCCACTCCCCAGATGGGAATGAATTGGGGGCAGGGGAAGCTCACTATTACTGCACTCAGCAATCCAACCAGTAAATCTGGTGTACAAATGTGCAGAAAATCCAGGATTCTCTCGTCTCATGAAGGCATTAGCTGCAGGCCCTGGCGGACATTATGGGGCCTCTAATTCCTAGGCTGTGCCGTATTTACTCTGACTATTTAGTGCAGCTGAGGAGGATTTGTTGACATGGATGGTTATTTACAAGGTTTTTAAAAAGTGGGGCAAACCTGTGTTTGCTGCAGAGTGCTTATGGGGGGGGATTGAGAGGGTGTTGTTTACAGGGGAGAATGAATGGGTAAGAAGGAAGGAAAGTACTTAACCCTACACTTCACGCAAGCATATCCCATGCATTCTCTTCCTCTTGCTAGATGTCCATCCTGACCACCACTGCTGCCACCGCCGCACTACATACACAGACTAGAAATGAAAAGAATGGGGAGAAGAAGAAAAAAAGGGAGAGTTGGAAGTTGGCGGAAAGGTTCAAATGGCTTCATCCGCGTGCCAATTCTCTTCTGAAAATTATTTGTTGCTTTTTGCTTACTGTGAATTTTACTTCAGGGGTTTGGATGCGTGTGAATTCCTGTACAAAATGACCCGTCGCACAATACTTGGATGGCTGTCCAGATCAGAATTATAGCGGTATCCACTGGGTATTCGCTGGGATTTGGTTGTAGGATCCCCCATGGATATCAAAATCCGTGGATGTGCAAGTCCTCTCAAATACAGTGGCATAGTAAAATAGTGTCCCTTATATAAAATGGCAAAGTCAAGGTGTGCTTTTTGGAATTGTTTTTGGAATTGTTTTAAACTGTGGCTGGTTGAATCCATGCATAAAGAATCTGTGGATCCAGAGGGCCATCTGTAAGAGTACGGCCAAAGACCTTTAAATGTGAGATGGGGAGATTGTTGTCCTTGGCCTGTATGTCCCCTCTCAGGCTTCTTTGTGGCCCACAAGACACCCAAAGCCCCCACACTCATTGCAAAAATTGTGGAGAGGGTTAAAAAATGGTATTAATTTTTTCCAGGAAGAGCAGCAAATAGCAGAAACACCCCCAACCTTACAAACATCGTTGTGTGCCTTCAAGTCATGTGCGATCCTAAGAGGACCCTATCATGGGGTTTTCTTGGCAAGATTTGTTCAGAGGAGGTTTGCCTTTGCCTTCCTCTGAGGCTGAGAGTGGGGGACTTGACCGGGGGGGACCGGGGGGGGGGGGTGTTCCATGGTTGAGCAAAGACTTGAACCCTGGTATCCACAGTTGTAGTCCAGTGTTCAAACCACTTCACCATGCCGGCTTGCTATGAACATGCACAGAGTTAAAAGCCAAAGATGAATCCAGAAGTAACTGCCATTTCTCATTTCTGGATAGTTTTAGCTATTTGGAGGGGGAATAGGTACAGGTTGCTTTGGGGCCATGGAGACATGGCCCTGCAGCTATTGTCACTGACCCAGTCGCTGACTGTTAACCATATTGCAGGGGCTGATGGGTGTTGGAGTCCAACAGCATCTGATGGGTCACAGATTTTCTCCTCTCCTGGGACCAGATGGGCCTTTTGATTCTTATGGTAGTTTCTGATTTAGAATCATAGAATCCTAGAGTTGGAAGAGACCGCAAGGGCCATCCAGTCCAACCCCATTCTGCCATGCAGGAACTCTCAATCAAAGCATCCCCGACAGATGGCCATCCAGCCTCTGTTTAAAGACCTCCAAGGAAGGAAACTCCACTAAACTTTCAGGAAAGAGTGTGTTCCACTGTTGAACAGCCCTTAACTGTCAGGAAGGTCCTCCTAATGTCAAGGTGGAATCTCTTTTCCTGGAGTGTGCATCCATTGTTCTGGGTCCTAGTCTCTGGAGCAGCAGAAAACAAGCTTGCTCCCTCCTCAATATTTCAAATATTTAAACTGGGCTTCATGATCGCCTTCTTAACCTCTCTTTCCAGGCTAGAGTAAAAAAATTACTTTTTAGATGTTTGTATAAGATATCCTTGGGGGGGTATCTGTGTTAATCTGACCCTTTGTTTCTTAGAATAGCCAAGACCTTAATATAAAGAAGGTTCCTTTTTGGATGGAAGGTTGTTGTTGTTTTTTTAACTTTCAGGGGAATGGAGTGATAAAAAAGCACATGTTAAGGATGGGGAAGGAGAAATTAAACTTTGAAGCTTGTGCATAATAATATTATAATAAAAATTTATTTGTACCCTGCCTCTCCCTGCGGAGCGTGGCAGCTTACATAGATACATGCATGCACACACCCCATGCCATGTGCCACTGATAGAGTGAATCCAAAGAAGAACTGCCACCCGTCCCCTCCCAGAAAGTTTCAGTGTCTAGAGTCCCCCTTCTGCTTTTGTTCTCTTGGCTTTCAGGGAAATGATCAAGAGAAACAAAGGGAGGCAGAAAAGCAGGAGAGAGGTGGTGACTTTGGAGCTGATTAATCATCAGGAAACTGTAATCACTCGCCGAGTGTTTGGGATCATTATTCAAAAAATGTTTTGACAGAAATGAACCAGAGAACTACAACGGTAGCTTCCTCTAATTATTTCCCTGTGCTCACCAGCCCTTCTCCATTGAGCAAACCATTTCTCTTCTTTCAATTCCGGGCAAGCAGCCTCTGGGGCATGGCTTCGGCGCATGGTTGAGTTGATTTGGGGACTTCACGGAAGGGGAATGTGATCGTCTCCTCTTCCTCCTTTCCCCTTTCAAGTTTATCACACAGGACTTGGAGAACAGGAATGGAGTGGAACAGAATGGAATGGGGAGGGAATGTATGTTATTGCACAGGAGAATGCCACCGATGCCGCCCGGAGTCCGCAAACACTTCCCCACCCATCTCACAGCAACCAATTTTTCTTCAAAATCGGCTGCTGTGGGATGGATGGGGAACTGTTTGGGGACTCCCAGCGGCATCGACAGTGTTCTCCTGTGCAATAACGTATGTTTTTCTCCTGTTCTGTTCCCTTCCGTTCTGTTCCGTTCCTGTTCTGCAAGTCCTATGCAATAAACTTGATTCTCTCGTTCAGTTTCTTTTAAGTGCTGAGAACATAGATCCGAATGGAGGCAGGCCTGTTCTCTGCAATGCATTGTAAAGTGCAGGGACTTATCTCGATCCTCCCCAGAGCCATGATCCTAAAAACACAGGCAGCTATGTTCAGACATCTCAACAACCCTGTTTGAGTGGTTTGCATCTCCGCCAGGGGCAGGCATTTTATAAGATAAATGGCCCTTCATTGTCTTTGTAGGACCGAGCCGTGCTGAAATGCTTGGCGTTCCTTTGCAATATTTCTGGCTCCCAGTAACACCCAGCCGCTATTGTGAAGATTGCAGCTAAGCTCAAAGGAAAAAGGGAGGTTTAGGATTATAATGTTATTATACTGTTATTGTGTTGTATTGGGTTATTTTAATGTAAGCCGCTTCGATTGTTTGGAGGAGCGGGATATAAATAAATTTTATTATTATTATTAAAAGGGTAAGCTGAAGTGGGATGTGTCGCAGATGTTATTGTGTGTGTTGTGCACCATCAGGTTGTTTCTGACTTACGGCGACCCGGAGGCAAATCTGTCACAGGTTTTTTTTGCCAGGTTTGTTCAGAGGGGGCTTGCCATGAGTCTGACTTGCCCAAAGTGACCCAGTGGGTTTCCATAGGGCTCCGCCAATAAAATATCTCCTGGTATTTTGACCCTTGGAGCCCTGAGGGTTACTGTATATACTCATGTATACACTGAGAAATTTTAGTCAAAGAATTGATCCCAAAGGCCTGGGTCGACTTATCCATGGATAAATGTAAGTACTGTACTTTAACTGTTATTTAAAAAATAATAATGAACCATCCCCTGGTGAAAGGCAAGAGCGTAATATGTCCTGGAAGCACTGACCCCACTCTATACTCTCATCCATCAAGTTTTTAGTATGAGCACAAACAGTTATGCCTGGTGGAATTCACTAATTTCTTTGGCATTGTTTTCCTTTGCTTACTCCTTTAGATTCTTCGTTACATGCCCCTAGGTTTTACCCTCAACTTATCCACAGGTCATATCAAAATCCATAATTTTGGCCCCAAAACCTGCCCTTACACATGAGGGCGACTTATAGTCAAGTATATACGGTACATCACTGCATGGGGTGTGTGTGTGTGTGTGTGTGTGTGTGTATAATGATGTCTGGGTTTGAGCTGTCCCCAAATTTCACATGATGGCCATGATGAAACCTATCACTGCATCCATACTGCATAAATAATCCAGTTTGACACTGCTTTAACTGTCGCAGCTCAGTGCAATGGAACTGTGGGAACTGTAGTTTTGTAAGCTATTTATAAAACTAAATACAGAGCTCTGGTGTCACAACAAGCTACAGTTCCCAGAATTCCATAGCATTGAGCCATAATAGTTAAAGTGATGTCAAACTAGATTATTTCTGCAGACACAGCCTGTTTTGCCTTTCTCCTGGGTTTTGTGGGAAAACAAAATAGTGAGGCATACCTGGTTTCGTAGTGTTTTTGCACCTTTGCCAGATAAGTAGCTGGGAGAACAAGAGGCACTTTGACAAGGGTTTTCGTAAACCTTGAGCTCACCTTGGGGGAAGGTTGGCATCTATTTGCTTTGCATTTTAAATCAAACTAACCGAATTTACACTCCCTCAACAAACCAACTGCCTTTCCGTTTTTTCCAAGATGCTCTCAATGGTCGCATTCCCAGACTGGGTTCATCTTTTCTTTTCCACTGTCACTTCTGCCCATTTCCTTGCCTTGTCCTTTGAGATGCAATCTGCAGAAAAGGCAACCCAAGAAGAGGCAGATGCTCATTGTGCCTTCTTCTATCACTGTTTGCATGGTCAGAGAGGTGGTAAAGGGCACAGAGAAGCAGAAAGGCCAGAAGATCCTGGATGGAGCCCCAATGATGTGTGAACCATAGCTGGATGCCCTCCAACTGTCTTGATATGCCAGACTCAACTCGTCCTCTATTGCCCTGCTTTTCGGCTGCTTGCAAAACGGCCCGGTTTCTCTCTCTTCCTCCCACTTTCGCCCTTTGTACACAGCATACTTCAGTTGCAGCAAAATGAGTTCAGATTGCAAAAGCAGGTTGCATTCAGTTAGGGCCTAAACAGACAGGCCAAAATAAAGCTGCTTCGGATCACTTTGGAGGTATGCTGTTTAAATGACACACATCTTAAGAGGCTAGAAGCTGCGCCAAAGCTGTGCTCCAGTCCTTAGGACTGCAGCGTGGCTTTGGCATGGCTTCCGGCCTCTTAGGACACATGCATCATTTAAACAGCATACCTCCAAAGTGATCCGAAGCAGCTTTACTTTGGCCTATCTGTTCAGGCCCTTAATTCAGCAGGAGGAAAGGAGACGCTGAAAGGATGAATCTTGCCCTTCCCAGTTAGCTCACTCAAAAGCAAATTACTGCATCAGGAGGAGCTGCTGTCTTAATAACTTCCTCCTTAATAACTTTTGCCATCTTGACCCCAGTTGCTTGGGCACATGTTCTGGTTTTCACCTGTGAAATGTTGGGAGGGTCTGTAGCAGTTGCCCAGTTATGATCTCTCTCTATAGCTCAATCTCTCTCTATAGCTCCAAGGCAAAACGGCTGCTTTGGATGCAGGCAGTCTAACTTTCAATCCTGTCCAGCCCCATTTGAAAGAATCTTTGCTAAGAGGGCTAGGACTCTGGAGAACCAGTACCTTTCAGAAAAAAAGAATAACCGGATGGCTAGCACAATGGTCTGATTCAGCATGAGGAAATATTATACAGTCATACCTGTGACTTTAGTGGAACTTTAGGGTCAGTTCACAACCGAATGCAGCTCATGTGATCCCTCGGCATTTAGCTCCTCGCTGCTGGATTATGGGCTCACTTCAGTTTGAAATGCATCATATTAGGTGCCCAGGACATTCTTGTAGTTCCTGGTTTCAGGCCCATTCAGCCATGCAAGGCATCTCTTGCTGTTTCTGATGATGTGTGCATGTGACATGTGAACCAGGCCAAGTAGAAAGTGCATCAAAATCTGTCTGTTTAAATACTCTTTAGTCTTATCTCTCTCTCTTTCTCTGTGTGTGAATTGACCAAAGGAATGAAACTGGATGGTAGCCAGTCAAGGCTTTATTTTCTTATCACCAGACCTTTTTTTAAAGGTCCCTCCGTCTTGCATTCTTTTGTCTTTCCCCTTCGCATTGTGATGGCCAACATCTGCAACAAGCAAGATCTAGGTCAGCCAACTATATGTCTGACCAGATGTTAGGCAACATATTGCTTCCTCTCTTGGGAGCGAAAAGGTTGCAAAGGCCTGGAGGATGATGGGGGCTCTTTGAACGGAAGCCAAACTGGAGGGAGAAAGCTGCCAGAAGGGAATGCGGCATAGGCCCCGGCATCAAGGATCTCTGAAAGCAATGGCCACTCTTGATACTGCTTCAGACCCCACCAATCGAAAAGTGAAGGAGGAAGTTACGCTCCTTGAAAATACAATTTTTTTTCAAAAGCATATTTCACATTCATCAAGATTGTTGTAGTATATTGGAAGGGACATATCTTTGGCAATTTACAACTTGTGTGTGTGTGCAGATGCTCTCTGCTGGATGGAATGGTTCAACCTTGTCTGACCTGGCTTTCTTATAAAGCCCAAAATAGAACAAGAAGAAACAATATCCAGGCAATAAATCCCACTTTGCTGGCAACTGCAGGAGACTCGTTAAGATAAATGGGATTTACGTAAGGAGTAATTACAGATCACTTTCATTTCTGTGGGTCTACTGTAGTTGAGTGAACCTAGGTGTAGCCCTATGTCTATAATAACAGGGCTGCCCCAAGACATTTTGATAATGTCAAAGGACAAGATGGTGCTTCTCCATATTTGATGTGAAACAGCAACTGGATTGGCAGTTGAATCTTACTTCAGCACTTCTCTTGGGACAGTATCATTGGCTACATCTAGAGAGGCCATATACAATAATGCCTTCCAACATCTCCTTCCACCACTCCGTATCCATCAGCATTTGCCACCTGAGGTTTCTGGCTCAGTCTTTCATAGAATCATAGAGTTGGAGGAGACCACAAGGACCATCCAGTCCAACCCCCTGCCATGCAGGAACTCACTATCAAAGCATCCCCGACAGATGGCCATCCAGCCTCTGCTTAAAGACCTCCAAAGAAGGACACTCCAAGAGAGAATATTCCACTGTCGAACAGCCCTTACTGTCAGGAGGTTCCTCCTAATGTTGAGATGGAATCTCTTTCTGTAGCTTGCATCCATTGTTTTGTGTTCTGTTCTCTGGAGCAGCAGAAAACAAGCTTGCTCCCTCCTCAATATGACATCCCTTCAAATACTTAAACAGGGCTATCATATCACCTCTTTTTAAAATATTTTTATTATTATTATATATAAATTATTTTATCAGTTTCAAATGATAAAGATAATGCAATTACAGTGTGACCGGTAACCAAAAAGGTTTCTTAATAGGTAAAAGTTACTCTCTTAGGCCTGTTACAGACTGCCAAAATAAAGCTGCTTCAGGTCTCTTTGGAGGTATGCTATTTAAATGATGCATGCATCCTAAGAATCCGGAAGCTGCACCAAAGCTGCACTCCAGTGCTTAGGAATGGAGAGTGGCTTTGGCGCGACCTCCGGACTCTTAGGACCCATGCATCATTTAAATAGCATACCTCCAAAGAGACCCAAAGCAGCTTTATTTTGGCAGTCTGTAACAGGCCTTAGAGTCCTAGGTCCAGAGTTCAGCTATTTTCCCCCATTTCTCCTTATGGAATGTGTTTCCTCTTCCAATCATAGAAAGTGTATCCATTATTGCCAGTTCTTGCATATCACCTCTTAACCTTCTCTTCTCCAGGTTAAACATTCCCAGCTCCCTAAGTCTTTGGTCATAGGGCATGGTTTCCAGACCCTTCACCATTTTAGTCGCCCTCCTTTGGACATGCTCCAGTTTCTCAACATCCTTTTTAAATTGTGGTGCCCAGACTTGGTCACAGTATTCCAGGTGGGACCTGACCAAAGCAGAATAGAATGGCACTATTACTTCCCTTGATTTAGAAACTATTAATATCATAGAAGCCTAGAGTTGGAAGAGACCCCAGTCCAAACCATCCAGTCCAAACTCAATCAAAGCATACCTGACAGATGGCCATCCAGCCTCTATTTAAAGCTCTCCAAGGAGGGAGACTCCACCACTCTCCAAGGAAGTATTTGTCACTGTTGAATAGCCCACTATACTTCCATTGATGCAGCCTAAAATTGCGTTGACCTTTTTAGCTGCCACATTGCACTGTTGGCTCATGTTCAACTTGTGGTCTACTAGGACTTCTAGATCCCTTACAAACACATGCTGGAGATGGAAGCACCATCATAAGAAAAATATAAGTGACCGGCAAATGATAGGAAAACATATTATTCCTTACCAAGGTTGAGAAAATAGAGTAGTTTCACCTTGGTGTCCAAAAGGTAAAAAGGGCAGATGTAAAATGAATATCTCTGGAGAGAGTCAGTGCCCATAGGAAGCTGCCTTATATTAAGTCAGATCACTGAGGGCCCGAACAGACAAGCCAAAATAAAGCTGCTTTGGGCCATTTTGGAAGTGTGCTGTTTAAATGACGCATGTGTCCTAAGAGGCCGTAAGCCACACCAAAGCCACGCTGCAGTCCTAAGGACTGGAGCGTGGCTTTGGCGCAGCTTCTGGCCTCTTAAGATGCCTATGTCATTTAAACATCATACCTCCAAAGTGACCTGAAGCAGCTTTATTTTGGCCTGTCTGTCCAGGCTTCGGGGCTTGTCTAACTTAGCATTGCCGAATTTGGAAAAGAGAGGGAGTTTGACAGCTGATCTTTTGAGATATTACCACAGGTATTACCTTGTAGCCTTTAGCCTCTGATGCGGGTCTTAACACCTAAGCAACTCTGGATGGAATAACAGTCTTTTAAACATCCCAGTGATGAAAATGAGTGCTATGCATTGCATGCTTTCTGAAGAGTAATGCAGTTCAGGTTCAGAATAGAATTGCTTTGTTGACAGGTAGAATCAAGTTGACAGGCAGAAGGAAACTTCCAAATAGGTCATGTATCATATAATTAATTGGAACTTGGCCTTTTGGCCTGGATGGGTCACTTGTGCTCTCCCTTCTCCCTGCTGTGTTAGAATTAATAAATGAATAGACAAATGTCACACACACAAAGCAACTGACCTTATGCTTACGTCCTTTTCTGATCATTTCCTTTCATACATAATTGAAACTGAAACTTTTTATACATATAAAAAAATACTTTCCCAACTTTTCTCTCTCCTGCCTGCTCCTCTTTTTCTGCACATGAAATCACTCCCGTCTCTTTTCCTTCATTGCACAAACTCTGAGCCACATCTCAGCCCAAGCCTAGAGGCGTATTAGTTTAATCTTTTTATTGATCAAGAGGAGGTGGTGTGTGTGCATACATGCATGTGTGCATTTGCCTTAAGTGTTTCAAGATGCCTGCACAGGAGATGTTGGAGATGGCTAGAAAAGAAATTGTAGGGTTGGAAGGCCATTTGTCAAGTATGCTTTGGTTGAGAGTGCCTGCATGGCTTGGGCTTGGACTGGATGGCCCTTGTGGTCTCTTCCAACTCTATGATTTTAACTTAGAAAGTGAGGTCAGTTGAGTGGACTTCAGTTGGGTGGACTTCAGCTAGCCTTGCCAATAAGTTACAAACATCCTTCAAAGTTGGGACCATGCTTCTGTGCATCAAAGACCAGGAGATAAGGTATGGCACCCAAACACGACTGCTTAAAGCAGCTGTCTTACTTCAGGTCAATGGTGGGAATTGTGCAGCACTCCAGATAGTTATGGACTGCAACTCCCAGCATTTCTAAGCAGCTTTGTGTGCTTGGGCTACCAAGAGTCCATCAACATCTGGAGGAGTACACATTTCCTACCCTAGCTCTGTGGGTTTCCTCTAAAACCAGTTCCTCTCCCTGAAATGGTTTCGATTCCAACTGAGCATTATAAGGACTGCTATCAAACAGTGAGTGTCAGTATACTGTAGTGGTTTGAGTGTTGGACTAGGACTCCAGGAGAACAGTGTCTCAGTCTCTGCTGAGCTATGGAAATTCTCTGGGTGACTTAAGGAAAGCCACACTCTCTTACATTCATAGGAAGGCAACTTCACCACCTTTTCTGACTGTGTCTCTTTGAGCACCTCTTCAAGAAAAGGTGGAAGTGATTTAAAAGAAATGCCTTTCCCTTTCTCTTTTTTGAATTTAACTGCAATGGTATTTTTGTGCACCTTGGTGTTCATGCTTCCAATTTCCTGGGGATTTTTTGGCCTGTTCTTGTTAAATTTTGATGTGGCAACCTGAACCGCTGTGTAGGAGTGGAGAGTGGGACCACGGATGAACTGCAAGGGAACTCCTCTTGTCTTACACTGGAGAATTCCTCCTGCCAGCTAATTGCTAAAGTAGAGAAAGTTCTCGGGTGTAAGGGGAATTGACATACCCGCCTGAAAATAAACCTGCCATGAAGTTTTGTGGCTTGAATGGCGAAGAAACCTGTTAGCAGTGATGATACAGAATTTGGATCAGCTCTGTTTGATCACAGAGCCTTAGACAGACAGATTCACAAATGCTGTTCAGTAACTAAAAAGGGGCCAAGGCAGTAGTGAGAACAATAGATCAAGGAATGTTGAGAACACTCTGCAACCAGGAGCCCTGGTGGTGCAGTGTGTCTGGGAATGTGGCCAAAGGGCTGATAAGACCAGCTCAGGTCCCAACCAACCCTCGGCTGGCAGAGCCAATGCGAAACAAAAGACAGTCTCTGAATCCAAGTCCAAAAGCACAAGAGAGCAGATGCTGGATGGCCATCTGTCGGGGATGCTTTGATGTGATTTCCTGCATGGTAGGGGGTTGAACTGGAAGGCCCTTGTGATCTCTTCTGATTGTATGGTTCTATGATTCTAAGAGATTTGTCAAGAAGTCTGAGGTCCAGGGTATCAGATAGGCAGGTCGATAAGGCAATCCAAAGGGTCAAGGATTCCAGAAAGTCAAGACGGGTCAGCAGTGCAAGGAGCAAGGTTTCAGTCCAAAGAGCAGTGGGAGCCAGAGCATTTTCCCCAAGAAAGTCAGATAATCTGGCAACTAGACAAACATTCTATAGCTGCTTATATGGGCAGGCTGCAGGCATTCAGGTGCATCTTATTACCAGCGTGTTTCTGATAAAACCTCCATGACCTACAAAGACACTCCCTTTCGGCTCTATGCTGACTGAAGGTAGGCACACTCCCTTCACCCTCTTCCATGTCCACAGACTGCCACAGGGAGACTGAGCCTCCAGAGATACCACAGGCTCTGCTGTAGCAGGCACAGCAGAGCTAGAGCTGGACTCAGACTCCACAGCTGCAGACTCAAGTCCCAGAGACTCTGGCTTATCCTCCGAGTCCTCTGAGTCCTCCTCCAGGCTGGGCATGACACAGTGGTTAAATGCTAGTACTGCATCCACAATGTTGTGAGTTTGATCCCGAGGGGCTACAAGGTCAACTCAGCCTTCCATCTTTTCTTAGTTTGGTAAAATGAGTTCCCAGCTTATTAGGGACAATTGGCTTACAGGTTGTAAGCTACTTAGAAACTGCTTAGTTCAGTACGAAGCGGTATAGAAATGTAAATGCTATTGCTATAACAGAGTGTTGTAGTTGTGAGAAACACAAGACAACTTCATGTGCTTTCACAGATTAGACACATGATTGAACATCTATGGTTCAGAATGTCGGAAGTTGCCGCAAGCTAAGTGAGACTATGGGTCTGCCTAGCTCAGTTTCACCTAGAGGTGAAGCAATCTGGTGCCCTCCAGATGTCTTGGATGACAACTCCCATCAGCCCCAGACAGCCTGTTCAGTGTTCAGGGATATGGGAATTGTTGACAAGGAGAGCATGAGGTTGTGTACCCTCATTGATGTCAGGTATTCAGGTTGTCTGTTTGGAAATTGTCCTACCCCATCTGATGGTGCCAGGGATTCAGTAGGGACCTCTGGCATGCATATTTGTGTTCTCATACCAAGATTTGATCACATCTCAGCACAGGAAATTTGCTTAATACTGTTATGTGTTCAGTGGACCTTACTGAACCTTACAAAAGGGATGGGCAACATGGAGCTTCCAGATGTTGAACTCACCTCTCATTATCCTCACCATGAGTATGATGGTTAGGGTTGATGGGATGTGCCATCCAACAGAATCTGGAGGACTACAAGATGCCTGGTTCTGGTCTCCACTGACTGACAGCAGCTCTCCATGGTTTCAGGCAAGGGACGAAAGGCCAATGCAATTTTAGGCTGCATCAATAAAATTATAGCATCTAGATCAAGTGAAGTAATACTGCCACTCTATTCCACTCAGGTCAGGCCCCACCTGGAATATTGTGTCCAGTTCTGGGCACCACAATTCAAAAAGGACATTGAGAAACCGGAGTGTGTCCAAAGGAGGGTGACTAAAATGGTGAAGGGTCTGGAAACCATGCCCTATGAGGAGTGACTTAGGGAGCTGGGGATGTTTAGCCTGAAGAAGAGATAGTTAAGAGGTGATATGATAACTCTGTTTAAATACTTGAAGGGATGTCATACTGAGGAGGGAGCAAGCTTGTTTTCTGCTGCTCCAGAGAACAGGACCCGGAGCAATGGATGCAAGCTGCAGGAAAAGAGATTCCACCTCAACATGAGGAGGAACTTCCTGACAGTAAGGGCTCTTCGACAGTGGAACACACTCCCTCGAAGTGTAGTGGAGTCTCCTTCTTTGGAGGTCTTTAAACAAAGGCTGGATGGCCATCTGTCGTGGACGCTTTGATTGAGATTTCCTGCATGGTAGGGGGGGTTGGACTGGATCACCCTTGTGGTCTCTTCCATCTCTATGATTCTATGATTCTATGACTTTCCTAGCCCTACCTGGAGATGCCAAGGGTTGAACCTGGGACCTTGCATGTGCACAGCAAACTGATTCTTTTCCACCATGCAGGAAAGAGAAGGCCCTGAAGTTCCATCAGGAAAAATTTGAAAGGACTCCTATGGGCTATTTTGTCACTTGCCTTGGTTTTTGTGTGGCTAACCATACCTCTCAGTACAGAGGTTAAAACAGTAAGCCGAAAGCTTCTTTGAACCAGTTTTCCCCTTTACCTGCATTGCTGCAGTTGCACTAAACGGGAACAGATGTTTTGGCTCTGAGCATCCCTTTTTTAAATTCAGCCTGAGTGGGTGAGTGCTGAAATGAGATCACCGTTGGCAGGAAGGGGAGGGGAACACTCAACAAAGCATGACAAATTTGAAAACAAAACAACAACTACCTTCTGTTTAGCTATCAAAGGCAAAGGATAGACCCACTATCCCTCTGCACTCCCCTCCCAAGTCTTTCTGTTTTATTTTATTTTTGTTTGCCATCTTACAAGTGTATTGACTGGAAGAAAGAAAGCTGCTCCAAATCTTGGATTGTTCACTCCCTATTTATATAGAATCATAGAATCGTAGAGTTGGAAGAGACCACAAAGGCCATCCAGTCCAACCCTTTGCCATGCAGGAACTGGACACAGTATTCCAGGGGGGCCTGACCAGAGCAGAGTGGGACTATTACTTCCCTTGATCTAGACACTATACTTCTATTGATGCAGCCTAAAATTGCATTGGCCTTTTTATAGTAAAATTGTGAATAGGTTTTCATCAATCTGTTATGATGCGGCTTGGGATTCTCAGTCAGACTCCCTGAGATGTTCGCTCTCCATGCTGTGATGCTGCACAACTGTTCAGTATATCAGTCACAGAACCAGAAAGTTGGAGGGCCACCTAGTCTGTATATTACTGAATAATGGGTGACACAAATCTTTGTTTAGGTGAAAAGTAAAGCAGGCAGAACATCAAATAATCAACAATATCCTCTTCCTGATTACAACCGAATACACATTTTCTATCTATAACTGGAATACCTCTGTATCGTCCTTTAAGATACGCAGCGAGTATCTGCTGAAATCTAAGTTTTGTGAAAGCCCTTCGGAGTTGAGGAAAGGGCAGGGCTTCAAAGTATTGTGGCTTTGTGTGGTTGGTTTGTATCTGTGGGTACCAGATGGAGAATGGTGCCCAGACTATGGTTTCTCTATTTTGGTTAGCATCATGATCCAAAATCCAGTTTTTAAGGCCACGAGGATGAAACCTGAGATACTTTTGTATGATGAGGTTGTAAACATCTCAGAGTCATTTTTGACTTATGGCAACCATAAGGTGTACTTCTCATAGGGTTTTCTTGGCAAGTTTCTTCACTGGGTTTCATACGGCCAAGCAAGAATTCGAACCCTGGTCTCCAGAGTCCTAACCAAGTGCTCAAACCACTATGCCATACTGGCCTACATCATTGTATATAATGGGACTTCAGCATCCATGGATTTTGGTATCCATGGAGGTGGGTCCTATAATCAATCCCCAGCTGATATCAGGGGCCCATTGTACTAATGAGCCACCTCTAAGAAGAACATTACATATTTTGCTCCTACCTTTGACAAGAACAAGTGTCTCAACACATCAAGACACTTCATTTTAAAACATGTCAACCACTGCTAGATTTCTTTTTGTCTTTGAGTGACAGTGAAAAGGCCATTGATTGGCAGGTTTCTGCACAAATCTTGGATTGCATGCCAGTAAGTGAATAAATCTGGTTCTGTCCAAAAACAGTTGGGGAAACAGTTACCCAAAAAAGATTTTAAAAAATAAGAAGAAACAAACTGAAAATATGTAGGACTTCTCTTAATCTCACCCAATAGGGAGAAGAGTCTAGAAATGTTTCCATGAACAGAAATAAGCAAAGATTTACTGCCCATAACTCATCTGTGGGAGAAAAGTGGGTTATAAATCAATTAAATAAATGTCATATTTTAAAAACTGTTGCCTTATTTTGTGAGCCACTGAACTGAGTATTATTCAGTGGTGCCTGGTGGCTTCCATGTCAATGGGCTGGTGAATGCACTGCGGGTTTTAGTCCAAACTTGAAAAGCACTATCCAAAGTCCTACACACCGTTTTGCTTTCTCTTACTTTCATTTTTTTAAAATCATCTTTCTTTCTAAATGTGAAGAAATTGAAAATTTTGGTAAGGTCTTATTTAAACAAACAAACAAACAAAAAATGAACTTATTAAAAAGCTCACCAATCTTTCCTGGTTACATTCAGTAGGTACCGCTATTTCCAGTACAGAGAAAGTTGTGTTGTGTCCACCGGTCCTTTGTGATTTCTTTGATTTACAACCCTTATTACACCCCAAATGAACAACTTACATTTATTCGATTTACACCCCTTTACGTCCCCATAGGCAATGGATCAACTTCAGTTTTTAGCTATCCAAAGTTATTTTAAAATAAAATAGTGAAGTCGAAGGCTTTTGTGGCCAGCATCCATAGTTTTTTGTGGGTTTTTCGGGCTCTGTGGCCGTGTTCTAGAAGAATTTATTCCTGACGTTTCGCCAGCATCTCTGGCTGGCATCATCAGAGAATGCTGGCATGGAAGAGAGTGGGGAGTTGGAGGCTTTCATGGCTAGCATCCATAGACTTTTGTGGAGGTTTTCGGGCTCTGTAGCCATGTTCTAGAAGAGTTTATTCCTGACGTTTCACCAGCATCTGTGGCTGGCACCTTCAGAGAATGCTGGCATGGAAGTGAGTGGGGTCACACAGTGTATATATAGCCCACTCTCCTCCATGCCAGCATTCTCTGAAGATGCCAGACACAGATGCTGGCGAAACGTCAGGAACAAACTCTTCTAGGACATGGCCACAGAGCCCGATAAGCCCACAAAAAACTAAAAATAAAATAGGTTCAACACCCTGGATAGCTATTTTAAAATTCACACTAAAACCCAGACCAGATTTACCACCCTAGTGACATGAAAGCCACCAGACACCACTGACTGTCTTCCTCCTCCATGTTTTTAAACTCTCAAGTTCTTTCCTTCTGAGTGAATTTTCAGAGAACATATTAAAAATGATCTGGGAACTGAATGAAATTCTCACTCATCCAGAGGACCACCTACTGAGGATCAGCAGTGTATTATTAAGTGCTAGAAATGTGACTTAGCCCAGAGAGTGCATTTCAGCTTTCATATTCTCTATATCTGAAAGACTTGGAGAGATTATTTGCCTTAAAACTAAGAGTGGATGCAAAGCAAGCCGTAACCTCTCCTTTATTAGAATGCAGTTTCAGTGGCATGGGCAGGACATAGGCAAAATGAGGACATCGCCACCTATAAGAATTCTGCCCCTTCTATGAAATTTTCCTTCATTCTTCCAATTTTTTAGCATGGCAGTTGAGTATTTAGAAATACAGTGTAGACATGCAGAGAAAAACATTATGGCAGAAAACCCTAACACTTCACGGACCTATGGCAAATATGATTACTGTACAGTTATTATACAATTATTATGTTCTTCACAAAGTGTTCCTAAATCATACATTTATTATGAATCATATTTGCAAGTTATGTGTACAACTAATATTTTCCCCTTTCTTTACTCCTGTCTCTTACCTCCTAATCTTCCTACTCCTTCCTTATGTCCTTTTCTTCATCCTTCTCTCTTCTTCCTCTCTTCTATCCATGTACTGTAACATTCAGTCACATTCTTTATCCTCCTTATCCTTCGCTCTAAATTCCATTCCTTCCTTTGTCCTCCTCTTCTTCATCCTACCTCTCTACTTTCTCCCTTCTATCCACATACACTAACCTTCAAGCGTGTGTGTGCTTTGCGGAGTTTCACAACCTACTTTCTAAATAGGATTGGATGTTATTATTTTGGAAATCATTGTCCCGCTGAAAACTTTACAGTGACTGTGCCCCAAATCCTTTGCGCACCCCCCTTTTTTCTCTACCCTCTCATAAAAATCGTCTTGCAGACACCCCTTTTCATGGGAAGGAGGGGGAAAGTTGAGTAGACTCTTCCCCTTGCTGCTTGCTTGATAACCTGGTTTTAATTTGTCTCCCCCCCCCCCCCCCTTTTTGTGGAGCTCAATTCCAAAGTCAGACATCAATGAGCCCTCCTCCCTCCAAGTCTTCTGAAGTTTTCGGCTTCTGCTGGGTGCTTGGAAGACGAAAAGGGGGGGGGGACCCTACTCTTCTGTATGTTAATAAGGAGCGAGTAATGGAAACCAGCCCAGGGATGTTGACTTAGTCTGGTACTTTGCCAAAGGAGAGGTGAAAGTTCAGGCTGAAGTTTGGGCGGGTGTGTGTGTGCCCAGGAATACATTCTCATTCAAAGTCGCTCTGTTGTGACAACAAACCCATTATGAATTTCAAGTATGGAATGAAATACCTAATAAATACATATATAAATGAAAGCGGCACCGAAGAGAGTGACAAATTTACCAGTAAATAGCGGGATTAAAGGAAGATCTGGCAGCGGTTGCCAGACTGGGAGGCATGAGCAGCTTTTGAAGAGCATCTCAACTCTTGGCCTTGTGGTTAAAGGTGGCAGAGCTTGGAGCTTTGATGCTCTGCCACAAAGAAAGTGCCCATGGGGTGAAGGGTAAGGGGGGTGGTCATGGGCTGCCTGGGCATGCATGCCACCATTATGGATTGTACTCCAAGGTAAACAGGTTTTCCTATGCAGTGTGTCTTTCTCGCCTATCATCATTGCCACCTCCTTCTGGAAGTTGGATTGCCTTTGTGAAGTCAAAGGTTTTCATGGCCGGCATCCATAGTTTTTTGTGGATTTATCAGGTTATGTGGCCATGTTCTACAAGAGTTTATTCCTGATGTTCATGTGCTGGTGAAACGTCAGGAATAAACTCTTCTGGCACATGGCCACATAGCCTGAAAACCCCACAAAAAAACCTATGAATTGCCTTTGTTTTCTTCCCAGGAAGCTCCTTTACCATGTGTGTCATGTTAATAGTTTTTGATTTATGGCTTCCTTGCTATCTGGGGACGTGGTTTCATTTGTGGTCAGCCGCCAGGTATGATGGTTTAGCTGTGGCAACTGCCTTCCTCTTGGGGCCATGGGTTAAAGTACCAATATGAGTCTCTGATTTTAGAAAAGATCTGTATAAGCCATCTGTCCATCATAGAGCATATGCTTTCAGCACAGAAGGTCAAAGCTACCTTCAGCTGAATGACCTCAGGCGGCAGTCCTGGGAAAGACTTTAGCTTAACTAGACAGAGTACTCGACTTGACAGATCAATCTTTTAGTTCATGAATGGTCAAGATGTGGCCCCCAGGCTGCATCCAACTTTCTACCCATCTGACGCATTCAAATTAAAGTCAAATTAAAAAGGATACTCAGGAAAACTGTGCAGCCAATGATTCTCCTTCAAAATGAGATACAGCACTCCCATTGTGCCTTGACAAATCATTTGTATGAAACCAGAAGCAGGCTTCCAACAACTTATAGCTTTATTTTGGCAACTGAGGTGTGGCTGATAGCAGGTCCAAAAGCTTGACCACCCTACTCTCATTAGATAGATTCATAGTTGGTAGAGCACATGTTTTGCATACAGGAGACTTCTGGCTGAATCCCTGGCATCTCTATTTAAAAGGATCTCAGGGAGAAGAACTGGGCAGTCCTCAAGAACTATTGCATACCAATCAGTCATACCTGGGTTGGGGCCCTATGCCATACATGGTTTCTTTCACAGAATCATAGAGTTGGAAGAGACCACAAGGGTCATCCAGTCCAACCCCATTCTGCCATGCAGGAAATCTAAATCAAAGCATCCCCGACAGATGGCCATCCAGCCTCTGCTTAAAGACCTCTACGGAAGGAGACTCCACTACACTCCGAGGAAGGAGTGTGTTCCACTGTTGGACAGCCCTTACTCTCAGGAAATTCTTCCTAATGTTGAGGTGGAATCTCTCTTCATGGAGCTTGCATCCATTGCTCCGGGTCCTGTTCTGTGGAGCAGCAGAAAACAAGCTTTCTCCCTCCTCAATATGACATCCCTTCAAGTATTTAAACAGGGCTATCATATCACCTCTTAACCTTCTCTTCTTCAGACTAAACATCCCCAGCTCCCTAAGTCACTCCTCATAGGGCATGGTTTTCAGACCCTTCACCATTTTAGTCACCCTCCTTTGGACACACTTCTTTTGCCCCTCAAAAATGAGATAACATCATATCAAGGAGTTCTGAGCTATGATAAGCCTGGCTGGACTCAGAGCCTCATCAGCCCCTTGTGATATCTTCAACTTTGCGTCAGAAATTGCAGCTCCAGCTTCTCATTGACTGAAAGAAGAGGTGCCCCAGTGGTGCGAACAGTGCACACCAGTGGGTCTGTCCTTTGGGGGGGCTGCCAGAATGCCACCTCTGAGGTACAAGGGTCTGGTCTTCAACGTCTCCAGCGACGGATCTGAAGAGACCAACAAAAGCCTTTAATTGCAGGCACCTTCATGAGATGCGAGTAGTGTTTCCATGATGGCAATGGCAGGGTCATGGTCTTTGCTTCTGATTAACAGAAGTTCTATTTTTAAGCTGCCTTTGAGCTATTAATTCAGCTGAGTAATCCATTAAGGGCCAGGGCCCTAATTGAAAGTGGAGAAAAAATGCATTGCAATTAAGGAAAATAAAAGCGGGGGAGGTAAACTGCGGCACTGGAGCCACTGCTTGTCTTCTCCTCCTCCTTGCCTCTCACTCTTTAATTAGCTGGCCTAATACAAGGAAACAATGTATAAAAGAGCAAGTTGACAGGAGAAACATTGGAACAATGCAGATCTAATTAGGGAACATCTACATTATTTTTCCCCCTGCCATAAAGGCATGACCTATTTTATTTGTGTTAACTTGACGGAGCATATAAAATAGCAGGGGAAACAAGCAACAGTTGAGTTGAGCCTCACTCCAGTAGAGTTTCCATTCTTTCCCCTGCCCAGCAACAGCAGGTTGCTTTAATTGCAGGTGACAACTTTCTGTCCTGAACCGAAACATGCAAGACAGGCGCGGGGGGGGGGGGGGGCCTTCCTTGGCAATGCTCCCCATAGGTTTCTGTGGCACAACACCAATGCCAAGATGCATGGCCCTAGTTTACACTCAGACAGCCTGGCTAGACAAAAATACTAGAATTTTGCCATACTGATGGGATAATAACACAATTAAGTTATAGAGCACATGCTTTGGGTACAAGTCTAACCCTATATGCTTCTAGACTGAATAATGTTAGGTTTCAAGACTGGAAAAGGCCACTGCCATTACCTTGGAGAACAGACAATATTCAACTAGATTAATTAATGCTCCTGGATTAATTTGCCTGGTGATGCTGAGGATTGAACCTGGATTGTATGCATGTGAAACATGTGCTTAACAACTGAACAATTTTTCTTCCCTCTGCCTAAAGAGGGATCTGGGATCTTATGCACATCAATCTTAGAAGCAAAGTCTCTAGGTTTGGTCCCAGTCTCTCACTTTTAGGTTCCCAGTTCAACAAGTGGGTTTCGTGGCAAAAATCCATCTGCCCAACACCATTTCTTTTTCAAATATGTTTATTCATAGGAAAAAATCACATTGGATCAAATCAAATCCTGTGTAGTCCAGCAGCCTGCAGTGGCTACTTGATGTTTCTTCTTGGAAACCCACAAGCAGGACATGCGCATTGCATAGCCACCTATAGACTTGTATTCTCCAGAAGCTGAGTTTTCAGAGAAATACTTTCTCTGGCACCTGATGTAATATGTAGCAATCATTAGTAGCCATAGATAGTGTTATCTTCCATGACATCCACTCTAAGCAAAGTTTCCGCTTTTTGAAACAGAGAGACCCCATCTTGGACTTAGGGAAATTTAAAAGATTTAGGAATGATGGACTATTTATTGTGCTTTTAATTCTTCTTGAATGGTCTTTTACTGCTAATGAGGTGAGATAGAGCTGGACTTAGACTTAGAAAACTGTCATGGATTGATTTAATGTCTTTCCATGACAAGCCACTGGGTCTGATTTATGTGTTCCGATGAGCATATTGGCCTTTTTCGACTCAAAGTACTCCTCCTGCCCTTTCATGGTATGAACCCCTCTTTCTCCTCGTCTCCCAGCTGATTTTCTTAAAAGACGTACAGGATCCTCGGGCATCTTGCATGATGTTACTGACTGAAACCTGAAAACGTCTCTCTCACAGTGGTCGATGACCTTACAGAGGCTGCCTCCGGGTGGAGGACGGCTGCAAAGGTCGGTGAAGGTCGTATTAACACATCTTGACTCTGGCCGGACTCAGTTGACTGATCTTCTTGAAAATAACTGATGCATTCAAATAAGTTCAAAAATATGGCAAATTCCCAAATAAAAGGGCAAGGAGGTTGTGTCGTCTGATTTAAGTCCCTTCCCCTATCTATTTTGGACACGATTCCCAAAAGGCCCAAGATCTGGCTTAATTTGAAAGGCATCTGTACTGTATTTGCTAGGACAGAATAAAGTTTTGTTCCCCACCCCCCCCCCCCCCCCAAGCATGGGAAATACAGCCCCAGTTGTATACAAAACCAGAAGGCATTTTGAGCATTTGGAGGGAAGGAGACTTTGAGGGCATGGGAGTCAAATTCACCAGCATTATTCCAGTCTTCTTGTTGCTGGTCTGTACTTAATTATCAATGTCCCACTGAGCCACTGACATCCGGTAATTTATCTCATTGTAGGAGAGACAGTAATGTTTGAAATGGCCTTCAGTCTTTGCCAGAAGCCAGACCTATTTCATTTCCATTGACACAGAAGCCCACCAGGTACTGAGCAAGATCTGGGATGAACTAGCCTGGAGCAGAGGGCAGCCAGAAGAAAGAGAGAAAAACATTATATTGGTTCCAAGTTTCTGGCCAAACTTTGATGTTCAGGGACAACAGGAGTTCTCCCAACAAACTGCAATGCGCACCTGAATCCTGAGATGGTGGGAATCATGTGGCCCTCCAGATGTTGTTAGACTACAGCTCCTAGTATTCCCCACCATTGGCTATATTAGTTATGGCTGCTGGAACTTGTAGTCCAACAGCAACTAAAGGGCCACATGATTTCTACTCCTATCCTAGAAACAGATTCTCAAAATCTATTTCTTCACTGAGGTCATAAGGAATTGAAGAGTATCATTGGCCTCCTTCCCATCAGTTCCTCCAGCTGAGAACTTGGTGGTGATTAAATAAAGTTCGGCAATTGGCGGGCTGGTTTAAACTCCTCCTTTGAAAGATTTAAGTTTCCTCATCTAGGATGGGAGTCTGGCAGGTTGTTCCCCTTTCCTCCTTCCCTCTGAGAACAAGTTGTATGCTCTAACTCCAGCTCCAGCTGCAATGGATGAAGGGGCTGAGAAACCTCATGAGGAGACCATCCTATTATCAGAGAGGTCCATAAAAAGTTGTCTCAGGGCCCGAACAGACAGGTCAAAATAAAGCTGCTTTGGGTCACTTTGGAGGTATGCTGTTTAAATGACACACACATCTTAAGAAGCCAGAAGCAGTGACAAAGCTGCACTCCAGTCCTTAGGACTAGAGCACGACTTTGGCGCGGTTTCCAGCCTCTTAGGACATATGCAGACACATACCTCCAAAGTGACATGAAGCAGATTTATTTCGGCCTGTCTGTTCGGGTCCTTACACAGAGTCTGCAGACGTTATATTTTGGGCAACAGTGTCCACTGCTGGCTGAATTGTCTAGAACATTCTGGGATTTGTAGTCCAAAACAGTAACTTTTCCAAGCTCTGGTCTTCTACCAGGTCACATTTGCATCTAGCCCAGGATTCTGCGTTTCAGAGGTGGACAGATTTCAGCCTTGTCAGATATTTTTTCTTTACCATAACCACAAGACCTACACTCCACTTGAAAGACAGACATTAGGAATCAAAGAACAGGGCATCTCTAAGCATATGGTCTTTTTCTCCAGCAGAATCTTTTTCTCCAGCAAGTTTCTAGTCATGTACACTCCAACATTTCACAGATAAAAAATGAGAAACATGTGGCTAAGCAACATCAGATTGTGGTCAAAACGGAAAAAGTTATTAATGAGGAAAAATAGACAAACTAGGAGAGGCTTCAGCAGTTTGTTTTTGCCTGATCCTTTTGGAAAGGACATGCTTCTGCCCCAGTCCTCTCCCTAGCCCCACTGAATTATTTGAATGCAAGCTACTTGTGGGCTTTCAACTCAGTTTACAGAAATTGGAGGAAGCTAGGGACAAAGGATGGAAATGGGAGGAGGAGAGAGAAACTGGGACGTTTTAAAAGCAGCCTAATCACTGAGTCAACAGTGGATTAACTGGATTTGTTCCTGCCAAATTGGGGCAGTTGAAGGGTATATGGTGTGCACTACATGTAATAGAAAACTCCTTCCCTTTCATTGCAAAGATCTGAAAGGTGGGGTTGCAATCAGACGGTTCATTTGTCAGCACAGAGGTTGAGGCTTCCTTCTAGAATGAGGGGCAGATTCTCAATATTGACGCTGTGCTAGTAAAGCCCCCCCCCCCACATTGTTTTGGCAAGAAATGGAGAAGCCTTCCTGCGAGGCCGGAAGGAGGGGGAGAAGTGGCTGATCATTATTATTTGGGTTGACGTTTTTTACTCAGTGGCAGAAAGACAATCAAAAACATCCCAACAAAGACGTTGAAAGTCTCATCCAGGGGATTTTAATAAGAAAAGGTCTCCAAGAGGCCCAGACTTTGTGGCTCTAACTCTCCCTTATTTGATACCTCATCCGTGACCTCTGGACAATCGGGGTTAAGTAAGGCTCATGTAGCGCCTAAGCCTTTAAATGAAAAAAGGCCTGATGAGCTATCAGGAATTTTTCGTGCAGCTGCCCTACACAATGAGCTCCAATACTGTGGTCTGGGATATCCCTCTGGGCAATGAAGTTATTCACAGGCTCTGAAGTAGTCCTATCCATCCAGGATGGTCACTGCACTCTCCAAGACAGAAAAGGTTATAAGAGGTTCTACGCGTGGAAGTTATTTATTACACATAAAAACTTAACCGTACTTGATTCCCAGCCGTCACAAAGGTTTGAGTGAGCTGTATAGCTTAGCTAGGATTACCATCTCCTGTTGTGGTATACCTTTAATTCCTAGATACATTTATAGATGAGTAAATTTTCACCTGGACAACATCAGTACACCTGCAGAAGTAGTGATGGTGGCACAGAGAGTGTGGAGGTGGCAAAAGCAGAATGGCCACAGCTGCAATAGTAATAGTGGGGAGAGAGGACAGCTTTTCTTTGACTGGCAACAGATTTCTCTGCCTCCCCTTTGCTTCCATGGTTGTTGTTGTTGTGTGCCTTAGAGTTGTTTTTGACTTATGGTGATCTTAAGGTGAACCTATGAGGAGGTAATGGTGCATGTGCACGTGAGTGTGTGTGTTGTGGCACGGGGTTTTCTTGGCAGGTTTCTTCAGAGGGGGTTTGCCATTGCCATTCAGCTTCCAATCCTGTTGCCTTTTCTATGTGGAATGGAGTGCCATCTTGTCCTTTGATTCAATACATATTGCTGTCAGAGGGCTAGGCCTGGTTGCTTGTGAAATCTAACTACAGCATCTTGAATCTGTCGTTAGTTCAATATTGCACACTCCAATTCAGACTTTTGGAAAATTAGGGGGGGGGGGGTGAGTCTGTAAGTCTAGAATTTCTAAACCAAGATAGCCGCTGGCTCTTGGTGGCTGAGACTTCCCTGCTGTAATCTGCTTGGGATTCTATGCATGCATAGCTCAACATGATGTACTATTTAGAAATGTTCATAAAGAGATATCAAATACCCCCTTAAGCAAGTCAGTTCCCCATTCACATTCAGTGCCACAGTTCTGCTCCCCAGCCATAACAGCCAGTGGAACATCTCTGGAATAGCATCCAGAACAGGTTCCCAGCCACACTCACCCACCTCAGTTTCTGCTATCATCTTTGTGCGCATAAGCACACCAGTGGAGTTTTACCCTTCCTTGGCATTTAAAAAGATCTCAACCGCTAAGAGCATTAGTCCCCAGAAGTACATTTTCTTTTCACTGCTCAACTGGCAGTGGCTCTCCAGGGTCTCAGGCATCAAAGAATCTTTCCTAGTTCTCACTTTGTTAACTGGAGACCCCCAGGGATTAAACCTGGAAACTCTGTAATGCAGAATACGTGTTGTGTGCCAAAGCTACACAGTTGCCAGATTCAATAGTAAACCAGTGTTCTCTTCCGAACAAGGTTTTGGCCGACATTGGATGAGTATGGAGTAGGGTTAAAGAGAAGCAGTGGTGTCCTGATAAGTTACAATTAAATGGGATCTTGGTTGGCTGTCCCTCGTAGTGTCTGTATTTTATTGTTATTTTTATTTTTGCTGTTAGTATTTTTTTTTAATTGCATTTGCTGGCGCATAATGGCAGTAATGCTAACTTGGCAGGAAACAAATGCCACGGTCTCATATATTAAATATGAAGGCACATCACCTTAAATTACCATTCCAGTGTGGCATTTCCCCCTCCCCCAGTTTACCCTAGCTTCATGAGAAAAAGAAAGAAAGAACAACCCTCTATTGATTTTCGCTTGTTAACATCACACCAATTCCCATGCTCTTACAAAAGCAGATGGTGCCACCATGTTTGTGTTAAACAACTTTGGTAGGTGTGATGCGTCTTCAGCTGTCATGGCTATCTTGGGAACTGTTTGGTAGGGATGCTGAGGATGGTCTATCAGAGAGCTTTCTCTCCTGCTACTGTCTTCTCCCAAGAATGATAGCAAAGGGAATGAGTATTGAACTAGCTTAAGTATGAGGTGAGGATCCACTTTGGGTTTTTTTTTCCAGGACTCACATAAGTAAAAAATGCTTGTCTGTAGCTGTCTGGTCATAAAGAGCAGTGATACATAAGTCTTGAGAGTCGTAGCTATGCCCTTAACTAGAATAAGCAGACCTGGCCGCAGTAAACTATCAGTTACTTAATCCAGACTTGACTACTGTAATGCACCTATTGTGGGGCTACCCCTGTAGGTGGTTTGGACTCTTCCTGCGAGAAAAGGGAAAACTCCATGGATGGAAACTCCCCGCCATGGAGGGAGGAGGTAGCATCTTTGTCTTTGCATTGTCTTTGCCATGAGGAAGGGGCTTCTTCAGTGCATCTTTGCTAGTGGAGAGTCTCTGAGCTTTATCACACTAGCAAGATCCCGCGAGAAAATGGGAGTTAAACGAGAGTTAAGTTAAATTCGAATTAAAACAAAACTTGCAAATTCGGACAGTTTGTCACACTAATTGCTGCTAAAACGAAATGACGCAAAGTTAATCCACAGTTAAAATGGAGGAAACCAGCAGCTTTTTAAATTCGGGTTGTTCCGAATTTAAAAAGCTGCTAGTTTCCTCCACTTTAACTGCGGATTAACTTTGCATTATTTCATGTTAACTGCGACATCGTGTGATAAACCTTGGGCATTTCCAGGTTATCTTTGTGTTTTATCGCATTTAATTCCCGTTTTCCCGCGGGATCTCGCTAGTGTGATAAACTCTTCTGTGTCTTAGAGGGGAGGATATGCAGTGCCGCAACACACACACACATGCGCACATGCACCATTACCACCTCATTGTAATTAAATCCTTGGTCACCTTTTATAATAGTTTGTTACCCAGTTTCAGTGGCACTTGGATGAGCTCCCACCTGTAATTTCCAACAGTGGGTGGAATGGTATAGCTCTCTAAGATCCCAGGGAGGGGCAATACAAACCCTACCCCTGCCTGTTGTCCACCTTTGCTTTAGTAGCTTCAAATGGTTTGAAATACAGCTATCCAATTGCTTGTAGAGGCCAGGCTGTCACTAGGGCCAAATGAGGTCAATAGTGCGATGGCTAAACAGGCCAATGCAATTTTAGGCTGCATCAATAAAAGTATAGTGTCTAGATCAAGGGAAGTAATAGTGTCACTCTATTCTACTTTGGTCAGACTCCACCTGGAATATTGTGTCCAGTTCTGGGCACCACAATTCAAAAAGGACATTGAGAAACTGGAGCGTGTCCAAAGGAGGGCAACTAAAATGTTGAAGGGTCTGGTGGAATGGCTTAGGGAGCTGGGGATGTTTAGCCTGGAGAAGAGAAGGTTAAGAGGTGATATGAGAGCCCTGTTTAAATATTTGAAGGGATGTCACATTGAGGGGGGAGCAAGCTTGTTTTCTGCTGCTCCAGAGACTGGAACACAGAACAATGGATGCAAGCTACAGGAAAAGAGATTCCACCTGAACATTAGGAGGAACTTCCTGACAGTAAGGGCTGTTTGACAGTGGAACAAACTCCCTCGGAGTGTAGTGGAGTCTCCTTCCTTGGAGGTCTTTAAACAGAGGCTGGATGCCCATCTGTCGGGGATGCTTTGATTGAGAGTTCCTGCATGGCAGTGGGTTGGACTGGATGGCCCTTGCGGTCTCTTCCAACTGTGATTCTATGATCTGTAGACTACTGATCTCTGCATGAGTTTGCTCACCTAATAACATTATCTTCTGGGCCCTTACTGTCTGGCCCTGCTTATAAAGGCCATCAGGCTAGCAGGCACCCAAGACTTAGCAGGGCTTGCACCATAACTGTGCAACAACTGCTACGGGAAATTTGTCTGCTTCCTCTCCACTGTATGTGTTTTAAGCAATCAATATATATATATATATATATATATATATATGTGTGTGTGTGTGTGTGTGTGTGTGTGTGTGTGTGTTTGTGTGTTTGTTTACATCCACTTCAACTGATTATTTTGAAATTGGCTCAGGCTTTTCAAATGCATTTTTAAAAAATATATATACACTGATGACTTGTAGCTGCTTTTATCGTCTTAGTCTTGGTTTCAGATGATACAGTTTTGCGATTATTTATATCAATTCTGTTTTCCTTTTAGAAATGTGTTTGTATGTTTTTAATGTGAATCCTTTCTGCACAAACCGCCTCAAGGGGAGTAGTACTACCTATCGAATTAATAAATAAGGAATGCTGTTAAAGTTTTTAAAATGGCACAGATTCCATTTATTGTATGAGATAAATCAATGTCTCTCTCTGTGTGTGTTTACAGTTCAACACCATAGTGTAATAGGTGAATATAGATCAAGTCAGTCCGACATGCTCAGATGTTAACATTAAAAGCAAACCTGTTTAATGATAGAATACAATTTGCAGTCATTACTTTATTTCATGCTTGGTCCATGCTGTTCTTTAACTTGTCTGTATTTGTTCTTCTTTTCCAATAGTGATCATGGGCCGTGGTGTCCTGGACAACATCCCAAAATTTTCCTCTCTACCAACATATCTACCTGTAAAGTATCAGATCTCCAGCACTGAGGCTTCATTTTTCCTCAGAGAAGCTAACCAGGAGTTCATGAGAAACTCCAGTTTGCAGTCGCGGACAGAAACCCTCTTTACATACAAAGCCAAGAAGGTACCTGTAATAAATGCTAGCTATGGCCCATTCTCTGTGGAGCATGCTGTGCCTCAGGATCTCTTGTTGACGTCAAACATCTTTGGATCTGCAAACAAGTTTACGTTCAACTGGAAGCTGAAAGCCTACATAATGAGTGAAAAGGTCTATTTGACCAGGCCTAAAATTCAAGTTCTCTTTTATATTGTGGGGAGAGACTGGGATGACTACAGTGCTACAGAACAGCTGCCTTGCATGAGGGTCTTTGCTTTTCGAGAAACGCGGGAAGTTCGGGGCAGCTGCAGACTCAAAGGTGACCTGGGTTTATGTGTGGCTGAACTGGAACTTCAGCCAGCTTGGTTTAACCCACCAACAGTGGTTACTGGCCGCAAGAAAGCAGTTGATGCGTCTGAAGGCAGCTCTGTAGAGGTTTACTACACCATCCAGCCTGGAGATGAGAAAGGGGAGTGTAACGCTGAAGATATGAGGAAGGGCAATGCTATCCGTCCAGAGAAGGAAGGAGCAGGGGAAACCATGTCCCACTTACAAAGAATTGGTTCTATCAGCCTCCACCAGGCTGCAGAGAGCTCTCAGCTGACTGAGTTGTGGTTGGACAATAATGTGGCCATCTGGCTGCCATCAAAACCTGTCAAACAAGGAGAAGTCGTAAGCGCTTTAGTGACAGTCACTAACAATGTTACAGTGGATCAGTTCATTCTAAGGTATGTTTGCTCTGCATGTTTTCTCTCCTGTTGGGCACCGATGGTCAATAGCTGCTTTGAAAATGACTGTGGCCTGTAGATCCAAACCCTTCTCTCCGCTCCACAGCCAAAAATATTGGCCAGATTCCTTTCTCCTTTCTTTCTAGGCGTTATAATCAAGAACTATTTATTCAGGAGTCAAAAGCAACAGGTCTTCTTCCAAGGCCTTAAGCAGCTGGAGGTTTCCCAAAGGGTCTTTGTGCCGAGATGTGTATGTCTCAAGTTAATATAAAGCGGATTAACACAGGCATGGTAATAGCAGCGGTAGCTTTCCATATAGGAAGGCGTCTGAAGGCCAAACATCAAGAAACATATCTAAAGAGGTCAGAGGAAATATTTTTGGGGGAAATCTATATATCTTTTGGACTATTTGCAATGATTTTAGAGGCGTAGCTCAAGAAAGTAACGTTGGCAGGTTTTGGCCAAAGGACTATGATATTGCCTTTGTTGCTTTGTACACTGCTTTATCAATGTCGATCTGAATGTACAACCAAGGCTGTGTGGCAAACAACCCATTCCCAACCCTGAAATTTCTGGAAGGGAGATAGACACCACTCAGAGAGAGTGGGTAGGGAGGGCTTCTCTCCCAGTACTAGAATTCAGTGAAGGCATTCATGCAGGTTGAATGGTGGGAGATTGTGGGACAAAGAAAAGGAAAGACTTATTCACACCACACACAGTTAAACGGTGGAAATTTTTATCACAGGTTATTGCAAGGGCTGTCACTTTGTGTGAATTTCAAGAAAGATAGAAAACTTTGTGGAAGTTAGAGTTGTCAGTGGCTACTAATCATGATACATTGTATGTGTTGCTGTCGGGGGAATAAATGAAATGTGTTGTTGCAAGCAAGTCCAGCTTGTGGGCTTTCCATGGGCAAGTGGTTGGCCATTGTTGGACAGGAATTCTGGAACAGAATTTAAGAATCTTAGAGCCCAAACAGATGGAAAAAATAAGCCCACTTCCAGGTGTCATCAACACGGGGCGTTTAGATGCTGCATGCTGTGATGATACCACTTGGGTGCCTGGACATAGGTGGCTTCATGACGCTCCAGCAGCATGGCATTTACAGGCAACATGCCACTGGAGTGTCACAAAGCTGCCATGGGGCTGTGGCGGGACTGGCAAAGCCAGCTTTTCCCCAGCCGAAAAAGGGTGGATCTTATCTGCTTCTTCTTTGGTGGGGTTGAAGGCAGATTGGGGCCATGGAGTGTGTTTGCCATGGCCCCAATCCATCTTTGGTAGGGGCAGCTTCAAGCCACTTCATCTTGCCAGTCTGTTTCCTGCCTTAGTTCTTTAGCTTCCAGAAGACTGTTTCAGCAAGCCACACCTGAGATGTCAAAAGGGACTGCCACAGATTCCTCCCACAACTTTCGTGTGTCTTTTTCTAGCACTCCGATCAACAGTAGCATTGGGTCTGGATGCCACTGTTAAATTTTTCCTTGGTGCCCCCAGCATCACATTAATGTACCAGCTCTCAGCCAGGATTGAAGTTGTGTTGTTTCTGCATGTTGCTGCTGTTGTCACTTACGTCTAAACTTGCCAAGGCTAAATAACCTAGGAAGCCTGCTGATTTAGGATTCGACCTTGCTATAGCCACTGTTTATCTTTATTTGTGAATTTTTAAAGTATATTTTAATTTTAATCTTTTTAATTATATTTTAAGGGGGTGAGTGGGAATGATGGTTGTTTATGCATATTTTAATGTTGTTAAGCTGCCCCGATTGTGTTTTGTAGAGGGGCGGAATATAAATAATTTATTATTATGAAGGTACTATCGTATCATTTTCAGATTTCAGACTGCTTAATGCGGGAGGGTGACTATTATTTGTACCTACCTTTTTTTAAAAATAGGGGAGACAAGCGGGAAGAAAACCAATCAACCCACAAGCAGCTTTGGATTAGTTAGTGAGATAATCCCTGTGACACCTGTTCAATGAGGAGAACCTCTTTGCTTACGTATAATAATTGCTGCAGAAACCTTGCTGAGTGATGCAGCCAGAGTCTTGAGTTTCCATCCAAGGAAATATACTTAACACTGTGGAGTTCTTCCGATAATATCCTAAAAGGCTGCTGCTCTATCGTACTTCGTGGAAGTTCTTCCTTCCATGCAAACCCCAATGGAGACTTTTCAGTTTCTGTACTGAATTGCTTTGGTGACTTGCAAGGACTTACAAGGGCCAGTAACGGAGCAGAGGATTTGCATGCAGAAGACCATGGGGTCAGTCCCTGGCATCTCCAGTTAAGAAAAAGGATCAAAGTAGCAGCAGGTTGTTGAACCTCTTCCTGCCTGAGGGACACATTCAGGAACTTATCGCACAGGCCTCGAAGAACAGGCCCAGAGCGTAACGGAAGGGGGTGGGAAGGGAATGGAACAGGGAAAGGATGCATATTACCGCATGGGAGAACGCCGCTGATGCCGCCGGAAGTCCCCACACCATTTCTCCTCAAACTGTTCAAAATCATTCTTGAAAATCGGCTGCTGTGGGGACGGATGGGGAACAGATTGGGGACTTCCGGTGGCATCTGTGGTGTTCTCCCATTCCATTCCCTTCCTGCCCCCTTCCGTTCCTCTCCAGGCCCATTCTCCGAGGCCTGTGCGATAAGCTCCTCAGATTCACTATTTGGTGCCCACATTCTAGTTGTGGCCATGGCCAAACCAAAAGGGCGAGAACAAAAAATATCAGTGTATTTTAGCTTAAAACTCTTCCTACCAAAAGGTTAAATGTCCTGAGAAGCATTTCAAGTTTTTAGAATGGGAAAAAAATATGCAAAAACTGGGAAACTATAAAAGAAAGGTGTCATAGAAAAAGGGGTGCAAACATCTTGAAAAGAACAGAGGCTGGAAGGGGGATCCACGAATGGCTGGATTTGGTCCCATTGCCTGAGGTTATCTGCCCCTGAGTTAGTGAGTAGAGTTGCCATATTCCAGCCCCTCAAAACAAGGCATCTAATGTGATTTTAAAAGACAGAAAACAAACAAAAAAACTTTGGGTAGAATTGCAGTAATAAAGGCAAATGTTTTGCCCAGGCTTTTATTTCTCTTACAAACAATCCTCACTATAAGAAATGGAATGCCCTTTGTGTAATGGCAGAAATAGATATCTAGATTTGTCTGGCAGTCAAAGAAACCCCGAATAAAACTTAAAATACTGCATGATGCTAACGTTAAAATGTATTTCACGGCCTCCTGTTTTGTATCATTGAAGGAATGTACATTACTTAGAAATGTGAGACTCTTGGAACTTGGGAGGCCACGGTTTAACATTTGGTTGGCATGGTTACTTTGGTATGATAACGTTAAGGTAAATACTGAATATAAAAATCATTGTATTAGAAAGGTTTTCCTATGTGTTTGGTATAAGCAGAGACCTTTTCCTAAGATAGTATTAGCTACTTCACCACAGGAAGCCCTTTTTTTTAAAAAAAGAAAAGAATGGATTAAAACTTGGAGATGGTTGCTCTATGACAATGTTTTGCTTTTTGAATAAGATAGCTGGAATGTTAAATCAAGAGAGGTGATTCTTAAAGAAAGCAAAGATTTTAACTGGTTTGCTTATAAGGACAGATTGACTCAAGACAAGAGAAATGCAGCCGTAGAAGTTAGAGAAAATGAGTGTTATTTTGAGTTGTGTAAACACAATGCCCATGTGATTTAAATAGTATATAAATGGCTTCTGAAACCAGAGACAGATGAGCCTGAAATTAGAGACAGAAGTCAGCCCAAAATTTTGTGCACAATGTCCACATGGATATATGAGGGAAAATGTGGTCCAAAGATATAAAATTCACTTTCTGTTGTAATTTAAAATAAAACTTTTATCAGATGATATATACATGGCACTTAACCCCAAATAAACGGTCAAAAATGGCCCAGAATGTTTCAGATCAACATTGAGGATGCCAAGATGGGCTCCTTTTTTCATATGTGGTGGACTTGTAAGAAGGCAAAAAGTTTAAGATTAAAATAAGATGAATAAAAAGGTCTACGATTAATATAAAGCTAGGATTTATATGTTAAACAAAAACAATATTAAAGCTAGATTTTGTAATGTTGCCAGAAATGTTTGTGTTGGGCATTATGGATAAAGAACTGGATAGGGAATATGGATCACTTCTTTGATATACAGTCGGCCCTTCTTATACACGGATTTTTTTATACATGGATTTAAGCATCCACGGTTTGAAAATGTTCCAAAAAAGTATACATTTACCTTGATGTTCCATTTTTTATTAGGGATACCATTTTGCTATGTCATTATACTTAATGGGACTTGAGCATACACGGATTTTGTTATACACGGGGGATCTTGGAACCAAACCCCAGCGTATAACAAGGATCCACTGTATGACAGCAACAGCAAAGATATTGGTTGCTCAAACTTGGAAATGGACTGAAATGCTGATAATCGAAGAATGAATTGTTACGATTGCGTAGTTAGGCCAAAATGGCCAAATTAATGTGAGTTTTAAAAGAATAAGCCATTTCAAGACTTTTTGAAAGTTTGGAAACGATCTATGGATTTATTTTGAGCAATAGGAAATCTAACGATCTAATAATCTGTGATTATGATTATCAGTAGTTTTACTAGGATTATTTAGTTGGATCTGTAATGTACAATAATATTTTTATTTTCTATTTTTATTTTCATTACAGTCAGAATTGCAGGGGTCAGGTTTCAGAGTCTTACTGTATATTAGTTATATGTCTTTCCCCCCTCCCTCTTCTTCTTTTCTTCTGTTTCTTTCCTTCTCTTTTCTTCCTTCTGTTCCATTATCTTTGAATGTATATTATTTCGGTAGTAAATTAGACTATTTGTACTCAAAACTAATAAAAATTGATCATAAAAAAACAACAAAGCATCTAGTATGCACATTATGTAAATTATTGAAATTATGCATGTTATTTATTTGCATTCTAGTTATGCAAATTCAGCACATGAATAGCTGCATTTTTTTCCAATTGCTCGATTTCAGCCTCAGTACCATTTTTTTATACTAACTGCTCTTCTGAGAGAACTAGTATGGAGTAATGTTTCAAGTGCTGGACTTGGAGCAGAGAGGCTGAAGTTCAAATCCTTTCTTAGCTGTGGAATTTATCACGTGACCTAGGACCATCACTACCTTTCAGAAAATCTACCGCACACGGTTGTTGTGGGAATTAATAGCAACACTGGAACCACATAAAGTGGCTGTGTACAGTCCTGGGGTGGTGGTGGGTGTTGTAACAAGAACAACAACTATGGATAGTTTTTGTGGGTTTTGGGGGCTCTGTGGCCATGTTCTAGAAGAGTTTATTCCTGACGTTTCGCCAGCGTCTGTGGCTGGCATCTTCAGAGAATGCTGGCATGGAAGAGAATGGGGTATATATACACTGTGTGACCCCACTCTCTTCCATGCCAGCATTCTCTGAAGATGCCAGCCACAGATGCTGGCGAAACATCAATATTTGTTTACTCAGAAGAGAGTGGAGACATAGCTATGCCATTGGGACCACTGTGAAAGCGACCCGGAATCTGGCTGCTGCAAAAAGTCTTGATACACAATGTGTCCCAATGCGAGTCATGTCTCGATGTACAAAGATTCCCATGCACAATATGTCCTGATGTATAATGTGTCCCCTTGTACAACAGGAGCCTTCAATGCACCACGAGATACCTCTTGCAGTGTTCCATAGTGTATCAATCATTTCACTAACATGAGTTGTGTAGTGTTTCAATGACACAGCTCTCTCACAACATTATACATCCTAGCCTCTGTTGCAGGATCTCGGCCATTGTCTTCCTATATTAATAGCTCATAATAGTCCATTATTGCTAGAAAATCAACCACCCACCAAGCTATAGAGAAGACTGTGGCTAAGGGGGAAAAGGAGGAGGAGGGTTACTTAGATGACATCTTTGTTCTTACTAAGTAAAAAGTCCTGTTGTTTTGACATTGCAAGTCCTGGCTTCATTACAGTACTGGTTCCAAGTGTGCCCCTGCTTTCATCTGTGGCATTGGTAACATTCCTCATAGTGGGTGTAACTAAAAAGAAACAGGAGAGGGAAAGAGTTGAAAGAAGCAAATCTGGCATTTCTCAATTCGTGTGTATTTGTGTCTGGACTGCAATCATCCTTTGAACGCTTGCCCACCTCTGCTTTTGCATCTCCCTGGAAAAGAAATGTGAGCTAGGCTTGCCGCTGAAGCCAGATGTTTGGGCTTCGTAGCTCAAGAAAAGATGGCAGTTATGGCTGGAATCAATCTGATAACAAAAGCAGGCGTGCAACGGATGGACACACTCAACGGTGCCTCTAATTTGCAGAGAAACAAATGGTGAGGTGGGTGGGTAGGTGAGTGTCAAAGAGAGTGGGGGGAAAACCAATGTAGAGTCATACTTTATTTAGGAGGAGAGGTTGGGAAAGTTATCTTTTGGATTAGAAGTTCCAGGATCTTGGGATTCTGGGAGTTGTACTCCAGATAACAACCTTTCCAAGGTCTCTTTCGGATATTTTGAAATGTCACAAAGTCATGAGTCTTGAACTGGATGGGAAACCATTTTAAAAAGAGACAGAGATGGGAATAAAAGGTTGTTGCCAGTCAAATGGGGGGGAAAACCCACCTGCCAGTTGTAATAGTCTTAATAGGGGAAGGAGAGGATGCAGTACAGTTTTAGGAGTTCATCACACAAAGGGCGAAGCTCAGTGGGAGGAGAAAGGACAGGTCCCAGAATTTTTTAAAATTACGATTTCAAATTTCAAAATATTAACTTTTTTTTTAAAAAAAATAAAAATTTGGAACCTTTTGAACATTTTTATTCTTTTAAAATTTTCTTTTAAAGACATCACCTTTTAACCAAATCTCCATTTTGTATGTGTATATACATTTAGGCTGTGTGTATGATATTGGAATTTGAAGGTATAATTTTAATTTTGCTAGTTGTTTATGTCACAACTATTGGCATTCCATTCGGTGGCATACGGGAATTACGGTTTATAAGTAACATGAGTACAAAAAAGCATCACTAAGGATTCTGTACGGTGTGAAATGGAAGGAGGTCACTGGAGGGGCGGGTGACAACATGAGGTACCGCACTGGGTGACACCAACCCTACTGAAGCCACTGGGACCTGATGACTTAGTTGAGGTTACTTTCCTTTTATTTCCTGGTGAGAGTAGTAAGACCTGACAATGGGTAACTTTGGCCCTTGGCGGCTAGTGAGCAGTTCAGATTCCAGGATTTTTCTTCCAGAGTGGGAGGTAAGAAGGAAACGACACTAGATAGCAGCTTCCTCTTTTTCCTAAGGTACAGCCGTTTCCTTTTCCCTAGCTGTACGTAGTTTCCTTTGGAAGACTCCAAGGCCTCATTCTTACTATGAGCCCTCCCTTTGCCATCGAATGCCATCCGGCCTCAGAGGGAGAGAAAGGACTGCCAGCTCTATCAGGCCTGGCCCAAACAAAGAAGGAGAGCCCTCCCTCCAGTCCATCTGCCTTGGTCCAGGCCTCCGAGGGAGAGAAGAACTGCTGGACCTGATCCCCTTTCCCACCACCATTCCCTTCTCCTTTTGTGTCATGTCTTTTTAGATTGTAATCTTGAGGGCAGGGAAATGTCTAATTAAAAAGATTGTATGTACAGCGCTGTGTAAATTTACAGCACTATATAAAATAACAATGGGCCTGAACAGACAGGCCAAAATAAAGCTGTTTCAGGTCACTTTGGAGGCATGCTGTTTAAATGATACATGCATCCTAAGAGGCCAGAAGCCATGCCAAAGCCATGCTTCAGTCCTAAGGTCTGGAATACAGCTTTGGCGCAGCTTCTGGGCTCTTAAGACACATGTGAGTCATTTAAACAGCATACCTCCAAAGTGACTTGAAGCAGCTTTATTTTGGCCTGTCTGTTTGGGCTCAATAATAATAATGGTTTAAACCGGACCGTGATTCCAAATTATGCAGTTTAAACCACCATGGTACCCACTTAATTCGAATTGCTGAAGCTATTCGGAAAGAGAGGGTATGGTTTTTACCTATTTTTACCCATTTAACCCGCGTCAAAAAGACGCCGGTAAAATGGGGTATTTTGGGGAATGACTTTGATTTTATTTGGAAATAAATTGATTCAGCCCAAGTGGGAACCAGGCGGATTCTGATCGGATTGAATCTGCCCTGGTTCCCACTGGCAGCAGGTTCCCTGGCCTCCCAGCCTGCCTCTGTCTTTCTGCCCCAGTGTGCCTCTGTCCTCCCAGCCTGCCTCTGTCCTTCCACCCCAGCATCTCTTCCACCCCCGGTATGGCCAGGAAGATGGAGGAAAGCCGCGACTGTCGCTTCCTGCACTGATTCTTGAAACCGGCGCAAAAATAGTGGGAACCACTGTGTTTGCTGAACTGGTTTCAGGAATCGGATCAAGAGGTAAGTGGGAATTAGGCCCAAGCTCTTCATGCAGAAGAAAATATAAGAAAAAAAAATCTAAAGATGCACTCAGGGACTTGTTGGTGGGTAAGCTCTTCTGTTGATCTGTGGATTGTTCCACCTTCTGGCAGCAGTTTTGAATCTAAATTTCAGGATCTTCCCTCCAGAGGGAAGCAACCAGTTGCCTTTGAGATGCCCAAAACTATGTCAGATACCAGTTCGGATCTCAGTCAGTCCTGCCTGTTAGCAAGCAACTCAGCCAAGGATGACACAAGCCCATATACTTTACAGAGTGCTTGCTTGGCTCATCTTTTCAGAAGGTTGACAAGCCACACATCCCACTGTGCTTTGCCATCCTTCACAAACGTAGCGGAACTGCTGGCACCTTGTGTGCTTTTTCTCACCTTTTATTTATGGCTAATGATACACCTAAGTTATGGGATGTTTGCTTTGCATTTATCCTTTTCAAACGTGAAGAGATTTATGTAATGCCCTTATGGTCATTTATTACACAGAGATCTCGTATATCTCTAGTGTGATTACCCCAGCCAAGGAAAAACTGATGGAAATCTTCCTGCAATGAGCAAAGTCTTCATTATGGGAAAGATGTTGTTCAAGGGTGCAAGGAGGGAGGCAGGGAGGAAACCGCCATCAAAGGCTGCAGCTCAGTCAGATGTTGTAGATTCGATTATACGGATCTCTGCTTGGGATGTTCCAGCTGTTGTTTGTTAGAGCCCTTGAAAGTGAAAGAAAGGAAAGAGAGGTGATTTCAACTGTAGCCATTTTTGTCTACATGAAAATATCAAGGTTACCAATTTATTTGAACATTAACATAGCTCTGTGGCTGAAGATCTCTGAGCAAGTCAGTAAAGTGGAGTGCCATCAACTTAAAATAGCATATCTATCAAATGTCCCAGTTGGCAGGGGCAGTTCTACTCAATCCTCTGCCATCCCAGTTTTTCAACTGCTTTTAAAATGTTCATGTTTCTCTTTCTCCCACTTTCTGTATTTGAGCTCAGCTTGCAGAAGTTGAGGTAAGATGAAAACAAAGGGGGACAGTGCAAATTTTGCACTCAACTCAAAGCGGGGGAAACGACAGCAAGTGGAAGAATCTTGCCATTCCTTGTAGACTCAGGCAAAAACCAGTGTTACAACTTCTCCTAAGGTATGTCTTCTTCCCCAATAATAACCTTTGCCATCTTGAACATACTCCGATGTTGTTTGAAATGTGGATTGTTAGAAGGTATGGATTACATCAGAGAAAGACGTGAGACAGTGTGATCCGGCTGCTGCAAAATGAAAGCATATAAATGTACCAAATGTACCAAATAAATAAATATTCATTCATGTAGTATCTAGACTTAATCACCAACTCAAGTTAGACCTGTTGAATCAACAGAATTTGCACAAGTACTGATAAATGAAGTTCCCATTGATTCAGTGGGTCTATCCTACTGTCTGATATGGGCCTATGATTTCACACTGCCAGGATCCAGTGGCATACCTAACATACTCGACACGTGCGGCAGAGAATTCTTTTAATACCCCTCAAGAAAATTATTTCCTGTAATAGTCATGAAATGAAACAAACAATAATAATGAACAGAAAAGACATGGAGATAGCAAAAAATTCTATTCTCTTAAACTTTGTATACATAATGATGCCAGTAATAATAATAATAATAATAATAATAATAATAATAATAATGATGATGATGATGATGAAAATAATAAGATAAAATAAGGGCTGTCCGACAGTGGAACAAACTCCCTCGGAGTGTAGTGGAGTCTCCTTCCTTGGAGGTCTTTAAACAGAGGCTAGATGGCCATCTGTCAGAGATGATTTGATTTGGATTCCTGCGTGGCAGGGGGTTGGACTGGATGGCCCTTGCAGTCTCTTCCAACTCTATTATTCTATGATTCTATAAATATTAAAAGAAATATTACAGTACAAAAAAGTAAAAAAAGCAATGGATGGATATATTTAAGTTACATTGATGTAGTTGTTTGTAAAAAAAGGGGAAAATGTGTGTTTGCAATATGGTCCCTAGTGCCTCTTCCTTTTTGAACCCAGCTTGTATAACTGGCATTTCTTGCTCCATATATTGTGAAAATATGAGTTGCAAAATTCTGAGCATCACTTTGCTTGCATTGGAAATTAATGCAATGGTCCAATGGTAATATCCTGTTTCCTGAGGATTAGAATGTATATTGAATATTTCCAATCTGTAGGCCAGTGGGTTTTGTGGTGTGGTTTTTTTTTTGTTTGTTTGTTTTTTGTTTACATATTTGTTGGAAGATTTTAGTTAGAATTCGTGTTGATTCTACTTTTATAGCTTGAAACAGCTCTATAGTTATGCTATCTATTCCTGGTGATTTATTTCTGCCTAGAAGTCGGACTGCAGCTTCTACTTGACTTTCTAAAATGATAGGTTTATCTTCCAATGGTTCTTCCTTGAATGAATCTGTCATTATTTCATCTTGCGTAGTATAGTTCTCCAGTGTATTCTTACCATCATGTTTTTATTTCTTCTCAATCATGTTGTCTTTTTTCTGCTGGTCATATAACATCCCCATGCTTGGTATAAATTTCCCTTTGATTTCTCAGATTTTGCAGCTGAGATCTCTTGTTCTACCGTTTTTGTTGTTGTCATCTTCTATTTCTCTGCCTTGGTTATTACAATAGTTCTCTTTGTCCCTATATTGGTAGGTTCAGGATTCTGACACTATTTCTGTCACCTTTTTCTTTTGCTTCTTGTTTGTCCTTAACGGTTGGAAGAATTTCATCTGTCATCTGCTGAGGTTTCTCTTTTGGGGGGGGGGGGGCTGCAGATAGTATCTTTTTGGCAATGTACTCGGCTTCAGTCCAGAGTTCTCCTGGTGCTTGGTCATTTAGGCTTTACAGTGCAAATCTATTTTGTACATGGTGTTTAAATTCTATCAGAATGTTCATCCAATTGCATTTTGAAATGGTGATTAGTTTAGTGTTCTTCTTCAGCTTTACATTAATTTTTGATATTAACAGTTCGTGTTCCATGCCACAATTTACTTCTGGACTTATCTTTTTAGAGAGAACGGAGCTTCTCCAATTTTTCCTCCCAACTATGTAGCCTATTTGAAATTTTTGTGACTTTACATTTTTTTTACCTTTATCAGTTTAATGTTTAATTTATATACAAGTGCATTCTATAAAAGATGAGAAAGATGTAACCAGTGAACCTACCCGTTAATCAGAAACCCACAACTTTAGATGGGTGTGATACAAAAAGCCACAAAAATTCCACAGGAACCACCTCCTTGTGCCCAGTCGGACATGGCTTCCTGGAAAGTTGGCATTTTGGGACATGTTCTAAATTATGGAGGTTTGACGTGAGTCCTGTAATTTTTTAGTTTCTAGCTTGTTCCATTACTCCCATTTATTTACCCATAACTGGTGAATTTGGTAAGCATGGCTATTTGGAACATTGGTGTTCTGGGCTATTTTCCAGAACACCAATGTTCTGCGTGGATTGGATAGTAGAAAGTGATTCCTAGCCCTTTCTGTGACTTGTGGCATCATCCCCATCTAGTCTTGTGCATCTGCTGAATTGGGTATCCTCTGCTTCCTGAAAAATTGGCGTCCTTGGCCACTTTCTGGATGTTTTGTTTCTGTGGAATTTTTGTGTCTTGTGGCATCCCTTTCCCCTAGTCTTGTGTGGCTGATGAATTCGCTGGGCATGGAACAGCTGGGGGCAGTGCTCTAAATGAAAGATAGGGCCTATACAGACGGGCGGCTCCACGCTGCCCATTTTTGTTCAAGAAGGAAACCATGGCAACCATGCGCTTCTGAGCGGGTTATTTTTGTGTCCCAGCAGGGGTGCCATAGGTGCGCTTGCACGCCATGATGATGCCCCTTGTGCATAGTGCCATTTGGACGCTGTGCTGCATGGAAATCATCATGGCATGCGTCATATGGACAGGCGCATGCCATAATAGCAGCCAGGCAGTGGAACTAGGGCTTGGAGTGTGTGAACGCTCAGCCCTGGTTCAGCCCTAGTACACATGCAGGCCAGCACAAAGTGTCAGTTTGTATTGCTCCCTAATGTCAAATAAAACTTGCTAATCTTTAAGTTACCACCGGACTCTTTTGTCATTAGAATCATAGGCGGGCTACACACCGCCGCTTTGCGGCGGTCTGCC
>NC_056531.1:5479264-5487578 GCF_019175285.1 Sceloporus undulatus
TCCAACCCCCTGCAAAAGACTAACACAACTCTGTGAGACATGTTTTTGTTTATGCAAGAATACACAGACATACGAAGTCTTACACAGATACTTGTTCAAAGCAAGTAGCAATCCAAATGTGTTGCCATGTGGAATCTGGTATTGAGATGTTAAGTTCCAATTCCCAGTTCCATTTAACTGCTAACCCACTACCGTATGACTCTTCCATGAAGGGGGTGGGGCTTATTTGAAGATACACATAGATGTTCAAAAGGGATTAGAGTTTTCATAGGTTCCTCTGTTCTAGATATCTTATTTAACAGAGTAGAAATTTGTACTAGTGTGAATCAAGCGGATTTAATAGGAATCAAAGGCCTGGTATAGACTGGCACTGGGGCAGAAATTAGGGTTAGGTAGGGCTGGGCATCCACATGCGCCCAGCCCTACTATCGGCACGTGGGCACGTGGGCACCATCTTTCCATGCCCCTATCCACACGGGGTGTGCAATGATGACATCTGTGTTGTACAGTGCCCAAACAACGCCGTGCCATGTGGACATCATGATCGCATGCAAGCGCGCCAATGGTGCCCCATGACCAGTGTAAAAAGAACCCACTGGGAGCAGGCTCCTTTTAGGCCTCCCGGAGACTACGTCATTTGTCTGCTGCTGCCTCTATCCGGGGCAGAAAGGGGCGTCTCACCTCTCCTTTCTGCCAGTCTGTATCCCCCCCCCTAAATCTCAAAAATAGACTCTGTAGTTTTTGGTTTGGGTCCATCAAAAAAATCTATATAGTCCCTTCCCTTTCCATGTTTCAAAATAACATTTTGAAGTGTTATTATATAGTCCTTTCACACTGGAATAATGAGTGCAGTAACAATGGTTGAATGGGAGAGGGGCTAGGAGCTAGCATTTGCTCCAAATTTTAAGTGAACTGTGCATACAAGGGTTATTAATAAGGGAGGGAATTCTTGATTCCCTGCTATGGAATACATTGCAGTTGGGAATGAAATGATATCCTGATAAATACAAATATTTATACAAATACTCATATACAACTTACAGGTTGATGTGTATGAATAAAGGGTTCAAAAGATCATACCATGCACCAAAGACGGGGAAATGTGGAATTAGCCTTTCCTAAAGAACTTGATTGATTATTTGGAATTACGTACTTACAAGAAATCAAAAACACACAGTAAACCCTTTCTCAATGAGTGTCTATCTTTCTGTGCATCTATCTGTCCTCCATCTGGCTTTGTGTCACCTCCTTTCTGTCTGGCAGCATCCAGCTTAGCTCTCAAGAAACCTGGGGAAAGTGCAATAGAGCTTACATTTTTACGGAAACCCTGTAATGACTGGCATGTCTTTGCACTGGCATGCTGGTAGCTTTGTAAGAAAAAGAAAGGAAAGGAAAAGAAAAGAAAAGAAAGGAAACCACTCTATTCACAGACCAGACCTCAAAATTGCAATATTGGGAAACACACATAGGACTTTATCACATGAACAAAAAAGACAGGAGCATAGCGGGATAATAATGCTATGATTATCACACGTCTCACGACGTCGTCATTATCGCACAATTATCCTGTGAATAAAGAAGTATTCTAGCACTGCTTTTTATTCATGGGATTTTCCCTTGAATAAAAACCGGTGCCAGAATGCCTCTTCATTTATGGGAGAACTGTGCAATAATTGTGACGCCTTGAGATGGCGTGTGATAATCATAGCATTATTGCACGATATTGACCAGAGCATCCCGCTATGCTCCCGTCTTTTTTGCTCATGTGATAAAGTCCATACACACAGTGGGCCCTTGATATGTGCTGGGGTTTTGTTCCAGGATCCCCCGTGGATAACAAAATCTGTGGATGTTCATGTCCCATTGAATATATGGCATAGGAAAATGGTGTCCCTCATATGAAATGGCAAAATCAAGGTTTCCTTTTGGGATACACACACACACACACACACACACACACACACACACACACACATTTTCAAGCTATGGATGCTTGAATCCATAGATTAAAAATAATCCATGGATACAGAGGGCTGACTGTACATATGAAATGTTGCACAAATGAAATTTGTGTAAAAAATGTCCTGGAATGTGAAAAACCATCAGAAAATGTGCAAAAACGCTTGCAGTCTCACCCAGCGGCGAGAAGATTTTTGCAATGCTTTGTTCCTGCCTGTGAGAATGAAATAAGTAAAGATTTACATGCCCAATCCCGGATCGCTTGCTTTGTAGATAACAGAGGTCTACCTCTCATAGACTGCAAGTGATAATCTACTAACAGCTCCAAAGTGTTGTTGCATAGTCACAACATTTGCACAGTGCACTCACTCATGAAACCCATGCATGAAACCTACCCAAAGAGGGGCTATATCCCACATGTTGCTTCCAGTTAAGATTACCAGTTGTTGTTGTTATTGCTGTTGTTGTTGTTGTTGTTTTCTTATAGTCCACCTTTCTCCCAATATAGAGACTCCAAAAAACAGAGTTATTTAGCTGGAAGGCTGTGTAAGTCCAGTCAGTTGTTATTGTTGTTATGTGCCTTCAAGTCTTATGAGACTGGGCAAGTGAGAGTGATGGACCTACACAGTCGACTCTAGAAAGCCAGGCTGGAGAAGCATGAGAATATATGGAGTTTACTGTTTTACAAAATATTGTATATTATGTGGCTTGCCTCTCTATGCATGGCAGAGGAAAACATGGAACATGAGCTACATTTTGGGGTCCAGGCTCTTCAGCATCTTCCGAACATGAACCTAACATTAAAGCAGGGGGGAGACTTTAAATCCCATGTAATGCTTAATGTTTATACATAGGGCATTGTGCCGTGTTTGTTCTGGCATGGGATTACAACCCACAGACCAACACATTAAACACTAAGAGTGTGAGTTAGCAGTTAATTCTCTTAACTTGATGCACGCAGGGGCTCATAGATTTGGTTGCAGGTGGCACTGAGCAGGATAAGAAGGAAGGGGAAAGGAGGGATGAAGTTCTCTCAGCTGATTAGGAACCTGGGTTTATATTCTATCTGTCTGGATGACAGTTTGTATCTTTCCAGCCCTTGTTTTTACAGTGCCTCTGGGGTGGAGAGATAATTTTTAATACTAATACTAGTACTAATAATATAGTTGAAGGCTTTCATGGCCGGCATCCATAGTTTTTTGTGGCTTTTTCACGCTATGTGGCCATGTTCTAGAAGCGTTTATTCCTGACATTTCACCAGCATCTGTGGCTGGCATCTTCAGAGAATGCTGGCATGAAAGAGAGTATATATACCCCACTCTCTTCCATGCCAGCATTCTCTGAAGATGCCAGCCACAGATGCTGGCGAAACGTCAGGAATAAACTCTTCTAGAACACGGCCACATAGCCCGAAAAACCCACACAAAACTAGTAATAATGTAACTTCTACAATTAAAAACCTCACCATGGAATGGGTCTCCTTTTTCAAATGTTTGTTTCTACACAGAAGGAGACGAAAGAGATATACTACCGTTAGAGATACTACCCCAAGTCTAGCGTAACCAGACATCTGCCTTTTCCAGGATACATCCTACATTTCAGCCTTCTGTCCAGGAGGAATTCCAAAATAGCCTTACATTACATTAGCGTTTTTAGCTTTTCTTCCACAATGTCCTACATTTTTCTTGAATGGCCACATTTTGTGGTGCCTTGTCCTCCTTTGTGATGATGATGATGATGATGATGATGATGATGATGATTATATTTGTATCCCTCTCTTTTCCCAGAACTGGGACTCAGAGCAGCTTCACAACATTAAAAAACAGTACAATTGCTGGTTAGGGCATCTGGTCACCCTGCCAAAGTCTAAATAGAACACTAGCAAGCCATTTCACGTAAAGAAGTGGCTTGGCGTCATCATGTGAAGAAGAAGAAAGTTTCATATAAGAAGAGAGTTTCATGTAAGAAGAGAGTTTTTCCAAAGGGACAAGCATGTTGAACGAACAGTTCAGGTCTGGAGAATCAAGTTATGGAAGGAAGTACCCTTTGCCAGCTAACAAGCTGCCTGTGAGACAATGGATAATTAGCAAGGATAATACACCATCAGATTGCAAGAGAGATAGAGGCTAAATGTGGCAAGGAGAGCGATTAAACAGATCAGCTGAGGCAGCTTTCAATGGTTGTATCCTAATGAGTATTGACAAAGCAGCTGTATTTGGTGGCAGGGAAGAGAAGGATGCTCGAGATGTTAACACTGGAGAAGCTGGAATGTATCTGTACATGTGTACAAGGAGGTTGCGGCTTGTTGGCTCAGATCAACATCTCCATCAGCCTTCACATTTTCTCTCCAAGACATTTTGCTGTCTGAGACAGAATAGCAAATAGCACACATATCCCAGTTCAAGGAGTTATTTGCATTGTTGGAAAATCTTTGCATGTTGTCTCCCAACCAAGCGCTTCCAGGGGCAGCACAGAGCCACCTCTTAGGGCAGTGATGGCGAACCTTTTACAGACTGAGTGCCCAAACTGCAACCCAAAACCCACTTATTTATGGCAAAGTGCCACGTACCTCTGGCTTTCTAGTAATGAACTCTGGCAAACGCAACGGCACGAGTGCCCACCAAGAGGGCTCTCTCTGGCACGCGTGCCATAGGTTCACCACCACTGTCTTAGGGGCTGTCTGCTGAGCCCCATAGTTAGGCAAGGACATGTTTTATAGAATCATAGAATCATAGAGTTGGAAGAGACCGCAAGGGCCATCCAGTCCAACCCCATTCTGCCGTGCAGGAACTCTCAATCAAAGCATCCCCGACAGATGGCCATCCAGCCTCTGCTTAAAGACCTCCAAGGAAGGAGTCTCCACTACACTCTGAGGGAGTTTAAACAGGGCTATCATATCACCTCTTAACCTTCTCTTCTCCAGGCTAAACATCCCCAGCTCCCTAAATTTCTGCTACTCTGCTGATTTAAAGGTAGGCCCTAACAGGCTTGACTTTGATATTTTGATTTCCTTAACAAAGGCTGAAACCTTAGGAAACCTGGATCCCCAACACGCATGATGGCAATAATCCAGGATGAATTTGGGGTGAATCTTTGTTTATTAACATGCATCCCAAATGCACTCAATTAAGTTTGGAGTAGGGAGCTGCCAAAAAGCCCATAATCAATATCTGGCTTTTCCCCGAGTTTTCACATAAGATTCACAGCATCAACTGTGTGAACAATGATGCAGATGGACCCGAATAGACTCAGGATAAAACTCTCTGTGCCTTTAATGGGCTTTGAATGCATTCACATCATCGACATCCGACACAGTCAAGAAAACGCTGCCCCTTCCCCAGTGGAATAGCCACCACTGGGGGGAAAAGAGGAAAGAGAGAGGAAAGGGGGGTAGAGAAAAAAGGATGCCAAACCCTCTCTGTCCAGCCAAGGGGTGCTCATGGGTACAGGGACATGGGAAGGGCATCCACACATGTGAGCAACCAAACGCACAGAGATGCAGAGTGATGCAGTTCCTGGAAAGATACAATTCCATGATGTGAATAACAAATCTTGAATGGATGAGTGAAGTTATTTGCATTGTTCCGGTAAAAAAAATGATGTACGAATAAGGCCCTAGGTGCATGCTTGCTGAAGCACATAAGGCGGAAAATTTCAGAAGTACTCACCTTACTCCACAGCAATAAAAATACAGTTATAATGAGATTTTAAAAAAAATATTTCCCTTATAATAATAATAATAATAATAATAATAATAATAATAATAATAAATTTTATCTATAGCCTGCCTCTTCCAAAAGGATCGAGGCGGGTTACAACAATAAAATACATCAACAACATATACAATACATACATACATAAAAATTATGTAACCCACTTACCCCATTCCCCCCCCCCTTGTGAAAACTCAGAGCCAAAACTCTTCATGTGCAGCCGGGCATATTTTTTTGGATATTATTCAAGGGAGTATCCAGTACCTTCTTCTCCAACATTTTACTTCACTTGCATAGTTCTGACCCTAAACCCAATACAGATTAGCCATGGAGGGTGCTGGGGATGCTTCCTTGATCAATGTCCTGATAACCATTGTCACCCTCCCCAGTACAAATACTAAACTCCCAGCTTCACTACCAAGGAAGATTTATGTTCTGCTAGAGTCAAAGGGGGTTTTTCATCCAAATTCTGCAGCCTGAGCAAGCGGCCTCTCTCTGCCTAACAGCAATGACCTTACCTGCTTCTTTGTTTCATTGCATCCCACCACTTCCTAAGACTTCTCAGGTCACAATGTTGCAATAACGGAATCCTCTTGTATGGAGCTTCTGTGAATACAGAAGCCCCAGCCAACTTCCATCTCTTTACCTCAAGAATTTAACCCCCTTGGATCTCTGAGAGTCTGATGCCGTGAATGCCAAATGAGGAATAAGTCCCACTGAGTTCTTCTCCCAGGTGTATATGCACAAAATTGCAGTTTCAGTTCCTTGTTGTTAGACAACAAGTTGACTGCTGGGCAGTGGATAATTTCAACAAGGATAATAAATTCTCTGCCCCTAAATCCCCCTTTCATGTCTTCCTCCCTGCTAAAAGATTTGCCTGAGTTTTCCTATTTCGTTCCTGTCTGGTTTCTGCTCCTACTGCTAAATCTTATCTCTGAAGTGAGAAAATGTGGTTTCATCTCTACTGTGAGCCAGGGTATGAAACCAGGATCAGGATATTGGTTTGTTAGCTGATGATTAAACCCCAGTTCTGCAGGGCAGGGATAACATGAAAGAAAAACAATATTTTACTTTCCGTTGCACATAGGAAGGAAAATGTGCAGAATCCACATTAGGTTTTGCTCCAACAACTCCCCCACTGTATAAGCTCTGTGTCCATACTCAGCCACTCTGTTTCTCCAATGCACACTTTTGTTGTTGTTGTGTCTTCAAGTCTTTTCTGACTTATGGTGACCCTAAGGCAACCCTATAATGGGGTTTTCTTGGCAAGTATCTTCAGAGGGGGTTTGCCATTGCCATCCTCTGAGGCTGGGAGAGTGTGACTTGCGCAAGGCTATCCAGTGGGTTTCAATGGCTGAGCAGAGAATCAAACCCTGGTCTCCAGAGTCACAGTCCAGCGGTCAAACCACTATGCCATGCTAACTCTCAATACACGTTATAGGGAGAGTACAGACAGACGGCTCCGTGCTGCCCGTTTTTGCCCCATGTCTGTGCTGCAATATCCCCATGCTGCAGCACAGATGTGCCGCAAAAAAAGAGCCACCTAAAGCGGCTTCTTTTTTGCGATGCTGGAAGCAGGAAGGGGCACCGCCATGACGCCACTTCCTGCCAGTGACGTCTGGTCACTGTATTGTGGCAGTGGCAGCATGGTGACCTCTGTATGGATGGGGGGCTGCCATGATGCCGGTGTCCATATGTATTAGGGTTCGGGAGCATGCAGTTGCTGCGCACTCCTGAGCCCTAAAATTGTCACTGCCATGCCACAAAGCGCCCATGTGTACCTGGCCATTGATAAGATCACATCTCAACCTGCCCATGACATAACACTCATGTAGACACCATGTTCCAATTGTACCTTCTCAACCTAACCTACTTCATAGGGTTGTTGTTGTCATGCAACAGTGATTTGTTCATTGCCCAGCAAGGAGGGTTGATATCAGTATAGGCAACACAAGCAAAGTATGGTGGGGGGAGGGGGAGTTTATTAGAATCATAGAACTGGAAGAGACCACAAGGGCCATCCAGTCCAACCCCATTCTGCCATGCAGGAAATCTGCAGCAGAAGAGGTCCACCTGGAAAAGTCCAGAGTAAAACTCTGAATGGTGTTCAGATTCCAGCCTTCATGGCCTTTTGTAACTTGGAAAATGTCATAGGTCATAGAGCAAAGCACATCTTCTCTATCCGCCATATATCAATATTCCTAAATTGTCCCAGGAACTGACTTTCTTTGTTCTGACCAATTATTACAGGGGCATAGCAGGTTTAATGGATGCAGTGTCTAATTGACAGGAACCTCGTAGCTGCTTACATCTGAGATGTCGTCCCTTCAAACAAGGAATGTAATTAACATTTCAGATAATAAAGGAAATTGTTCCTCATCAGAAGTTCCCTCCTCTCTCATCTGTGCGTTTAACATAACACATAAGGGGAAGCAGGAGCGTGAGAATCAAAGGTCTTCTGAGAACACAGGCCATTTAGCCTTATGTGACCCTCTTATCTCCAAAGGTAATGGAAATAGGTTGAAAGGTTAAAGTGAGGGAATTCATTTATTCTTATTTCCATCACAATTTTATCCATAAAAATGGGGTGGGTGTGGGGAAAGGGATAATATTTTTGGTGCAGGAGATATGTGGGATGTAAT
>NC_056531.1:5490578-5521830 GCF_019175285.1 Sceloporus undulatus
GGGGGGGGGGGGGATTGGTCACATTATATTGCAGAATATCTTTCATTTGATTATTTAAGGGAGAGAAAGGGGAAATGTAATGGTCAAATAAAGGAAATGATCTGGTGTTGTTGGACTGAGAAAGTTCAAGCTGAAAAGGGGTATGACGAAGTTAGAGAAATTATTAATAAGATCTTCCACATTATGGGTACTGGGTATTAATTTACATCTAGAAGGCAATTCCATAATCACGAAAAGTCAACATGGGGTTTCAGAGAAAGAACTCAAACCCAATCTCTTTATATATATATATGTATAAAATTACCAGCATGGTAGATGAAGGGAATGCTGTGGATATAGTATATCTTGATTTTAGTCAGGCCTTTGACAAGTTTCCCCATGACATTCTTGCAAAATAGCTGGTAAAATGTGGGCTAGACAAGGTAACTGTTACATGGATTTGGAATTGGTTGATTGGCCGAACCCAAAGGGTGCTCAACAATGGCACCTTTTCATCCTGGAGAGAAGTGACCAGTGGGGTCCCACAGGGCTCTGTCCTGGGCCCAATGCTATTCAACATCTTTATCAATGACTTGGAGGACAAAATTGGGGGCATAATGATCAAATCTGCAGATGATACCAAAATAGGGGGAGTAGCTAATACCCCTGGGGACAGGATCGAAATTCAAAATGACCTGAATAGACTAGAAAGCTCGGCCAAAGCTAACAAAATGAAATTCAACACAGAGAAATGTAAGGTACTGCACTTAGGGCGGAAAAATGCAATGCACAGATATAGGATGGAGGACACCTGGCTGAATGAAACTACGTGCGAAAGGGATCTAGGGGTCCAAGTAGACCACAAGTTGAACATGAGTCAACAGTGCGATGCGGCAGATAACAAGGCCAATGTGATTTTAGGCTGCATCAATAGAAGTATAGTGTCTAGATCAAGGGAAGTAATAGTGCCACTCTATTCTGCTCTGGTCAGGCCCCACCTGGAATATTGTGTCCAGTTCTGGGCACCAGAATTCAAAAGGGATGTGGAGAAACTGGAATGTGTCCAAAGGAGAGCAAGTAAAATGGTGAAGGGTCTGGAAACCATGCCCTATGAAAAATGACTTAGGGAGCTGGGGATGTTTAGCCTGGAGAAGAGAAGGTTAAGAGGTGATATGATAGCCATGTTTAAGTATTTGAAGGGATGTCATATTGAGGGGGGAGCAAGCTTGTTTTCTGCTGCTCCAGAGACTAGAATGCGGAACAATGGATGCAAACTGCAGGAAAAGAGATTCCACTTCAACATTAGGAGGAACCTCCTGACATTAAGGGCAGTTTGACAGTGGAACACTCTCCTTCCTCAGAGAATGGTGGAGTCCCCTTCCTCAGAGGTCTTTAAGCAGAGGCTTTGATTGAGAGTTCCTGCATGGCAGGGGGTTGGACTGGATGGCCCTTGTGGTCTCTTCCAATTCTATGGTTCTATGATTCTATAATAAAGGAGGGAGGGAAGAGGGGATGCAAAAAGTCTGTGATGTAATAATGATACTATTTAGTAAAGATTTATTATATATGGTGTATTGTGGTCCTTAAAACTTATAAAGAAAGCAAAAAAAATATGGAATAATCTTTATACACAACATCTAGCTGGTTAGTTCTGATCAATATGTGGAATTCAGCTCTCCAAATCTAAACTTGAAATATAACATGCCCCGCAGAGTAATGTCAGACCTAGGATAGGATTTCTTTCATCTCTTCTCCACCTACCCTTGTATACACATGTGTCTTCAGATATGAATGGCATCCCTCCCTCTTCTTCTTTTTTTTTTTCCAGAGCAGCTCTGAAGTCCTCGTGAGTTCAAAGTGGGTTACCCTATTGTTCAGAGATATCCAAACACAAAAGCGATTCATTGCAGCTCTGAAGAATAAAGGAATCTAACAGCCTCCGGACCTCCATCTCTTAGTATTTCATGTTCCATTTTTGGCTGGGGGAGTCGGGGGAGACAACATAGCTTCTAAAAAAAAATCTAGTCCAGCAGTTTTACCTCTTATGGACAAAAGGTTTCTTTTTAAAGGAAAGGAAAGCTCAGAAAATAAGCTTTGTTTTGTTTTCAGTATTATCTTCCTAGAACCCAACCACTTGGCTAGGCTGGGACTCGTTCTTTTTTAAGGTTACAAGTTTCGGAATGCTCCCTCTTGCATTTGCGATTTTTGACGTATTTAAACATTGTTTTTTTCCAGTGTTCTAAGTGGTCAGTGGATTAAAAGAAACTAGCAAAAATACAATGCAAGAAAGAAAGAAGGGCCTGGTACACACGGGCCCTTTGTAGCGTGGCGGCGGTGATATTAGGGTTTGGGAGTGCACAGCAACTGCATGCTCCTGAACTCTAATATGTACGGACATTGGCATGGTGGTGGCCTCCCATCCATATGGGGGTCGTCATGATGATGCTGCCGCCACCGCTGTACAGTGACCAGACGTCGCTGGCAGGAAGTAACATCATGGCAGTGCCGCTTCCTGCTTCTGGAGTCACAAAAAAGAAGCTGCTCTAGGCGGCTCTTTTTTTGCGGCGCATCTGTGCTGCAGCATGGGGATGCTGCGGCACAGACACGGGGCAAAAATGGAGGGCACAGAGCTGTCGGTCTATACTGCCCCAAAGAAAGAAAGAACAGTAAATGCACACTGACATACCGTAGTCATATAAAATAATCACAAGACAAAATCAACCAAACTCTTGCTTTTGTAAAAAGATGAAAACCAAACATGTTGACTTTATTTATTAATTATAGTTTATCTCGCCTTCTGTCTGAGGACAAAATGGCCCTCAGCCCATGTCCCACTCGTTGTTGGAAACAAAGCAGGGACCTCTGTTTTTTGGCTAATATTGGAGTAAGAAGCTCCAAGTAACAGGAGCCCTGATAGCAATCCTGGCAGCCAGGTTCTGCTCCAAGTGCAATTTTCAAACACTTAGCCCAATGTAAAGCATATTACAGTATCCCAGGCTGTATATGATCAAGGAATGTACAGACTCTGTACTTCTTCAAATATCAGTTGAGCTAGCAAAAGTAGTTCTCTGAAGTGTGTGCCTGCCGATGTTCAATAAGCTTTGGAGACCCTGGCCTCGGCATCTCTCTTTCTGGAGAAAAGGCTTTCAGGGATATCACCCTCTCCTTGTTAACATCCACCCTTTGTGACCTTTCCCCAAGCCCAGATAATACACTGGTGAGGCAGCCCAGAGCTGAGACAAGAAAATCGACGGGAGCGTCTTTTTTGGCTCTTGCAAAACTCTGGCTAGGAATGTTAATTAAGAGTCCCCAGTTCACTAGGCTAATTAAACTGTGTCAGCAAACGTTGGAAATCCCACTGCTATCTGGGCCCAGCACTTGTTAATAGCGGCCGAGGGAGATCCAGGTCCTACTGCACCGGTTTTTTTTTTTAAACAAACTAACATTTGCTATCCGCTCCCCCCCTCCCCACCGCTTTTAAATAAAAATACATTTTGTGCTCTGATGCATTAAAGGAGCCCTTTGGGAATCCCAACTGTGATTATTTGGCAAGATGTTGAGTTCCAGGACCACTGTAAACAGACTGCCTGCGAGTCGCGAGGTCGGCGGGAAAGATCATACTCCTCCAAGGGAAGGGGATGGGGTCAAAAAGTTGCCTGTGTGAGGGCATGCACACATGCCTGTTTGTTTTGTCTGTGGAAAAAGAGTGGAAACAACTGGGCAGTTACCAAGTGGTTCATACTGTGCTGGCTAATAACTATTCTGCATTATCTCTTTCCTCAGCACAACCAGGTCTTCTGAGGCTGGAGTCCTAAGGTACAGAATAAAATCAATTAGATTAGGTCTGGTTTAGAGTTATATGTTGCAGTCTTGAGTTTAAAAACACACGTTTCATACAGTCTCACCCCATTCACCTTGCAAACAACACACTCCTGTTCCCAGGATTGCCTCTCCTTTCCATCTCATACCAAGCATCCCCATCGACTTGACCTGGAAAATTCAAAGCACATTTTTCTCTTCCCTCACATCTGCTCATTAACCAATTTCTCCAAAGATAAACCATCTCTCCACCCAGCACCACCACTTGTACTGTATAGCCCATCATCCAGTAGTATAAAGCAGATTCAAATATATGGCTACCCAACATGGTAGGAACAAAGATCCTGACATAAAGCCTGGTGGGTTAGAAGGAGAAATTAGTGGTGTGTGGTGGATGCAGAGGATGATCATGCTATCAGCTGCTTGGCTGTGTGGAGATAGAAATGGATGGTCATGGAAGGCATGTGGAGATAGGTTGGCTCTGCCATTAGGCGGAGTAAAGCAATTGCCTCAGGCTGGAAATGCATGGAAGCACCACTAAGGTCTGAAGGATAGAGCTGTTGAGCTAAGCACCCAGTAAGGTAGTTGTTGTCTTCAAGGGTGGTGAACAATGTTGTCCTGTTGGAAGTGTGGAAGAAAATATCACCTACCAATTGGCTTTGCCCTGGGTAGATAGAAATGCACTTGTCAAAAGGCCAATGCAGTTTTTGGAAGGGAAACAACAACAACAACAAAGGTATAAAGTTGGGTTTGGAGATGCTTATTTGGAGAGAAAAAATTGTTTTACATTTCTGCTTAAGTACATACAGTCAGCCCTCCATATCCATGGATTTTTTTATTCATGGATTCAAGCATCAGTGGCTTGAAAAATAATTTAAAAATATAAAAATTCCATTAGGCAAACCTTGATTTTGCCATTTTATATAAGAGACTGCAGGGAGAGGTGGGAAATATAAATAAATTATTATTAATATTATTATTAATATTATTTTACTATGCCATTATGTTTAATAGAACTTAGGTATCTACAGATTTAGGTATCCATGGGGGGGGGGGGGTCCTGGAACCAAACCCCAGTGGATACCAAAGGCCCACTCTATTTCACTCTGAATATTCATGTAAATTAATGGAGGCTTGAGATGGAATGAATGTACATTAGACTGTCACAGACTTGACATGGACTGATGAAGCTTACCCTCTAGAGATACATTTATTGTTAATGAGAAGAAACCATGCAGATATAGGGGAGTGACACTCCCAAGGTAACTCACTTTTCCATGCTTCCCATGGAAAGGAGTGCCACAGCTTGGGAATAGCCACAGAGAAGTTTCTTTCCAGTGTCCTCACTAAGCGAGCCTATGATGGTGGTGCAACTGAGAGAAAGCTCTCTCTGTGTTGTTTCCATTTTGTTGTATTTTTAAAGATGGATTGTACTTCATAATTCATGTTGATATCTCCCTCTTGTTTGCTAATGGTTCCTTTTTGGCACTATTCCAATTGGCACTCACCACATGAGTTTGCTGCTAGAGGGAAAGGTCATAAAATAAATCCTGGCACCAGTGGTCCTTGAATTTCCAGGCCAAGGTCCTGTTCCCTGATTGTGTAGCATAAAATTACAACAGCACAGCTGAGCTGGAATTCCAGAATTGCACTATGAATATTATGGCAATGCATTTTCCTCTTAGCACAACAGTCAATCCAAGTTTCCACCCACCTCTGAAGTCCGCACTTTGGGAATCTCTTAAACAGCTCAATTGCTAGTACAAAAGATTATGTTGGCATCACAAGGCTTGTGCAGTTCTGAATTGGATGACACTCTTTCACAACATCTGAGAAATGCAGGCATTTGCATAAAGATATTTACCCCACTGAAAAGCCACAACATGATTCTGGCCTCATTCTTCCAAATCGAATAATCACATTCTACCCTTATTGACAATTACTGAGCAACAGCAGTAGTAGAGGGCGACACTGGTGGAGGATTTCTCAGACAACAGCAGTGACACCACAACTAACACCAGTTAGTATTGCATGCATAGGGAGACAATGGTAAACCTCATTGCGGGAACCTATCACTTTGAAAACCCTGTGATGATAGGGATGGTGACAAAGGAACAGCAGAACTCAGGCAGAAGGGAAAGCAAGTAGCAGATATCCTCAAAGGTGAAAGAGTGTCCAATGCTGGAATAGATATATTGTAGTAATATGGAATGTGAGAAGGATGAGTCAAGGGAAGGTAGACAAAGAACCTGGACAGACTGACACTTTATGCCAGCCTGGGCCCGAACTAGGGTTATACAGGGGCTGACCATTTATACACTCAGAAAACCTACCATGTGCCCCGGGCACCATCTTGGCATGCTCTCGTACAAACGGATGGCACTGCACATTAAGTGTCATAAGGACGCACCCTGGCCCTTATGGCACTTCTGTAGTTCTGAGAAAAGAAGCCCCTTTTGGGGGCTTCTTTTTCCAATGGGTTGGGGGCATGGCATGTGGCTGCCACATCCCCAACCCAGACCATTCAGGGGCAGCACAGAACCGCCCCTGAACACACTGTCTGTCAAGCCCCATAGTTAAGAAGGAAATGGTATGTATAAACCTAGCAATACTAGGGACGAGTGAGCCAAAATGGACAGGAAAGGGACATTTTGAATCAGATAATTGCACGGTGTATTACTTAGGTAATGAAAAGACAAGAAGAAATGGGGTGACAGTAATAGTAAGGAAAGATGTAGCTTAATCAGTCAAAGGATATACTGTAATACAAAGGCCTGAAAGAGAGGGGGCAAAATGAGGCTTCCACTTGCTTCAGGTTGGCGGCATGACGATAGCACATGCCCCTGATGTGACCAGACGCCACTCTGAGGCTGCCTAAGGTGGCTCAAGGCCACCAGCACAAGGAGTGGTGAAAGGCTGCTCCTTGCTGGCGGCCCATTTGGGACCATGGCAGCAGCTTGCTTTAAGAGAAGGCTGTCTGGTCGCTGAAATTCTCGGCCAATTGGGGGGTGATCGGGGCTGAAGTGGCCAGAGGTTGCTCCAAGCTTCTGGTTTGCTTCACCCCAAAGTCAGATTTGCATTATGTCAATAAGACTGCAGGGGACACCAATCAATGTTACCATAATTCACTGAGATGGAAGAAGAAGAAAAAGAGAGATTTTACAAAGGAGTCCAGGAAGAAATTGATCACACACCAAAATAGGATTCCTGTGGATTCAAACCACAGGAAAAGAGATTCTGCCGAAACACTAGGAAGAACTTACCAACAGTAAGAACTGTTTGACAGTGAAACAGACTGTCTCAGTGGGTGGTGGACTCTCCTTTTTGGAGATTTTTAAAAAGAGGTCTGATGACTGTTCTTCAGGAGTGTTTTAGTATGTATTCTGCCTTGGCAGTCGGTTGGACTAGAGAGCTCTTACAGTTCTTTCTAGCTCTATGTTTCTATGAGATATCTAGAAGGTGGGCATGGCTGGAAGGCTGGAATCCTGAACCAGACTGTTGCTGTTAAGAGGTGACATTATACTCCAAAACTGAGTTGTATGTCCATCTTTTTGGTGTTGATAACAGCAACTACAATACAGAAGCAGAAGAAAAGCAGATTTTTCCACAGCTTCTATCAGTGTGGCTTGAAAGTCAACGGAGGCTTTTATTTGTATGCATACATATCCCACTTCAATAAACAGATGGGGAAAACTATTCAACTTTTCAAGAGAGTTAGGTTATAAATAGATATTAGCAGGCAAGCAAGCAAGCAAACATCTTTCTCATCTGTTATATTTTAAATGCTTTTCAACTGTTTTAATTCAGTGCTGTTTTAACCTGATTGTTTCATGGTTATTATTTTTTGTGGCTGTTGTCATTATGATTGATTTTAGATCTACTGTGAGAAAGGAAGGAAGGAAGGAAGGAAGGAAGGAAGGAAGGGTAGATTGAGAAAAGTGTTAGAAATTTGGAGTTGGATTAGGATAAAGGGCAAAAATCAGATTGCAAATTAAGATGAAACTAGATAGACAGACAGACAGACAGAGGTGTAGCAAATCTATGTACATCAAGACTGGTAACAAGTACACTATAGAAATGGAGTGGAATGCAACTTGAAAACAGCAGGAGAAGGATAGAACAGAGACGTATCCATCCCTAGGCATATGTAAATAGGACCTTAGAAAGTACTTTTTAATGGCTAATTTCCCACAGTTATGGTGAAACAATGTAGTCTATTACTGCTACAAAAATAAAGATTTTGCTTTTAAGATATATGATGGGGAAAAATGGCCCAGTATATAGAAACCCCACAAAAAATGGTTTGGGGCTTTGCCAGAGAAATCTACCAATCAAATTTGTAGGGTTGTCAGATCCCAGGTACTGGCCCGTCTCCTGAAAGGGGGAAATATACGGAGAGATATGTGTCTATGTATATTTTCCCATTGTTTAGACTTGGGATGTTTTATTGAAATGACAGGTATTGTGCACCTGTATTTGATGGTTAGTGTATCATGCTTAATGGCATTATCAGGGCTACTTAATATAATACCATACTTTTAAGGAACCGCATTACGCCAACTCTTCAGGGAGTGCTTCTCCCAGTATCTGCCTACCCAAGGATTGCGGATCCCTTTTCCATATCCCAACAGTGAAAGCATGTAGGAGGACATGAGAGAGAGCCCAAAATCTTAGGATATAGGTCAGGCGATACATTACTTGTCATTATTGTTTTGCTCTTGTCAAATCTATTTTACAACATGATGTTTAGTTTTGATCCTTTCATGCATTTCCCATTAACATGAGCGGATAAAACAGTCACTGTTTTGGAAACAGGAGCGTCATTAAAAACATCAGAATAATTGCCTAGACATCACATAGGGGAGGCTGTACTTGCATCAGGCAAGAGGTTGCTCCTACCACAACTACTTTGTTCCTGTTGTTATTGTCATTTTAAACCCAGTATTAGTCTAGCAACAAACGGGTGCACTTTTTATTATAATTTGAATTTATTTTCAGAATGTGAAACTGGGCCAGAGGAATTAAAAGGAAGAATTTCCTTCTCATTTTTACAGGCCTCCTGGCTGCCACTCTGAAGCTTGTGACTGAGGCCTGAGCCCCATGATTTTGGTCCCTTTGAACAGAAGGTCATGAGTTCGCCACTACTTATGGTTTGCAATGAAACTGAGGGAATATTACAGGGAACAACTTGGCATTTTTATTATAATAGGCCTGCTGGGTAGCATCCTTTTCGCCACGGTTCATTGTGGGCTGATGGATATGTTTGATAACTTGGGTTGTCTAATGTTGAGGTTCTCAAATTGAGAATTGGCCTCCCTTGAGAGATATGGACATGGCTCCTTCACCCTATTTGGGGGACCATTTGACTAAGTCTAAGGCTAGCTTTGCATATATTGATTTCCTCAGTGCTGCATCCTCTTATGGTCCTGACAACCTACAAGCATCCTTTCTGATGGAGTTCTAGGTTATACTATCCCATCTAACTCTTGCAGATTAAAAAGAAAAAGGATGACAGGGAATATTAAAGTGAGAGAGGCCGCAGCTTTGGATTTTGGCAGACTTCCCATTTGCCTTTGCACAACGATCTCATTAGCATTAATGCAGTAAGACCTTCCCTGCACCGGGGAAATATTTATGGGGTCTTCAGAGACCACAAAATGAGCCTTCATAAAAATGTGCGCTCCCAAAGTAGGGCTGGGCAGATTAGGAACATATGGTTTGCAGGGGTCTGAGGCCGACAAAAAGAAAAGTAAAGTAAAATAGGCAGACTTGCTTTTATGTATCTTCTTTCTGCCATCCATCACCTCTTCCGCAAAGTGGCAGGTGAGGCCAGCCAAAAGCTTTTACTGCATGGGAAAAAAAGAAGGAAAAAAAGAAGAGCTTCACTGAGTGCTCAGCAAATCAGGGGGGAAATGAAAAGGGGGAGATCTTTGGAGAAATCAGTTTGTCAAGAGAGTTGAGAGGTGAGTGGCATGTACCCATCAATGTCTATACCTGCTACATTTGGGTGGCATTCCAAGAGTGACAAGCAAGCCATCAAAAATGGGGAAATGGATCTATTCAGATTCAAAGTGGCACCGATTTTTACGCCAAAGTTAGGGAACTTTGTTCAACCTGAGCATTAAGTTTAATTTCAGAGTTCCCATATGACCCTGCCCTAGTTTTAAGATCTTGTAGGAGGCCCTGTTCTCTGATCCACCATCTCCAGAGGGGCATCTGGTGGGAATATGGGAGAGGGCCTACTCTGTGTCTGTCCCCAAGCTCTGGAATTCCCTTCCCAGACAATGACAAGAGTTGGTGTCATCCGTTTTGGAGGGTGGCAGTGGTAGAAGTAGACAAACCCAGAGGTTTGTTTGGGCTCTGGCATAACTGCAGCCACACTGGAAGCCAAGCAGGAGGGACTGCCATGGCTGCTGGCAAGCAAGAAAGGACCATGATGCCTTTTCTCACTCACCCAGCAGCTGTGCCATCTGTACCACCCCCAGAGTGACACCCCCTCTAAGGTGTCTGCACCCACCCACCCCCCACACACACTTTTCATTTTTTGAGAAGTACTGTATATACTCGACTATAAGTCAGCCTCATGTCTAAGTTGAGGGCAGGTTTGGGGGCCAAAATAATGGATTTTGATATGACCCGTGGATAAGTTGATGGTAAAATTTAGGGGCATGTAGCAAAGAATGTAAAGGATGAAGCAAAGGAAAATGAGGTCAAAGATCTTACAAAATTCCAACGGTGCTCATACTAAAGGCTGGATGGATCAGAGAGTAGAAGGGGGTTAGTGCTTCCAGGGCAAATTAAACTCCTGTCTTTCACCCGGATGGTGAATATATATTCACACACACATACACATACACACACACCTCCTTAACAGAGTCCATCCATCTAGCATGCATCTATCTATCTATCTATCTATCTATCTATCTATCTATCATAATCTGAGTCAACTTATCCACAGGTCAATGTAAGTACAGTTGCCCCTCCAAGTCCGTGGACTTGAGATCCACGGACATGGAAATCTGCAAAGGGGTGACTGCGATTAAAGTGAATGCAGCCCATTCAAATCTATGGGGCTTTAATATGCATGCATTTTGGAACTCACGAGGGGTCTGTAACGGGTTCCAAAGGCCAACTGTACTGTACTTTAAACCATATATATATATATATATATATATGGTTTAAAGTATAGTACTTACATTGCCCCATGGTTAAGTCGATGCAAGTTTTTTGGGGTCAATTTTTTAACCTAACTTTCTAGACTTATACATGAGTATATACAGTATATTCCTAATACTACTCAGCTCCACTGTATACTCCCATCTGTGCATTTTAAAATGAAGCCTACATGACCAGGAGGTGAGTGCAGTCAGCTTTCCAACACACCTTGTTCCAGAGATCGGACAGGCTGTAGCTCAACGATTTCATGCATGGAGCAGGGGAAAAAATCTGATACCCTCCAACTGGCTTGATTTAGCAGGGACAGTCCCAATTGATCTTGTGTCCTCTCACTGCTTTGGAAATGTCTCAGGTTCTCTGTCGTCCTCCCACTTTCCCCAGTTGTCTTCAGCTTGCTCCGCTCTCTGCTTACGCAGGGATGGGCACATAGGGACAGGATGACAATAAGACTGTGGGCCTGGTTTTGCTGTGATGGTGCTCAGTGAATAAAAGCCCAAGTCTCCTTCCGCGCACACACACCACACATACACTTCATTGTTGTCAAAACTATCCGGCACCAATCTATTTAATCAAGGCAAAAGTTCTTCTCATTAAGCTGTGTCACTTAATTACAGCCCGGGGTGAAACCAAATGATTGGCAATAATTGCGTCGATTTAATCAACACCTGATAAACGTAGCTGAGGGGTGTTTTTTTTTTAAATTGTTATTGTTGCTGCCGCTGCTGTTGCATTGTTGTTCTGCCTTGCATAATGAGTAAACATGACCTAGGTTCTACTCTTCTTACTTTTATTGGCATTTTTAATTGCCTGCCTGCATACTCACGGTGTGTGCAGTATTGCCATGTAAGAAAATTAGCATGCTTTCTCGGCACTGAAAATGTGAGTAGGCTTTCCTTTCAGGTTATCCATGGGATGCCATTAGGGTGGGCTGGGGGAACTTTGGATGTGATCCGAATACTGGAGTGGAGGCAGAAATACATCCAGGGCGGGGGGCACTGCACATGGCAGTTTCACCAACATCCCCTTTGAAGGGGGAAAGGACCAATCACGGACATGCCATGAATGGCACTGCGCACCGCACAACATTTTGCAATTCTAGGAAGGCCTTTGTGCCTTCCAGAAAGGAATTGATCCTTTTAAGTCCTGACTAGCCCTGGATCAAAAGAGGCCATCCTGTGTCTGTGTTAAATTGTATAACTGCAGTCTGTCAAGAACAGTTCCTGCCATGGAAGGCTTAGCAAGTGTAACGTCTCAGGAAAGAATATCCCCTCCCCGCCCCCTAGTCTGGCACCAAAATTGGCTCTTTCCAGGTGGAGAGAGTATAAAAAGATTCTGTCTCACTGATTCTTTACCTGAGCAACAGGTACACTTGAGATCTGTATGAAGAATGGCTTGGTCATGGACTGCCCTGGGCCTGACTTAGAGGCACAGTCGGAGGACTCAGTCTCTGAAGACATGGAGGAGGCTGAGACAGGGGCAGATCTGGGGTTGCCAGGATCAGGAGGCTCAGAGGAGGCTCAGGAAACGGCAGAGGGAGAAATGGATTCTATGGACTCTAGGCTGCAGGTGCTAGGATCTGTGAAGTGAAAACAGGTCAAGGAGTCTTTGAGGAGTTCTTCCAGCTAGAAGCCAAGAGGAGAGCTAATAGTTTTCAGCTGAGAGAAGCAGAGGCCTTTGAAAAGATCTCCAGATGCAGAGATTCTTTGCCACTGACAACCAGTCTTGCAGCCTTGTTGTTCCTGTGTTCCTCGCTCTTCGATTCATGATTCTGGTTATTTGACCTCTGGACTTCCCTTGTGACTATGCTCTTGGTGCTGCCCTTTGCTGTGACTGACTGGTATTGTGTGACCTTTGGACTGGACTCTGGACTATTCCTTGATATATTCCCCTGCTGTTGTTCTCTCAGTAGATGTAAGCAGGACAAGCTTGTCTTGTAATTGTAGCTCTTTATTCCCAGATCATGACTTGTTCTCTGATCCTTCTTTCTGATGGGATGTGGTGACCTCAGTGCCAAACTCCATGCCAAACTGAGACCTCCATGCCAAATTGAGGACTTGGATGGTGCCTTCCTGGAACAGGTGGCCACCCATTCAGATAGGAGTAATGTAGTAGGGATAGGGATTTCACCTATCTTGATCATTCTTGGAAGTCAAACTCTGCCAAAAGTATACAATCCAACAAATTCCTCACTTACCAGGTAGACAGTTTCATTGTCTACAATGGTAGAAGAGACAACTAGGAGATCAGCTATTTTAGATCTGATCCTAATCAACAGTGATGATCTGGTTAATAGGGTAGAAGTGGCAGAATTGTTAGGTGGGAGTGAAGAAGAGAAGGTTAAGGGATCGCATGGTAATCATCTTTAAATATTTGAAGTGATGCCATATTTTGGATGGGGCAAGCTTGTTTTCTTCTGCTCCAGAGACTAGGACACGGAACAATGGATTCAAGCTAAATGAAAAGAGATTCTGCCTAAACATTAGGAAGAACCTCCTGGTGGTGAGAACTGTTTGACAGTGGAATATGCTGCCTCAGAGTGTGGTGAAGTCTCCTTCTTTGGAAGTCTTTAAACAGAGGCTGGATCACCATCTGTTAGGGGTGCTTTGATTGAGAGTTCCTGCATAGCAGGGAGTTTGGACTGGGTGGCCCTTGTGGTCTCTTCCAACTCTATGATTCTATTTTTTGCCCTTCTGTTCCAGTTGCTTATAGGTTCTGGTTGTTTTCAAACTCCAGAGTCCTGTTCCCAGTCCAGTCTCCTCCATTGACCCCAAATTGCTCAAACTGACCAAAGTGGGCAACCAGATCTACGCCGAATTCAGGAAGGTCTTTAACAAGAAGGCCTGACAATGAGGCAGGCAGATTGCTTACTGTTGGGAGCCCTGGTGGTGCAGTGGTTAAATGCCTGTGCTGCAACCATTCACAGCCACAAGGTTGTGAGTTCACTTCCATGGCTCCAGGGTTGATTCAGCTTGGCATCCTTCCATAGATCACTAAAATGAGTACCCAGCTTGTTGGGGGCAGTTAGCTTACACATTGTAAAGCGCTTAGGGAGTGCTTCGTTCACTGATAAGTGGTATAGAAATTTACTTGCTATTGCTATTGTTATTAGGGCAGTGGTTCTCAAGCTTTCTAATGCCGCAACCATTTAATACAGTTCCTCATGTTGTGGTGACCCACCGGATAGAGGAGCGGTGTCTCAGTTCCTAATATGTGTTTTTCAATGGTCTTAGGCAACCCCTGTGAAAGGGTTGTTCGATCCTCAAAGGGGTCGTGACACACAGGTTGAGAACCTCTGCATTAGAGTACTGTATATATAACCATCACATTCCTGGTGCATAGTGACATGAGCACAAGCAGCAGCCTGAAGCATATGCGTTCATATCAGTGCCATTGACCAATATTTGGTGTGATTGTCTGCATGGTTTGCCATCCGTGGGAGAGGGGCTAAACCCCCACCGATAAGGTGGGCCCATTGGAATCAATAGGTGTCAGGCCTATAGCTGCAAAGGTTGTATGGAGAAGGGATACAAGATCAAGCAAGCACCCCTTCCTTTCATTGCAACATCTTTCACGGCAGGATCATTCAAAGAGACCCCCACCCCCAGAAATACTCTCTCATCCATCAGGAATTATATTTGTGCTGAGACCTACTTATCAGTGCTCATGAAATGGTCCTCTTCTATATTTCACAAAATAGAGAGAAAATCCTCCTCGAGAAGCAGAACAATGCAAATGCTGCACACTCGGGGGCAGTGATTGAAGCACTGAGAGATCCACACTTATCTCTCTAATGATAGAGTTGTTGGGACTACATTATACCAAGTTTTCAGCTCTCGACAATCAATGGCTGATTAGCCTGCTTGTGAAAGCATAATCTAATGTTTTTTTCCGAATCATCCAAAAAATGGTCCATTCTGAGCTGACTGTTATTAAGTCTGGTGTGTTTCTTCAAGGACTTTCTGACATCTCATCTGTGAGTTGTGCCCAAACAGATCCAGTCAAAGCCGACTTCAGTTTAAACATACAGGATCAATTTAACCACTGTGGAGGGAAGAGAGCTCTCATCTATCGGGTTTTTTTTTAAAGGTATCTGTCACTTTTGGTAACAGTCGATGTGGGATAGTAGCATCCTTTCCCCCTCTCCATGTCTCTTAGACGTGGGTGGATTTCAATGAGAGCTTCCATACAACTCAACTGTTCAAATTAATCCTCTGTTTATTCAACTTTTTCCAATTTTCCAGTTTTTCTCTTCTCCTCCCACTTCCCTCCTTTGCCTTCAGCTTCCGCTGCTGCAAACTGAGTTCACAGTACAAAATTGTTTGCATCCAAAGAACTCTGCAGGGGGGGAAAGGAGTGGAGGAGGCAACATCTTGCCCTTCCCAGCAGGCTCAGGCAAAAGCAAACTGCTGCAGCCTCCCTTAGGCCTCATTCTCACTATGGCGGGTTACACACCACCATTAAAGTACGCGCAGAGCGCATACTAGGGTTAGGGAGGTGCGGTGCTTCCACACCTCCCTAACCCTAATACGCGCTTTGTGCATAAAAAATGACGGCGGCCGTTCCAGACGGCCGCCGCCATTTTTACATAGCGGATGCTGTGCTTCCACATGTGTCGTGGCAGCTATGACGGTTTGCACGCAGCGGCTCCCTCGTGCAGCAAAGAGCAGCGCCGGCAGACCGCCGTATTTTGGCGGTCTGTAAAGAGCCTGTGGTTCAAACCGGACCGTGATTCCAAATGATCCAATTTAAACGACCATGGTTCCCACATAATTCGAATTGCTGAAGTGATTTGGAAAGAGAGGCCATGGTTTTTACCCATTTTTACCCATTTAACCTGTGTCAAAAAGACGCTGATAAAATGGGGTGTTTTTTGGGCTGAATCGATTCATTTGGAAATAAATCGATTCAGCCCAAGTGGAAACCAGGCAGAATCTAATCAGATTCTAATCTGCCCTGGTTCAGAATGGTAGCATCTTCCCCGGCCTCCTGGCCATACCTCCATGCTCCGTCCTCAGTGCTCCGTCCTCCTGGCCTGCCTCTCTCCTTCCCCCGATATGGCCAGGGGGATGGAGGGAGGCATGGCGGGGAAGCCACGGTTGTCGCTTCCCGCACCAATTCTTGAAACCGGCGCAAACATAGTGGGAACCACACTGTTTGCTGAACCGGTTTCAGGAATCGGTTCAGGAATCGAATCAAGAGGTAAGTGGGAATTAGGCCCAAGCTTGTACGTTCTTCCTCATTAATAACCTTTGTCATCTTGACCACACTCTGATATTGCTTGACAATATCTGTCCCAGTGTTTATCTGTCAAATTTTGGAAGGTATCAACTTCTGTTCCTTGATCCTCCAGCTAGAATATAGCCCAGTGAGCTTCTTGGATTGTGTGTGCTAAGGCATCCCAGTCCCATTCAGGTACAGAAAGCAATAGGAATGATGCCCATGATCAGTATGATGCTTTTGGATTGGCTCTGCCTAGTAAAAATATTCCTCTCTAACCACTGCAAAGACATACATTGGCCTAGATGGGAATTAGGATCACCTGTATCCCTGGGTAAGTAGACAGAGTAAGGAGTGAGTAAGTTTGCGGTTGTGTGCCTTCAAGTTGTTTCATTGACTTACAGTGATCCTAAGGGAACCCTATCATGGATTTTTCTTGGCAAGATTTGTTCAGAGAGCATTTGCCTTTGCAAATGAGAGAGTGTTACTTGCTCAAGGTCACCCTATGTGTTTCCATGCCTGAATGGGGATTCAAACCCTGGTCTCCAGAGTTATACTCCGGTGCTCAAACCAGTAAGCCACTTTGTACTTACATGCGAGCAGCAGAGCTTGGAAACAACATTTCTTTCCACAGAAAAGCATTGGTGCATTTTGGGGTGGGTGGGGGAGGCAGTTAATGTCTAAAAATTGGCCACTACAGAATTGACCATTTCTGCCTTAAATGGAAGCAGTTGTTGAGTGTTTGCAAATTATTTTTATTCACTGAGCGTTGTCAAGTGGCCATACATTATTTCATGTCAAGTGCCAATCTAGAAGCAAACACATCACAAATGGTTGGTGGGAACTGCAGAAAATGTGGATGCATGCAGGAGGGTATTCAGAATAGGTCTGGGAGATGTTATCATGGAGAGCATTTGGAGCACACTCTTCACCTCAGTGATGCAGGTGAGAGAAATATGGCCTGAAGGAGATGGAGATCATAGAATCCTAGAACTGGAAGAGACCACAAGGGCCATCCAGTCCAACCCCCTGCCATGCAGGAACTCACAATCAAAGCATACCCGACAGATGGCCATCCAGCCTCTGCTTAAAGACTTCCAAGGAAGGAGACTCCACTACACTCCGAGAAAGTGTCCATTGTCAAAAATGGAGAGCCAGATGTTTACAGGTGGTTCTCCTCACTGGACCTTCACCTGGATCTCTAGTTCAAATTGGCTCTTACGATGAGTGGAATTGAGCATCTAGAAATATGGTTTGTGTGTTTTTAAGAAAAGAGTGGGCAAAATGCCCCAGGAAATGTGAATAATAGTTCTAGCTGTAAATGATTTTCAGTGTCTTACTCTCTGCAGTGCTACAAATTTGTGGACTGCAGGAAAATTTCATGTCAGAATTCTTATTTTGGTGAGTAATGGACCCAAACAGACAGACCAAAATAAAGCTGCTTTGGGTCACCTTGGAGGTATGCTGTTTAAATGATGCATGTGTCCTAAAAGGCCAGAAGCTGCACCAAAGCCACACAGGACTGGCGCTCAGCTTGGCGCAGCTTCTGGCCTCTTAAGATGCATGTGTGATTTAAGCAGCATACCTCTAAAGTGACCCAAAGCAGCTTTATTTTGGCCTGTCTGCTTGGACCCTAAAGTTTTCATTTTCTGTCCTTTCCCGTTAAACCCCTGCCTGTTTTCAAACTGTCCTAGCCGAAATGAACAAACTTGGATGTAACCAGTAGAGCAAAGGCCTTTAGGACTGGATTCAAATTTATGGGTCCAGAACCATTAATTTTAGAATGATAGAATCATAGAGTTGGAAGAAACCTCAAGTCTAACCTGTCATGCAGGAATACACAATCAAAGCATCCCCAACAGATAGCCATCCAGCCTCTGTTCAAAAATCTCCACAGGAGACTCCACTATACTCTAAGAGAGCTTCTTCCACTATCAAACAGCTCTTACTGTCAGGAACATCTTCCTAATGTTGAGGTGGAATCTCTTTTCCTGTAAGTTGCATCCATTGTTCCATGTCCTATTCTTTGGTGCAGCAGAAAACAAGCTTGCGCCATCCTCCATATGACACCCCTTCAAATATTTAAACCTCATATCACCTCAAGCCTCTCCTCATAGGGCATGGTTTCCAGACCCTTCGCCATTTTGGTCGCCCTCCTCTGGACATGCTTCAGCTTCTCAACATCCCTTTTGAATTGTGGTGCCCAGAACTGGACACAGTATTCCAAATGTGTGTGTGCTTTAAAATTAGGCTCCAGTTGATGGATCACAGGCTTCTTGGGGGGGAAACCAGTGGCTTCCCACAAATCTCAGGTTTGCTGACTGTTGTTTTAATGGACATGTAGAGGATTGAACTGAAGAGGTAGAACAGCACATTGAAATTTTAACATTTTCTTTCTCTGTAAGTGTAGTTAGAGCTGAATCGCAAGTATGGTGTTTGTGATGGTAATTAGACTGTTGGAGAAAGATGCTCATTGACGGATGGAAAATTCTGACATCCCAGCAAGAAAAATTATAGGCTGCTGGTGACACTCCACTCCATCCTTTATTATTATTTTTGAGTTTCTGTATTATCCCTGTGCCCTCTTTAGGAGTGCTGGCTGGACAAAATCCATGAAACTGTAAGCTGTATAAGTAGGAAGGAAACAGTAGATCTTTGAGGTGTCCCCTCTTTTCCAACCTCAGGCATTTTATTTTATAAAGTTGCTATTTTGATTGGTGAACTTCCCCATTTTGACAAAGCCTGAGCCAAAATGACTCACCTCATTTCATATAGGATTTTGTGAGGCTTAAAAAAGAACAACATCCTCTGTTTTGTGATTTTCAGCACTTTCCTGTATTATTTTTATCTTCTTGGCCTTTGCTTATGTTTGTTTCTTCTTACCTTCTCTGACTTCAGCCTCACCTGCCCTCCCTTCCATTCATTCCATTCTGTTGGCTCTGCTGATTTTGGTTGATGCCATTACGGCTGTGTTGTGTCACCGGCGTTGTGTCAATGACACGGCGATGTGCTTGATGTCATAGGGAATCATAGACAAAATCCAGTCGGCCAATAAGATTAAAGGGCAGTGTTAACAGATGAGGATGAGTCAAAATAGCAGGGAGAAGAAACAATGTCCAGAGAAGGAGAAGAGAACTGTGGATGCATTCTGTGTGAGGATCAGCCTTATGGGCTAGTATTATGAGCTGTTACTGTTATGTTAGTTCCTTTGAAGGCAGTGATGACAGTGACTCATAATGTCAGGTATGAATAAGAATGAATGAACCTGTCAATTTGGATTTCTTGATATTTCTCACTTTTCCAAGCCTTTTTGCCTCAATTTGTGTTTTTGCTGCTGAAAATTGGTATGTATTTTTGCACATCTTTCTCATAATGTAACCATTTCTTCTCACCTCTTTGCTTAACATACACATTTCTTTGCAACCACTATAACAGAGTTGGAAGACAGCACAAGGGGCATCCAGTTCAACCCCCTGCCATGCAGGAAATCTCAGTCAAAGCATCCCCGACAGATGGCCATCAAGCCTCTATTCAAAGACCTCTAAGGAAGGAGACTCCACTACACTCCAAGGAAGGAGTATGTTCCACTGTCGAACAGCCCTTACTGTTAGGAAGTTCCTCCTAATGTTGAGGTGGAATAGCTTTTCCTGCAGTTTGCAGCAGAAAACAAGCTTGTTCCCTCCTCAATATGACATCCTTTCAAATATTTAAACAATGCTATCATATCACCTGTTAACCTTCTCTTCTCCAGACTAAACATCCCCAGCTCCCCAAGTCATTCCTCATAGGACGTGGTTTCCAGACCCGTCACCATTTTAGTCACCCTTCTTTGGACACACTCCAGTTTCTCAATGTCCTTTTTGAATTGTGGTGCCCAGAACTGGACACAGTATTCCAGGTGGGGCCTGACCAGAGCAGAATACAGTAGCACTATTACTTCCCTTGATCTATTGATGCAGCCTAAAATTCCATACACAATGTTTATGTGTATGTTTCTTTTGCTAATATACTTTTTTGTGTGCATGTTTGGTTTGAATAACAGCGTTGCAAAATTCGGAGAGGTGTGAATCCTTGAGGACAACTGGCCTTTTTATTTAGAAAATGTGAATATTGTAAGTTCGTATCCAAATAGAAACTAAACATAATTCACCATCACTTGATTTGAGTCCCTAGGTACTATCTGATCCCTTCGGACCCTAGAATAGTTCTTCTTTTTAAGTCCCAGAAATTAGAAGTTGTCACACACACACACACACACACACACACACCCCAAAGGAACTTTTTCCAAGCTCTGGATCACTTCCTTTTGTCCTCTATGTTAGCTCTTTAAACATAACAGCACAGCAAATTAGACGGAGAGTGTCTTCTCAGGGATGTTGCCAAACAGGACATTTTCTGCCAGCTCCAGAATCACAAAGTTGTTTTCAAGGAGATAGGAGCAGGCCTTCTTTTTTTCCCCTGCCCTCCCCTTTGGAGTTGCTGCCCTTCACATTAGCATTTTTCACCAAAAGACCCGAAAAGCGTAAATCAAAAGAACTAGGAATAAATAGCTTCCCCCCCTTGATTCCATACGTATCTCATTAAAGCATCGACCTGTGGGAATGAGTGAAGAGGAGGCAAAAATGAGCCACTCATAGAACCTATTGATCACACTGTGGCTTTTGTGATGATGTTGTAGCACATAATGAAAAGGCCTCGAGTGGCTCAGATCTCGAAAGGTGTCTCTTTTCTGTTTGGGTCTTCAATCCAAATACTATTAGTGCTCTGCTCTCCCCATGGCGTTCAATAAGGTCGCCTGTGGAATCTCCACCGTAGAACCCACATAATGGGCTAGGATGGGGCCACCAGAAGTATCTGGTGGCTCCTGTGTCAGTGGGATCGTGGATCTACTTTGGGTCTGAGCCTTTTTTTAACAAAGGCACAGTACATACTGACCCAAAAAGGTGGGCTGGAGGCGCCCAGTTTTCCTCCGGAGGGATGCCGCAACAGCCAAACCACACAGCATCCCTCCGGACCAAAAAGAACCCGGAAAAAACGGGTTCTTCTTGGCGCGTGCAGACACCATCATCAGTACACCATTGGCACACTGTGATGCGTCCGTGATGGAAGCGCAGCACCCGGAGCTGCAGACGCTGTACCACACTTGCGTCATGGACGCATGCGCCATATGGATGGTGCTGTGTAAAAATAGCACCAGCCATACGTGCTAGGGTTTTGGAGCATGCGGATGCTGCATGCTCCGGAACCCTAGAATTAGCCCAGGCCGCCGCAAACCAGCAGTCCATACTGGGCCAATGTGTTACCAAGATCTTGAACCCCTTTTGGCGATAGGGCTCACCACCTTTGAATTTCTCCTGTAAAGTGAGGGGTAGATTCACCACAATTGGGAGCTACCTGTGAGGCTTCAAACCTCTGACTGACATTTGGCTTGTTGCCGAGGCAGAGTCTTAACCTGTTTTCCAGCGTCTTAAGGCCTTGGAGGCTACAATGGTGAGGGAAGATAAATAAAGACCTGTATTCAAGTGTTGGCATAACTGGAATTATTAGCAGGCTTGGCAACCCCTTCTGAGCAGATGAACCCTGGACTGGAGTGCAGCTTTGGCGCAGCTTCTGGCCTCATAGGATGCATGCATCATTTAAAAAGCATACCTCATAAGTGACCTGAAGCAGCTTTATTTTGACCTGTCTGTATGGGCCCATTCTCTCCATTTCAGATCTGTTCTGTACAAAAGAGACACTTATAATAATAAATAATAAATAATAAAGTTTTTATTTGTACCCCGCTCCTTCCCAAGATCAGGGCGGCTTCCAATCAACAATTAAAACAGAGTAAATACATATATATAAAACAACCAAATACAATAAGAACAGGCTAAAATGCCCCATTAGCCCAACCTCTTGGCCATAAAAGAGGAGGGAGGCCCACAGGATTTTTCGTCGGGGAATGCCTGTTGGAACAGGAAGGTTTTCAGGTCCTTCCTGAATTGGGCCAGGGTGGTAGTCGAGCGGAGCTCAGTGGGCAGCGTATTCTAAAGGGCTGGGGCAGCGGTGGAAAATGTCCTCCGTGTGGTGGAGGATAATCTAGCCCCAGGCACTTTCAGTAGTTGCTGCCCAGACGTTCTGAGGGTGCGAAGCGGAATGTACGGGGAGAGGCGGTCCTTTAGGTATCCTGGGCCTAAGCCATTTAGGGCTTTATAGGTAATCACCAACGCCTTATATTGAGCCCGGAAGCGGATGGGCAGCCAATGGAGATCTTTCAATACCGGTGTTATATGGCTGGTCCTGGAAACGCCAGTGACCAGCCGGGCTGCCATGTTCTGCACCATTTGCAGCTTCCAAGTTTGGTATAAGGAGTGAGAAGAGAAGGTTAAGGGATGCTATGGTAATATCTTTAAATATTGAAAGTGATGCCATATTTGGATGTGGGCAAAGCTTTGTTTCTTTGCTCCAGGAGACTAGGACACGCGACAATGGATAGGCGGATTCAAGCTAAATGAAAAGAGATCTGATAAAACATTAGGAAGAACTCCTGAGTGGTGAGAAACTGTCTGACAGTGGAATATTGCTGTGCTCAGAGTGTGGTGAAGTCTCCCTTCTTGGAAGTCTTTAAACCAGAGGCCTGGATACCACGTTAGGGGTGCTTTGACTGAGTAGTTCCTGCATAGCCGAGGAGTAGTTTGGCACATGGGTGGGCCTTGTGGTCCTCTTCCCAAACTCTAATTTTTGATTCTATTTTTGCCCTTCCTGTTCCCTGTGCTTATAGGTTCTGGTTGTTTTCACAAACTCCAGGAGGTCCTGTTCCCAGTCCAGCTCTCTCCATGACCCAAATTGCTCAACACTGAAGCCAAAGTGGGCAACCAGGCATCTACGCCGAATTCAGGAAGGTCTTTAACAAGAAGGCCTGGACAATGAGGCAGGCAGATTGCTTAGTTGGGGAGCCCTGGTGGGCCAGTGCAGTGGTTAAAAATGCCTGTGCTGCAAACCATTCACAGCCACAGAGTTGTTGGCGAGTTCACTTCCATGGCTCCAGGGTTGATTCAAGTCTTGGCATCCTTCCCAAAGCTCACTAAAATGAGTACCACGCTTGTTGCGGGCATGTGTTAGCACATTGTAATAGCGCTTAGGGAGCGCTTCGTTCACTGATAACGTGGTCATAGAAATTTACTATCGCCTATGCTATTGTTATTAGTGGCAGTGGTTCTAAAGCTTCTAATGCCGCAAACCATTTTTAATACAGTTCCTCATGTCTGTGGGACAAACCGGATCGAGGCAGGTTTTTTCTATTCTGTATTTCGTTCGTTGTTCTCAGTCCTAATATGTGTATTCAATGGCTTAGGCAACCCCTGTGAAGGGTTGTTCGATCCTCCAAAGGGGTCGTGACCACACAGGTTGAGAAACCTTGCCTTAGAGCATAGCTGTATGTTATATATAACCATCACATCCTGGTGCATAGTGACTATGAGCCACAAGCAGCAGCCTGAAAGCATATGCGTTTCCTAATCAGTTTTGCCATTGACCAATATTTGGTTGTTGTGATGTTGATGGTTTGCATCCGTGGGAGAGGGGGTAAACCCCCACCGATAATGTGGGGCCCATTTGGACATCAATATGGTGTCAGGCCTATAGCTGCAAAGGTTGTATGGAGAAGGGATACAAGATCAAGCAAGAGCACCCCTTCCTTTCATTGCAACATTCTTTCACGGCAGGATCATTCAAAGGGAGACCCCCACCCCAGAAGAATAACTCTCATCCATCCGGATTATATTTGTGCTGAGGACCTACTTATCAGTGCCATCATGTGAATAGTCCCTCTTTATTCTATATTTCACAAAAATAGAGCGAGAAAATCTCCTCGAGAAGCAGAGAACAATGCAAATGGCTGCACACTCGGGGGCAGTGATTGAAAGCACTGAGAGAGATCCACACTTATCTCTCTAAGATAGATGTTGTTGGGGATAATTATACCAAGAGTTTCAGTCTCGGACAACAATGGTGATTCAGCCTGTTGTGAAAGTCATAATCTCATGTGTTTTCGAATATCCAAAAAAAATGGTCCATTCTGAGCTGACTGTTCATTAAGTCTGGTGTGTTCTTCAAGGGACTTTCGAATATCATCTGTGCAGTTGTGCCCAAACAGCGATCAGTCAAAGCCGACTCAGTTTAAACTATCACAGGATCAATTTAACCATGTGGAGGGAAGAGAGCTCTCATCTTATCGTGTTTTTTTTTTTAAAGGTATGTCTGTCACTTTTGGAACAGTCGACGTGGGAGGATAGTAGCAATCCTTTTCCCCCTCTCATGTCTTCTTAGACGTGGAGTGGATTTCAATGAGAGCTTCCAACAACTCAACTGTTCAAATTCAATCCTCTGTTTATTCCACTTTTCCAATTTTTCCAGTTTTTCTCTCTCCTCCCACTTCCCTCCCTTTGCCTTCAGCCTTCCGCTGCTGCAAACTGAGTTCACAGTACAAAAAGTCTGTTCTGCATCCAAAGGAACTCTGCCGAGGGGGGAAAGGAGTGGTAAGGAAGCAACATTTTCGCCTTCCAGCAAGGGCCTCAGTGGCAAAAGCAAATGCTGCAGCTCCTTAGGCCTCATCTCCACTATGGCGGGTTACACACCACCATAAAGTCACGCGCAGAGCGCATACTCAGGGTTAGGGAGGTGCGGTGCTTCACACACTCCTAACCCTAATACGCGCTTTGTGCATAAAAAAATGACGGCGGCCGTTCCCAGACGGCCGCCGCCATTGTACATAGGAGGATGACTGTTGCTTCCACATGTGTCGTGGCAGGCGCTATGACGGTTTGGCACGCAGCAGGCTCCCTCGTGCAGCAAGAGCACGCGCCGGCAGACCGCCGTATTTTGGCGGTCTGTAAAGAGCCGTGGTTCAAAACCGGACCGTGATTCCAAAATGACCAATTTAAACGCCACCTGGTTCCACACTAATCGAATTGCTGAGTGATTTGGAAAGAGAGATGCATGGTTTTTTACCCATTTTTACCCATTTAACCTGTGTCAAAAGACGCCCTAAAATGGGGTGTTTTTTGGCTGACGATTCATTTGGAAATAAACGATTCAGCCCAAGTGGAAACCAGGCAGATCTAATCAGATTCTAATCTGCCCTGGTTCAGAATGGTTGCACTTTCCCCGGCTCCTGGCCATACCTCCATGCTCCGTCCTCAGTGCTCCGTCCTCCTGGCCTGCCTCTCTCTGTCCCCCGTATGGTCACGGGGTGGAGGGAGGCATGGGCGGGGAAGCCACGGTTGTCGCTTCCCGCACCAATTCTTGAACCGGCGCAAACATAGTGGGAACCACACTGTTTGCTGCACGGTTTCAGGAATCGGTTCAGGAACGAATCAAGAGGTAAGTGGGAATTAGGCCCAAGCTTGTACGTTCTTCCTCATAATAACCTTTGTCATCTTGCCACACTCTGATATTGTTGACAATATCTGTCCCAGTGTTTATCTGTCAAATTTTGGAAGGTATACAACTTCTGTTCTTGATCCTCCCGCTAGAATTATCAGCCAGTGAGCTTCTTGGATTGTGTGTTGCTAAGGCCCCCAGTCCCATTCAGGTAGAAAGCAATAGGGAAAGCTGCCATGATCCGTCTGATGCTTTTGGATTGGCTCTGCCTAGTAAATAGTCCTCTCTACCCATGCAAAGACCACATTGGCCTAGTGGGAATTAGGACTCACCTGTATCCCTGGGGTAAGTAGACAGAGTGAGTGAGTAAGTTTGCGGTTGTGTGCCTTCAAGTTGTTCATTGACTTACAGGTGTCCTAAGGGAACCCTATCATGGATTTTATTGGCAAGATTTGTTCCGAGAGCATTTGCCTTTGCAAAATGAGAGAGTGTACTTGCTCAAGGTCACCCTATGTGTTTCCATGCCTGACATGGGGATTCAAACCCTGGTCTCCAGAGTTATACTCCGGTGCTCAACAGTAAGCCACTTTGTACTTACATGCGAGCAGCAGGCTTGGAAACAACATTTCTTTCCACAGAAAGCATTGGTGCATTTTGGGGTGGTGGGGGAGGCAGTTAATGTCTAAAAATTGGCCACTACAGAATTGACCATTTACTGCCTTAAATGGAAGCAGTTTGTTGAGTGTTTTGCAAATTATTTTTATTCACTGAGCGTTGTCCAGTGGCCCTACTATTTCATGTCAGTGCCAATCTAAAGCAAACACATCCAAATGGTTGGTGGGAACTGCAGAACAGAAAATGGGATGCATGCAGGAGGGTATTCAGATAGGTCTGGGATGGGGATGTTATCATGGGCATTTGGAGCACACTCTTCACCTCAGTGATGCAGGTGAGAGAAATATGGCCTGAAGGAGATGGAGATCATAGAATCCTAGACTGGAAGAGACCACAAGGGCCATCCAGTCCAACCCCCTGCCATGCAGGAACTCACAATCAAAGCATACCGACAGATGGCCATCCAGCCTCTGCTTAAAGACTTCCAAGGAAGGGACTCCACTAGCACTCCGAGATGTCCATGTCAAAAAAATGGAGAGCCAGATGTTTACAGGTGGTTCTCCTCACTGGACCTCACCTGGTCTCTAGTTCAATTGGCTCTTACGATGAGTGGAATTGCAGCATCTAGCAATATGGTTGTGTGTTTTTAAGAAAAGGTGGGCAAAATGCCCCAGGAATATGTGATTACTTAGTTCTAGCTGTAATGATTTTCAGTGTCTTACTCTCTGCAGTGCTACAAATTGTGGACTGCAGGAAAATTTCATGTCAGAATTTCTTATTTTGGTGAGTAATGGACCCAAACAGACCGACCAAATAAAGCTGCTTTGGGTCACCTTGCGGTATGCTGTTAAATGATGCATGTGTCCTAAAAGGCCAGAGCTGCACCCAAGCCACACAGGACTGGTGCTCAGCTTTGGCGCCGCTTCTGGCCTCTTAAGATGCAGGTGTGATTTAAGCAGCCTACCTCTTAGTGACCCAAAGCAGCTTTATTTTGGCCTGTCTGCTTGGACCCTAAGTTTTCCATTTTCTGTCCTTTCCCGTTAACCCCTGCCTGTTTTCAAACTGTCCTAGCCGAAATGAACAAACTGGATATTAACCCGTAGAGCAAAGGTCTTCGGCTGGATTCAATTTGGGTCCCGAACATTAATTTTAGAATTGTGTCCTAGAGTTGGAAGAAACCTCAAGTTAACCTGTCAGTGCAGGAACACAATCAAGCCCCAACCGAGAGCCATCCGCGCCTCGGCAAAAATCTCACAGGAGAATCCACTATACTCTAAGAGAGCTTCTTCACTATCCAACAGCTCTTACTGTAGGAACATCTTTCCTAATGTTGAGGTGGAATCTCTTTTCCGTACGTTGCATCCATTGTCCCTGTCCTATTCTTTGGTGCAGCAGAAAACAGCTTGCGCCATCCTCCATATTACCCCCCTTCAATATTTAACCTCATATCACCTCAAGCCTCCTCCTCAGAGGGCATGGTTTCCAGGACCCTTCGCCATTTTGGTCGCCCTCCTCTGGACATGCTTCAGCTTCTCACACATCCCTTTGAATGTGGTGCCCGAACTGGACACCGTATTCCAAATGTGTGTGTGCTTAAAAAATAGGCTCCAGTTGGGATCACAGGCTTCTTGGGGGGGAAACCAGTGGCTTCCCACAAATCTCAGGTTTGCTGCTGTGTTTTAAATGGACATGTAGGGATTTGAATGAGAGGTTGCACAGCACATTGGAAATTTTAACATTTCTTTCTCTGTAGTGTAGTTAGAGCTGATCGCAGTATGGTGTTTGTGATGGTAAATTAGACTGTTGGAGAAAGATGCTCATTGACGGATGGAAAATTCTGAATCCCCGCAAGAAAAATTATAGGCTGCTGGTGACACTCCACTCCATCCGTTTATTATTATTTTTGAGTTTCTGTATTATCCCGTGCCCTCTTTAGGGTGCTGGCTGGACAAATCACTGAAACTGTAAGCATGTATAAGTAGAAGGAAACAGTAGATCTTTGAGTGTCCCCTCTTTTCCAACCTCCGGCCTTTTTTTATTAAGTTGCTATTTGATTGGTGAACTTCCCATTTTGACCAACGCTGAGCCAAAATGACTCACCTCATTTTCATATAGGATTTGTGAGGCTTAAACGAAACAACATACTCTGGTTTGTGATTTTCAGCACTTTCTCTGTATTATTTTTATCTTCTTGGCCTTTGCTTATGTTTTGTTATCTTCTTACATTCTCTGCCTTCAGCCTCACCGCCCTCCCTTCCATTCATTCCATTCTGTTGGCTCTGCTGATTTGGTTTTGATGCCATTACGGCTTGTGTGTTTCACCGGCGTTTTGTGTCAATGACACCGGAGATGTGCTTGATGTCATAGGGAATCATAGACAAACTCAGTCGGCCATAAGTAAAGGGCAGTGTTAACAGATGAGGATGAGTCAAAATGCAGGGGAGAGAAACAATGTCCCAGAGAAGGAGAAGAAGGAACTGTGGATGCATTGTGGTGGTGATCAGCCTTATGGGCTAGTATTATTGAGCTGTTACTGTTATGTTGTTCCTTTGAATGGAGTTGTGCCGTGCTCATGAATGTCAGGTATGAAATAGAATGAATGCACCTGTCAATTTGGATTTCTTGATATTTCTCACTTTTCCAAGCCTTTTGCCCTCAATTTGGTTTTTGCTTGCTGAAAATTTGTATGTATTTTTGCCCATCTTATCATACTGTAACCATTTCTTCTCACACTCTTTGCTAACATACACATTTCTTTGCAACCACTCTAAACAGAGTTGGAAGAGAGCACAAGGGGCATCCCGTTCAACCCCTGCCATGCCGGAAATCTCAGTCAAAGCATCCCCGACAGCATGGCCATCAAGCTCTATTCAAAGACCTCTGGAAGGAGGACTCCACTACACTCCAAGGAAGGGAGTGTGTCCACTGTCGACAAGCCTTACTGTTAGGAAGTTCCTATACTGTTGAGGTGGAATAGCTTTTCCTGCAGTTTGCAGCAGAAAACAGCGTGTTCCCTCCTCCATATGACATCCTTTCAAATATTTAACCAATGTATCATATCAGCTGTTAACCTTCTTTCTCCAGACTAAACATCCCCAGCTCCCAGTCATTCCTCATAGGATGTGGTTTCCAGACCCTTCACCATTTTAGTCACCCTTCTTTGGACACACTCCAGTTTCTCAATGTCCTTTTTGAATTGTGGTGACCCAGAACTGGCCACCAGTATTCCGGTGGGGCCTGACCAGAGCAGATAACAGTAGCACTACTTTACTTCCCTTGATCCAGACACTATACTTCTATGATGCAGCTCAAATTCCCTACACCAATGTTTATGTGTTGTTTCTTTTGCTCATTACTTTTTGTGTGCATGTTTGGTTTGATAACAGCGTTGCAAAAATTCAGGAGAGGTGTGATCCTTGAGGCAACTGGCCTTTTATTAGAAAATGTGAATATTGTAGTTCGTATCCAATAGACCAACTAATACATTTCACCATCACTTGTTTGAGTCCCTAGGTACTATCTGGATCCCTCGGACCCTAGATAGTTCTTCTTTTTAAGTCCCAGAAATTAGAAGTTTGTCACACACACGAACAGCCCACAACACACACACCCCAAAGGAACATTGTGAATCCAGACCTGGATCACTCCATTTGTCACTCATTTTAGTCTCTTTCACATAACCAGCCACAAGCAATTAGACGGAGAGTTCCTTCTCAGGTTGTTTGCCAAACAGGACATTTTCTGCCAGCTCCAGAATCACAAGTTGTTTTCAAGGAGATAGGAGCAGGCCTTCTTTTTTTCCCCTGCCCCCTCCCCTTTGGAGTGCTGCCCTTCACTTGCATTTTTCACCAAAAAGACCCGAAAAGGTGAAATCAAAGAGAACTAGGAATAAATAGCTTTCCCCCCCTTGTTCCATACGTATCTCATTAAGCATCGCCCTGTGGGAATGAGTGAAGAGGAGGCAAAAATGAGCCACTCATAGAACCTATTGATCACACTGTGGCTTTTGTGATGATGTTGTAGCACATAATGAAAAGGCCTCGAGTGGCTCAGATCTCGAAAGGTTGTCTCTTTTCTGTTTGGGCTTCAATCCAAATACTTTAGGGCTCTGCTCTCCCCATGGCGTTCAATAATGTCGCCTGTGGCATTCTCCACCGTAGAACCCACACTAATGGGCTAGGATGGGCCCTCAGAGTATCGGTGGGGCTCCTGTGTCAGTGGGGGGTCGTGGATCTACTTTGGGTCTGAGCCTTTTTTTAACAAAGCACATACATACTGACCCAAAAGGTGGGCTGGAGCCCGTTTTCCTCTGGGGGGATGCCGCAACAGCCAAACCACCCAGCGCTCCCTCCGGACCAAAAGAAACCCGGAAAAAACGGGTTCTTTTGGCGGCGTGCAGGAACCCGTCATCAGTACACCATTGGCACACTGTGTGCGGTCCGTGATGGAAGCAGCACCCGGAGCTGCAGACGCTGTACCACACTTGCGTCATGGACGCATGCGCCGTATGGACGGTGCCGTGTAAAAATAGCACCAGCCATACGTGCTAGGGTTTTGGAGCATGGATGCTTGCATGCTCTCCGGCAACCCTAGAATTAGCCCAGGCCGCCGCAAACCAGCCGTCTATACTGGGCCAATTTGTGTTACCAAGATCTGAAACCTTTGGGCGATAGGGCTCACCACTTGGATTTCTCCTGTAAAGTGAGGGGTCAGTAGATTCACCACATGGGAGCTACCTGTGGGCTTCAAACCTCTGACTGACATTTGGCTTGTGGCCGAGGCAGGTCTTAACCTGTTTTCCAGCGTCTTAAGGCCTCAGAAGGCTACAATGGTGAGGGAAGTAAATAAGACTGTATTCCAGTGTTGGCATAACTGGAATTATTAGGCAGGCTTGGCAAACCCTTCTGCGGCAGATGAACCCTGGACTGGAGGCAGCTTTTGGCGCAGCTTCTGCTCTTAGGATGCATGCATCATTTAAAAAAGCGCAACCTCATAAGTGAGCCGAAGCAGCTTTTTTTGACCTGTCTGTATGGGCCATTCTCGCCATTTCAGATCTGTTCTGAAAAAAGAGGACACTATAATC
>NC_056531.1:5521855-5525140 GCF_019175285.1 Sceloporus undulatus
CCCCCCCTGGGCCGCTAGCCACGAGGGACAGGGATCAAGAGAGCAGGTTGTTTTCCGAACACTTCCGAATCAGGTGATTCTTCATCATTTAAAGGAACTTGATTTTTTTTAAAGTCTATTTTCCACATATTGGCAATATGAGCCAGTACACTATTGTGAGTGTTGGACCACGACCCTGGGAGATCAGGATTCAAATTCCCACTCAACCATGGAAACTCATTGGGTGATCTTAGGCATGTCATGCCTTCTCTGCTTCAGAGAAAGGCAGTAACAAACCTCCTCTGAAGAAATCTTACCAAAAAAACAGTAGGATAGAGTCACCATAAGCTGGGGTGGACTTAAGAAGGCACATAACAGCACCAGGCATTTTATCCTTCAAGCTTCTGGACCTCATCAGTAATTGCCGTGTATAATATTTTCTACCTCTTGTGGTTCTTTATTCAAGGATGGAAAGCAAGCTAAAGCTTGAAAGGAATAAAGAGAAATGTGAATCCTGGGGGACAGATGCATTATGCATTCCTGAGGGGAATGTTAATTTTAAAAAATGCAATTCATGAAAGGGATGGGTAAATTTTCGCTTGAAAGAGGTACAATGAGAGAAATACATTATGCAATTAAACAATATTCAATCTGCTCATCTTTTATGAGCCTTAAGAAACTAATTTTTTTTAAAGGTGAATGCATTTAGATGTTGGAAAGGGCATACTTCATACCTGTGTTTTCCCAATGGTGTCTTGCCCCAATTGTTTTTGCTTGGGTTTTGGCTTGTATTTTTTTAAAGACTCGAATCATTTGCCAGATGCTAAATGGAGAAAGGATTCTGGGCATTGTATTCCAAAAACATCTGGTGAGAGTCAGGTTGGACAAGGCTGATCTAAATGTTAAAATCCTTTCTATGGGGCTGTACACATTGGGCTGAAGGGACGGCGGGATGCTGCCCCTTTTTGCCCTAGATCAGTGCTGTGGCAACTGCATTCCACAACACTGATCCAACCTCCATAGAGCACAAAAAGGAGCTGTCGAAGGGGTACCATAGCTGCCGCTATGTGGCAAGATTATGCCCCTTTGACACTGCACCATTTGGACACAGCACCAGAAGTGCTTCATCATGGTGCCTGCCGTGTGGACTGGCGCATGCCAAAATAATGCATTGGCAGTGGCCACAGGCCAGCGCTTTTTGCCGGTCTGTACAGAAGGCATCTCTACTGCTTGTGCTTAGAGGTGTCATGGAGCCAAGTACCAGGCCTCTTGGTAAGTTGGGAAGATGAAGCAGTCTGAAACCACCCTTAAGCATCCCTGAGTTTAGCTGTAGTCTTCACACTGGTTAGTAGTGGATGGAAATGGGAGCTTCCCGTATTTGCAAATCAGCTGGTTGAGCGCGACTGGGAGCAAGGATGCAGCTGGGATGCAGTCACCTGGCGGCATCAGCGGCATTTTTCGTGTGATAATTCCCAATTGCATCCCATAAATGACTGTATTGCGACAGGGGTAAGTTCCTTTATTTTTGCATGTGATAAACTCCTTTGTCTTGAATGGGCAATTAAGATCCATTAGCTTCATAAAACTCTATTCCTGGTATAGGTAAAAACAATTAGCACTGGTTTGTTGATGGGCATTATGTCTTTGGATGTTCTACTGAGGGGATGTCACAATGGGGCTATACAGACCAGCACTTTGTGCCAGCCTGTGGGAGGGGTGAGGGCTGAGCACCCACACGCTCCAAGCCCCAGTGACAATGCCTAGGCGCCATTTTGGCATGTGCCCTTCTAGATGGTGTGTGCCATGATGGCGCACCTCTGGCGCAGCGCCCAAACGTAATGTTGCTCCTAGGACCTGGAGCAATGGGTGCAAGCTACAGGAAAAGAGATTCCACCTCAACATTAGGAAGAACTTTCGGACAGTAAGGACTGTTCGACAGTGGAACACACTCTTTCCTCGGAGTGTAGTGGAGTCTCCTTCCTCAGAGGTATTTAAGCAGAGGCTGGATGGCCATCTGTTGGGGATGCTTTGATTGAGAGTTCCTGCATGGCAGGGGGTTGGACTGGATGGCCCTTGCGGTCTCTTCCAACTCTATGATTCTATGATTCTATGAAAGATAGCCTGCTATTTGTAGCCGGCCTTCCATCCAAGTACTGACCAGGGTTGAACCTGTTTAGCTGCTAATATCAGACAGGATCTGGTGTCTTTAGGGTATTTAGGCCAGGACAAGTAGCGAGACTAAAAGAGCAGCTAAAGCAAGTTATTGCTTTAAGCAAGTTAAAGCGACTTAAAGCAAGCAGGCCATTGACCTTTTCCCTCCCTCTGGGGAGCCACTGTCTGACTTCTTAAGAAACATAAATGGATCAGGTTTCATGAGGCCTGTTTTGATCTGGTGCCCACATTGTTGCCCGTGTCAGAGATATGTTTGTTGTGGTTTCTTTCCTTTCTTGTCTCCAAGTCACTGATTGAAAAACTAAGCAGGGAGAGGTTTGGGAGTCCCTAGGATGCTGGAGAGCAGGAGAGTTCTGTAATAAGAAGTTTGAGAGCAATAGAGAACCACTTAGAGCCACATTACCTATCCCTGCATCTCTTATTTCAGCTTCAGTTTTGCTTTATCCTCAGAGAGCACAACGCAGCTCTGATGCAATGCTTCCCTCATATATTTTTTTCTCCTTTCCAAATGGTGGTACAAAATTAAAAACTGATGCATTTCCCAAAAGTGCACCCGCCGAGTGATTAAAGGGGTGGAGGGGATGAAGTCAAAAAGCAACTTGCGTGTGGGATTCTGCCTTGTGTAAAGAACTTGCTGCAGAGATAACAGTATTCTTTTGGTGTGTGGGTGTTTGGACAACTGGTACTGGGAATGCCTTTCTTAGGAACTGAGATATTTATCTGCCTGATACCAGGTCAGACCAGTTATACATCTTGGCCAGTTTCATCTATATTGAAACTGTGGTTCCCCAGATCATAGAATCATAGAGTTGGAAGAGACCGCAAGGACCATCCAGTCCAACCCCCTGCCATGCAGGAAATCCAGATCAAAGCATCCCCGACAGATGGCCATTCAGCCTCCATTTGAAGACCTCCAAGGAGGGAGACTCCACTACACTCTGAGGAAGTGTGTTCCACTGTCGAACAGCCCTTACTGTCAGGAATTTCCTCCTAATGTTGAGGTGGAATCTCTTTTCCTGCAGCTTGGATCCATTCTTCCTGGTCCTGTTCTCTGGAGCAGCAGAAAACAAGCTTGCTCCCTCCTCAATATGACATCCCTTCAAATATTTAAACAGGGCTATCATATCACCTCTC
>NC_056531.1:5525240-5549919 GCF_019175285.1 Sceloporus undulatus
TGAAGACCTCCAAGGAGGGAGACTCCACTACACTCTGAGGAAGTGTGTTCCACTGTCGAACAGCCCTTACTGTCAGGAATTTCCTCCTAATGTTGAGGTGGAATCTCTTTTCCTGCAGCTTGGATCCATTCTTCCTGGTCCTGTTCTCTGGAGCAGCAGAAAACAAGCTTGCTCCCTCCTCAATATGACATCCCTTCAAATATTTAAACAGGGCTATCATATCACCTCTTAACCTTCTTTTCCCCAGGCTAAACATACCCAGCTCCCTAAGGCGTTCCTCATAGGGCTTGGTTTCTAGACCCTTCACCATTTTAGTTGCCTTCCTTTGGATGTTGTTGAAATACAGCTCTTACCATTACTGATGTTGAATGGGTGAGTCCAGCATCATCTAGTGGGCCAGAAATTCCTCACTTTTGGTCCGCACTGTGTGGAGAACACCTGGTTCTCCGTGGTTTTCAACCAGGAATATATCCCAACCCTACCTGGAAGAGTCCAAGATTGAACTTGGGGCCTTTTGTGTGAAAGGCGTGCACTCTACGACTGGGCTACAGATTTTCCTCTCTAGCTTTTCCACATCTTGCATCCTCATCAACCATACCTGTGGTGTGGGACTGAGAATAAGCAAGAATTGCTGAAATGCCCTCTTCTGTACAAACATTAAAAGCACAGGCGCTGTGGCTACTTGCTAACCCTATCAGGGAGCCATGGTGGTGCTCACGCTGGTCAGCGGATAGGATGCACATGCAATCTTAGAGCAAGTCTGTCTACAAAGGAGCAAAGAGGCTTAAGGTCCCCTTCCCTTCAAAAAAGTAACTTGTTCAAGCTCTCTGTAACTGCCCACTGCAGCTCAGTTCAGGCCAATAGCTAAATGCTCCCCATTGAATGGTTAAGAGATAGCACCAAATCTTGGCTTTCTACAATAGCCTGGGGGCATCCGAATTAAAAGGTCCACATCCTCTTAAGAATAAAAGCCCCGAGTTCAAAAGCAAATTCTCTTGGGATAACATTCCTTCTCCTAACATGACAGTAACTGGAGATACAAAGACCTCATTCTGTAGCTGGCATAGGCACAGATATAATCAACTAATTAGAACAAGGAGCCGACAAGAAATGAGACTTGAACTCTTAATGGGATCTCATCGGCTTAAGGCCCCCCTCCCTTCCGAGGATGTAGGTAATGAATCCGATTTTACACTTCGCATTTTTGACAGCGTGTGCAGAGATAGCATAATGGAATGGCCATTATCCTGGTATGGGGAAAATGCAGCAGGGAGGAGGGGAGAATGTATTTATAAAAGGTGAGATGAGCAGTTGTACTCAGTGAGATTAAATCAAGACATTCAAGAGAACAAGGGGAGAGCTTGGACTACACCCAGTCTTTCATCTCAATTAGAGTAGACCCATTGAATCATTGGGAGAAATTGCGCAGACCTCTTTCCAGTCTATTATTCTTCCCAGAGGGGTTGCTCAACTGTTTTCAACTGGGGAATGAATAATCATTGGGATTTGTTAAGTCAACACTTACGGCAGTCTAACTGATTAATTGATTTGGTGAGTGTCCCATTAGTGACATAGACAAGCAAATCCAACATAAGGCTACATTAGTATCCCTTCCCTTCCCTTCCCTTCCCTTCCCTTCCCTTCCCTACCCTTCTAATGTTAGCAATGTAAATCATCACCTACTTGGATTTTGCATGCAAGACTGAAGCGTTTCAGAAGTTTCAAAGGTTTTCTCCTTGCTGGATGAGGGTACAACAGTTTTTGTTCATTTATCAATTTTGTACTTTGGGGGTGAAAATGAATATTGCAACAACAACAACAACAACAACAACAACAGGCCTGGAACGTGAAATACCTTGTGACAGTTAATCATTTCCCAACCAGATGTTTCAGTGTGTCATGCCACCATTTCTCACTGAGAAAATTGGCTTGTGTATGTAAAGGTACACCAGTGCATGTCTAGTCGACGTGTGTTGAATCCCAGCTGCACACAGCTTTGAATTCACCCTTTGTGCACCAGCTATTAGGGGCATCTATGTCAACTGTTTAATCCAGGGTCAAACCTCGACTAGCCCCAGATCTACCACCGCATGCACTGGACCAAATACAGTGTGACTCATCATTGTGCACATGGGCCAACACCGCATCGGCCCCATTGGCCCATTTCCTTCAGTGTTGCTGCTGCTGCTACCATTGCTGCTGTAGCTTCGCTAGCCAAGCAGCTCCCCCCAAGAGCCTGGCCATCTCCATTTCTTCTGTCAGAACAGGGCACACCACTATGGACCTTATCAGACATGAGTGAAATGTCATCCAGACATGGCAGAAACGTTGTGGAAGCGCCAGGGATGTGATCATCCATGGTGCTTCTAAAGTGTAACTGAGGCTTCCCGCTATGTCCCCATTATGGAATCGTTCATGGGGAAACCATTTTCTGAATAAGGGGATATCCCATTGTTCGGAAAATGGCATCTCCTGGTTTCCCCACAAGTGATTCCATGACAGGAACATAGCGGGAAGCCTCAATTACACTTTAGAAGCACTATGGATGACCACATCCCCGGCACTTCCGCAATGTTTCTGCCACATTTGGATGGCATTTCGCCCTGTGTCTGATAAGGTCCTATGTTTCCAAAGTGGAGAGTTTGTTTTGATATTCAGGAAATGAGAGGAGTTGGTTTTAATCGATGACGCTTGATGGACTTTACAACACCTAGACAAGATCTAGAGTCCCCAGGAAATGCTTGGGCAGGAAGAATTGTTTAGAAGCACACAAGAGATGGAAGGGGGATTCTGGTCTTGTTTGCTCTGGCAGAATTCATGTTCTGACTCTTGGTTTCCATCAGAAATACAGAGTATGGGGAGGTGTGGTGGCACTTTTCCAGCAAGCTCCTCCATCTCCATGCTTCTTCACATGGCTGGGTCTACATGTCATTCACATACCTATTCCAGTGCTATGTATGCCCCTGGAGCCGCTGGTGTCTAATGTTACATCAAACTATAGCTGGATTGTGTGGGGTTTTTTGTGGGATTTTCGGGCTATGAGACTGTGTTCTAGAAGAGTTTATTCCTGACGTTTTGCCAGCAGCTGTGGCTGGCATCTTCAGAGATGGATTAATAAATATATTAGGGGATATTCAGAGGCTTACAAGCTGCAGCACAGACTGCTGACCAGAACTTGTTACATGGAGGATCCAGCTCCTTTGTTACAACAGCTCCACTGGTTACTGGTCCATTTTTCAGGCACAATGGAAGATGCTGATTATAAATGTATAAAGCTCTATAAAGCTTTGGTCCATGCTATCTAGCAGACTAGGCTATCATATATGAGCCTGCCTGAATTCTTAACATCTTTGTTTAAAAAAATGTTTTATTTTAAAAAGTCCAACAGGTTTTAGGGAACAGATTATTAGCAAAGATCTTTTGATACTGTACTGTAGTTCAATATTTTTGATCTTTTTAATCAATAAGTGCTAAACTGTTTTACATTCTATAGCTAGTTTAATTGCATTTTACCAATAATGCCTGCATGTGTTTAGCTATAAGTATTTTAACAGGTGTTTGTTTTAGGTGTTTGAAGGCTACGTTGAATTCCAGTTTTGAAGACAAGACGGGGAAATCAATAAGTTCATATTTACACAATCTCCAAGAAACTACAACGGCTTGTGCAAACATTTTCACACTAGCATAGTGTTCCAACAGGCCGTGATGTTTGTTAGCAGCACAAACCCCATTGTGGTTGAGTAATATACCAAGACTCATAAATGAAGCAGCTGGAGAGGCTGGTGAAGACCAAGTCGTGATGCCAAATTGCCTTTTGCCCTGCATTCAAGAGCTCTCACTTTGCCTCTCTCTCTGAGAGTAGAATCAAGAGGCAAAAAGGCCTGTACTTTGTCCCATAAATGTGCTTGGTTCCCATTTCTGTCCCCAGGTGATTTCAAGCTAGATAGAGCTAGACCCTTATGAACTTACCGTTATATGTTCCCCTTCCTGAGTTTAGAGTGGCAGTAAAAACAATCGGGAGAGAATTTATGACTGGCTGATGTGACTACAGTATGTGCTTTCACACATCTTCAGGGGCTCTTAAAAGAAGTTTGGCAGCTGATAACCAAAAATAAAGTATCTTTTTATTAGGCAAAGTTGCTTTGAATGTCTGTTTGGCTCAAGTGCATGGAAAATGTGGCACCCTTGCATGCAGTATGGGTTGGTTGTTGTCTGTTTGTGGCAGGTGTGGTTCAGGAGTTCCATACCCTCCAACTGCACTAAGTTGGCAGAGACGGTACGGATGAATCTCTGTTGGCTTGCTTTTCCAAATACTTTTAAAATGTCCCAGATATTCTCTCCTTCTCCCACTCTCCCTTTTGCCTTCAGCTTATTTCAGTTGCTGCAGACTAAATTCAAAGTACAAAAGTAGTTTGCACTCAACACGGAGGAGAGGAGAGGGGCGAGTCTTGCCATTCTCAGTAGGCTCAGGCAAAAGCAAACGGCTGTGGCTTCTCCTAGCTTGTCTATTCTTTCTGATTAATAACTTCAACCATTTTGACCACACTCTCATTCTATTTGGCCATGCATGCCCCAGGTTGGATCATATGGGTTACATATAATCCAAGGAGGAGGCTAGAGCTTAGGATCATTAAATATAAAGAAACAATATCATCCCCAGGCTGTTTTGGAAGCCCAGGCTTTCTCCTAGAAGGCTCCAGAAGCAACAGATCACCATTTCGATAGGTTGTAGGCCCTCACCAACCCGTGCTATTTAACATTAGAAAAATACACATTTTTTCAGAACCAGAAGTGAACTTCCATCCACTTCTGGGTTTTCATTTCTGGCATTTTTGCCAGTTCATGCAGTCTCTAGAGCAGGGCACAGTGGAACAAAAACATGCAACTGTTCCCTGGGGGAACCTGTGCATGCGCAAGACACATCATGACTTGGGCCATTTTGCCTGGATACCTGCATGTCAGAAGTATGCATAACCAGCATTTTGCATGGAGGATGCTTCAGTTATTCCTTGGGGTTGTTCCCACTGTGGTTTAAACTGGATCATGATTTCAAATGATCTGGTTTAAACCACCATGGTTCCTCCTTAATTTGAATCCCTGAAATGATTCGGAAAGAAGGGTCATGGTTTTTACCCATTTTATCCACGTCAAAAAGATGTCGGTAAAACAGGGTGCTTTTTGGGCTGAGTCGATTTATTTGGAAATAAATCGATTCAGCCCAAGTGGGAACCAGGCGGAATCGAATCAGATTCAAATCTGCCCATGATGGGGAAGATACAGCTGTCACTTTCTGCACCGATTCTTGAAACCAGCGCAAACATAGTGAGAACCACTGTGTTAGCTGAACCGATTTCAGGAATTGGTTCAGGAATCGAATCAAGTGGGAATGAGGCCCTTAAGTCCCTTGCATCCCTCTGGTTGCTGGGCAATGTCCCCAAGTTCTCCAAGTTCAAATGTCAGAAACTGTTTCTATGCCCTTCTCACCAGCTCAAGAATGTCACTTTCCACAGGCAGGGGAGAGAGATTTCCAGCATTAATATCCTTTTGTCAAGCCCCTGCCTTCCATTGAGTTGCCAGGTAGTCGGTCCATTCGCCGGAATCAAGGCAGCCAAACTTCCTTTTTCAAAAACCCTTTGAGCCGAGCCAACAAGCACTGTCCACAGGACAATGTGATCCCTTCACTGGACGATGGATGTGATGCTGAACTGTATCAGGTGTTTTCCTTATTCCCCCTCTCTGTATTTCATTTGATCGAATTAGTATTCCGGCTTTGTCGCCACAGATCAAAGAAAGATAAATTCCCTCTTTTGTAAGGAGCAGAAACGTTTTCCTGCGGCACGGGGAATAATGGCCTCTCCTCTATATTATTCATGTCCTCCCCTTTTGTACTTGTCATTTCTAGATATCCCTAGCTGCTGTGCGGCCTCATAACTCCTGGTATGTTTGATCAAAGACCCTTCAAAGGAATGGAGCAGTGGAGTAGGGGTTATCAAACCTTTTGACTGCCTTACAGGCAGCATGGCCTCTCAGTATCCATTGGCAAGTCCTTGCCTTGCTCCCCTCTAGCTCTCCGCCTTGTGAATGGGCACTTCTGTTGAGCTTTTCGCCATCTTTATGATATAAATTTTTAAAGCTCCCATAAAAAGAATGAGAAATCAAGAAGACAAACCTACCCACCAATCTTCTCTCCTCTGTGGAAAACCTATTTATGAAGATGCCACGCTCTTTAATGTCAAATTGTTGAAGTAACTTGGTGTGCACGCATTAAAATGTTACGGGGGGAAAAGAATCAGTGAAATCAATTTATTGATCTGTTGAGTGGTTGGGTTTGAAAAATCATTTAAGATGAATAAAAATGGCCAGTAACCAATTAAAATAATGAGAACCGATGCATGTTAAGGCCAAAATAATGTCATTGTTGTTAAATTATCAAAATGACAAATCATGGTTGAAAATAGTAACCAATTAGCGGAACAATTTAATGCTTGATGAATTAGGCACATGCTCTGGTATCTATAAATTCCAGGAATGGAGAGATTATTTGAAAACATTCTAAAATAGTTGGAATTTTTTTAATAAGTGTTAAGAAACCTTGCTGAGAAGAATCCTGGGCTATCAGTAAATCACACAGTTTTCAAAGCCTATTCACGATTTGGACATTATCCTGTGCAAAATTTGCACATGATTGTTTTGAACAGAAAATCACATATATATTTTTTGCACAGGAAATAGCATTTTATGTACAGAAAATAATATACTGTATATACTCGTGTATAAGTCTAAAAATTTAGGCCAGAAAAGTGACCCAAAAAACCTGAGTCGACTTATCCATGGGTCAGTGTAAGTACTGTATCTTACCTCTTATTTAAAAGAAAGAACCATCCCCTGGTGAAAAGCAAGAGTATAATCTGTCCTGGAAGCACTTACCCTCTATATTAAGACTAAGCACATAATTATATCTGCTAGAATTTTGTAAGTTCTTTGACATTGTTTTACTTTGCTTCATCCTTTAGATCCTTTGCTATATGCCCTTAAGTTTTATCCTCGATTTATCTACGGGTCATAGCAAAATCCATAATTATGGCCCCCAAACTTGCCCTCGAATTATACATGAGGTTGACTTATAGTTGAGTATATACGATAACTGAAAATATAGGTGAAATTGGATCTGACAGCACAGAAAGATATCAGATGTCCGTGATGTGTCTCCCTGATGTGTCTCTTGTCCTCCCTCTTCCTTACCAGGAACAAGTGCCTTTTTCTTGTCCTTGATCTCTATCAGAACAGGTTCCAATGATTCCCCAAAGAGCTTGGTTCCCAGGAAGGGCAGAGACAGCAAGTTCTGTTTAGAGTCCGCATTTCAACTCTTGAGCCAAAGCTGGCACCTAATGGCCAGTGATGCTGCCTGAACCCTGGTGCTTAACTGGGCTGTAACCAGAGTCCCATCTGCTGAGAAGACAACCACTTTCAGCAGCTTGTTGGGACCTTTTCTGAGTTTGGTTTCACATGGCGGAACCTTTTTGATTAATTCTCTAATCCAGTGAAGAGAAGTCCTGGCTATGATAGAGACTGAAGAAGCCAACCTAATGGCTACAGAAATGGCCTTGTGGGCATGTTTAAGGACTGCCTCCACCCTCCTGTCCTCAGACACCCTTAGGATCTCCTCCTCATCTCTGCAAAACAAGGCAGAAGAGACCAGGCCAGAAATGGAAGGATCAACCAAAGGGATTCGAAGCTTGGCCATCACACTCTTGGGCAGGCTATAAAGCTTCCTGAGAGCACTGGGATTAGACCTATTGGAAGTTGGCTTGCTCCACTCAACCCTAACAATCTGCATGAAATTGGCAGGCAAAGGAACTTCGCAGGAAATCATAGAATCATGGAGTTGGAAGAGACCGCAAGGGCCATCTAATCCAACCTCTTGCCATGCAGGAACTCTCAGTCAAAGCATCCCCAACAGATGGCCATCCAGCCTCTGTTTAAAGTCCTCTAAGGAAGGAGACTCCACTGCGCTCCGAGGGAGTGTGTTCTACTGTCAAACAGCCCTTACTGTCAGGAAGTTCCTCCTAATGTTGAGGTGGAATCTCTTTTTTTGTAGTTTGCATCCATTGCTCTGGGTCCTAGTCTCTGCAGCAGCAGAAAACAAGCTAGCTCCCTTCTCAGTGTGACATCCCTTCAAGCTGCTGTTAGGGGGAAAAACCCTTCATACTCCTCTGAGGAAGTTCTGGGTCCTATGAAGGGGGCAGGTCTGAAGGAAGGGAGAGACCCAAGGCCCTGATCGTCTTCCTAAGGAGCATTGGAAAGTCATTGGTCCAGAACAGCCTGATGGAGTTGGGGACAGAGGATATTAAATGCACAAGCACCACCTCTAAAAGGACAGCCCAACCCAAATTCAGTCAAGGTTTGGGGAGGCAAGCTGACAGGATGATGCACGGGAAGGGGTGAATATGGTTGGTAGGGAATTTCTCCCGGACATAGCAGCCTGACTTCAGATATTCATAGACCAGGAGGTTGTCACCATCACTGCAGTGGGCACGTTCTCCCTACTTAAGCCTCAGAATTCCATTGGAGGCAATGATAGGAGGAAGGTAGGAGCAGGGTCTGTCTCTCCCTCTTCCTTTGCCTCCTCGGTCTCAAGTGGCCCACTGCCTGATGGGTTAGACCCAGTAAGCAGCCAAAGCTCTGGTGCCACAACAAACGACAATTTACAGAATTCCATAGCATTGTGCCATGGCGATTAAAGGAGCCCTGTTGGCACAATGGTTAAATGCTGGTGCTGTGGCCACAACGTTGTAAATTCAATCCTAGAGGAGGGCTCTAAGGTTCACTCAGCCTTCCATCCTTTCGTTAGTCAGTAAAATTAGTACCCAGCTTTTTGGGGGCAATTGGCTTACACATTGTAAACTGCTTAGGGAGTGCTAGTTCACTGAGAAGCGGTATAGAAATGTACTTGGTATTGCTATTGCTATTAAAGTGGTGTCGTACCAAATTATTTCTGCAATGAGGACACAGCCTAGGAGCAGGGCATGAATGACAGTGGTAGTGTAGTTGTTTTTAAGTCCTTGCCAGTATTATAATTTAGTGTAGTGTAGAGGCCAGCATGTTGGAGCAGGACTGGATCGGCTTAGCTTCAGATCCACACATTGGGCCAGTCCCTCTCTTTCTCAACCGTACATCACAAGGTTAAAGTGAGGGTTCAATGAGGGTGTTGGCAAGGAACCCTTTATGTTGCCTTGAGATCCCTGGAGGCATAGGAATGTGATAAATAATAATAATAATAACTTTATTACGGCCAATTGGCCAGCACGGAATGTGATAAATAACATCTATGCATCTTTTAAAATGTTAAATTTTAAAACACACACAGAGGAAATATTGGATGCGTACCTTGTGCCTTACAAAAATAAAAATCCAGGCCAAGAAAACTTACATTCCCTGCTAAAAATAGATAGTGTCATCTTGCATAGACGCTTTTAATTTGCATAATTTCTTGTGATAGCCAAATGTAGGGCTTTGGTTCCACCACAGTCCTTGTGCATCATGCTCTAGTCTCCCCTAGAGCATGAAGCGTAGTTCTGTGCACTGGAATGTATTCAGCTGTATCTCATATGCTGTGTAGGCTGTTCCAGAGTATGGTTCCCCCTCCCTTTGTGAGGCTGAATTCTCTTGCTATGGCAGCAGCCTGCAGAACCTGAAGCCAGGTGCTTGTTTGCGCCGAGATTCTGCCACATATGATTGCATTTGTACACTGTCATGTTGAAACGAAATAATCCCTGTCATGAGGAAGCTTATGCGATAGTGGAAGAATCAAAAATTACTTTGGGGTGAGGGTTAAGACGCTGATCTGAAAAATGATGCTCTGCAGAAGACAAAGAAAATGACTCAATGTAAAATGTTAACCATTTTTTAAAAAAGCTTTCTCTTTCTCGGTTGCAGAAGGAACTATAATATGGTGCTCCCCAGTCATGGGGGAGCATTGAAGTTCTTGGACTACAACTGTGATAGCTCCTAAGTCATCGGGGCCAATGGTCTGGAGCAAGTGACCTTGTAGGGGCCGAGTGCCCAAACTAAAAGGTCTTCTGACGCCAGGTGTTACCTGGTGCCAGGGGTGGGACTTCCACCATCTGGGGGCAGGACTTCTACCTTCTGGGGATGGGGCTTCCGGGGCAGGGCTTCTTCCTCCGCCCTCCCAGACCTTCAGCTGCCTCTCTAGAAACACGAGAGGAAGAAGAGGAACAGGCATTCACCTCTTCCTACTCCTCTCCCTGCGCCATTCCTGGCCTTCAGCTGCCTCCAAAGAGGCAACTGGAGGCTGGAAAGGGTTGGAAAGGAGGAAGAAGAGACACGTGTCTCTTCCTCCTCCTCTCCCAGTGCCATTCCCAGCCTTCAGCTACCTCCAGAGAGGCAGCTGGAGGCCAGGTAGAGTCAGAAAGGAGGAGGAACAAGCGCATGCCTCTTCCTCCTGCTGCCGAGTTCCAGGGGAAATAGTGTCATATGCCATCTCTGGCACACATGCCATAAGTTCACCATCACGGATCTGAGGTATGACAGCTGTAGTCCAATATCTAGGAACCAGAGATTGGGAACTATTGGTATAACTATTGGTGTATCTACTGATTAGCAGATACAAAGAGGCATTACACTACAGGACAAATATGCTACTGGTCTCCACAATTTTAAAGTCCTATTTGCATGTCACAGATTTTTGGTGAATGGGAGTAAATTCCAAGGAATTGAACCCTTTGAACTGCCCATTCAGTTTTAATCTGAATTTAGCTGCTGTAGATGAAGGGGAAGTACATTTCCTCAGAAGGTTTGACCACTTGTAATGAAAAGGATTTGGGAGTGTCTTGATCTTGAGCAAGTAGCATCCATTGACTTCAAGAAAGACCTGTTCCTGCTGGAGAAGCTAATTGCTAGAACCGGTTTGTGGCTCTACATAGCTGTCTACATTTTTTGACACATCTTGGTGGTGGTAGTGGTGAGGAGTGACTGTACATTTCTGTTATACCTCACCTCGAATCTACACCACTGTGTAGATCCACTGTAGGAAGGCATGGGTAACCAAAAATTCAATCAGAAATACCGGTGATCTTGGACACGGTCTACAATGTGTTTGTATGTGTGTGTTTGGAGAGGTTTTGAGTGTAACACTGGAGTGTGCTTCCCATTGTAACACAAAAAGAAAACTGGCTTCATCAAAATTTGGATAACATCTATGAGGACTGATCCTTTTAGAATGGTTTATATAAATCCTTGGATTCTAGATCCTATTTTAGAAAATGGGTTGCTTTCTTCAATTCACCTATAATCTCCACACTGTCATAAGAGTATTTCAGTAACAGTACAAATTCCAAAGAGGAGACAAAAGATCTGATAATAAGAGACAGCTGATAGAGAAATGAGATCAGAGACCTGAAGATGTTTCTGCTGCATGAAAGTGGGGAGTCACGAAATCTCTCTCTCTTTCTCTTCCATTTAACTAAACAAATATCTTTGGACAACAGGACACTGGAGACCTACTAATTGCTTATGTCTGCCAAGGACTGGCTTTGGTTTCATTCTTGATATAGTTCTGGATTTCAAAGAAACCTGGTCTGTATACTATTGTTAATGCTAGCCAGAGTAAATTCACTGAATTAGTGGGATTGACATCAATGTTGATTCCCCCATTTAACAGTGGATTAAATAGATCTGTTCTAGGGAGCCCTGGTGACACAGTGGTTAAATGCCAGTACTGCAGCCACAAGGTTGTGAGTTCGATCCCACATGGCTCCAGCTTGACTCAGCCTTCCATCCTTTTGTAAGTCATTAAAATGAGGACCCAGCTTGTTGGGGGCAGTTGGCTTTAAGATTGTAAACTGCTTAGAGAGTGCTGAGTTCACTATGGGGATTGTCACACGGAGGTACTTCCGTAGGTGAAACATAGGCGAAACATTGCAGAACTGTTTCAGAAGCGCAAAGGTGGGATCGTCCATTGTGCTACTAAAATGTAATTGAGACTTCCCGCTTTCCTTCCATCGACAAAGTGTTTGCAGAGAAGCCAGGAGAAGCCATTTTTTAAATAACAGGATATCCCATTATTCAAAAATGGCTTCTCCATGAACGCTTCATCGGCGGAAGGAAGGTGGAAAGCCTCAATTACGTTTTAGAAGCACGAAGGATGATCCAACCTTTGTGCTTCTGAAATGGTTCTGGAATGTTTTGCCCACGTAAGTGTCTCTGTTTGATAATCCCCTATGAAGCAGTATAGAAAAGTAAATGCTATTGCTATTGCTATTGCTTATTGGGGCTAAGCAGTAGAATTTAGGCTGCCATTTGTTTTTACATGGACATATAGATTTACTCATTCCCACCCCATGTAGAAATGATGTAAGAATGTAAGGTCTTAAAGGAGATAATTCTAAGTATATGTGTGTGTACACAACACCAACACCACCAAACTTCATCCACCTATCCACAACCCCACATCCCCAAAAGGCTTATAAAATAATATAATCTAGTCTCTTGGTGTAAATATCTTCTCTTTTAGAAAAGAATTCATGCTGTTTGGGTTTAGGTCATTCTTGTTCAAAATTTTTAGTCGATTTAAAAAAACAGAAGGATGGTGCGCATATGTGTGCATTTCAACTACAAATCCACATTTTAAAGCAGCGTGGAGCAAGAGTTGATGCTTTTTCTCTTTCCATTCTACTTTGGTTTCTGTTAGAAAACACAAATGTTTTCCCTAGACTCAAACTCACTTGGATGCTGTGAGTACAAGAGAAGCACTCATCTAGACTAAACATGCATTGGGCTTAGGAGTGTATGTTTAATAAAGCGAGAAACACAGTTGGGACCCCAAAGCAAACACTTAGTAGAGAGAGAAAGAAGCATAGATTTGCTGGAGTGAAGCAGAAATAGAGGGAAGAGAAAGAGAATCAAGACATAAAGAGAATGCCAAACCCGAGAGGAATAAAATGGAAATTGTCATGTGAACCCCATTATTTTCACCTTTGGCTGCTAATTCAGCGTTGTTTCCTTCTGATCAGTGCTACCAACCGTCTTCAGGAATAGAGCGATGCCAGTCAGTCCGAGATCATACAGTGAACAAGTTTTTGTCATAAATCCTACACTGATGGCTTGGTGAAGGTGTCAGTTAGGACAAAGCAAGCCCACAGCGAAAGAGGACAGGCAAGTGTCCCTGATTATAGGGATACATAGGGGATTGTGCATGTGCATATGGCCTGAGAACATAATGACATCATGACCTTATGTAGCCAAACAGATTTGGATATGAGTGTTAATGGGGCTCGACAGTCTGCCCCGAAAGGGCTGGGTATAGTTACCTGTTTTTCCTCTGGAGGGAGGCTGCAGCAGCCAAACCGTGCAGCCTCCCTCCACAGTAAAAAGAACCTGCTAAAAGTGGATTCTTTTTATGGCACATGGCCACCGCCATCAGTGCACCATTAGCACATTGTGGCACGCCGATGATGCAACCACGGTGATGCGATGTGTGGATGCTACACCGTGCATACGTCATCATGGTGGCCCCCATATGGACGGGAAGCCACCATGATGGCACCGCTGCCATGCACTAGGGTTCGGGAGCGTGCAGACCCTAGAATTGGCGCCAGGATGGCGCTTCCCACCCATCTGTTTCGGGCCAATGTATTAACTGAAATAAAATTAAGTCAGTTCAGAGTGAGGACAATGCTTCCCTGATAAGCCAAAAAAAACCCCACCTAAACTAAAAAAAGTTAAAGGAAATGGAACATTTTCAACTCCGCATAAATATTTCATAAATAACAGCGAGTACTTTCAACTCAGTCCTTCCTGGAACAGTAATCTGTGCTTTAGCCTCTGGAATAATTTTCTATCAGGATTGGTATGCTTATAATACAGTTTAACCTTTGGTTGATGGCAGTGTAAGCCAAGGTAGAACAATACATCTTGGACCAGGTATATCAGCAACCCAGTGAAGTGAGCGTCACAAAGTGACTGAGATAATAGAATCCACAACGCTACGTATGTAAGTAAACAAATGCTGCTACATGTTGCTGTTACCAAGGACAACGTCAATATCATGTTGGACAATGTTTCTTGAATATGTTTGCGCAGGAAAGAGAAAGTTTATTGTTCAGACCAAAGAGCAAAAGCAGACCCAGGGTGTTTGTAATTGTGAATGCTTCATATAGAATAATAGAAGCACAGAAATGGAAGAGACTCCAGTGGCCGTCTGGTCCCTGCCATGCAGGAATGCACAACTAAAAAACACCAGGGAGATGGATATCAAATCTCTGTTTAAATACCTCTAAATCCGCCACCAGCTGAGACAATTTATTCCATGATCAAACAGCTCTTACAGTAAAGAGGTTCTTCCTAATGCTTAGATGATATCTCTTTCCTTATAATTTGAATCCACTGGTTATCAGTTTAGTCTCTGGGAGAGCAGAAAATAAGCTTGCTGTTTCTTATACATGACATCCCTTCAGATATTTAAACAAGACTATCATATCACCTCTTAACCTTCTCTTCTCCAAGCTAAACATACCCAGTTCCTTAAGCAGTTCCTCACAGGGCTTGATTGCCAGAGTTTGACCATCTTGGTCACTCTTCTCTGGACACGTTCCAGCTTGTTAATATCTTTCTTGAACAGTGGTGTCAAGAACACAGAATGCCAGGCGAAGTCTGTTCAAAGCGGAATAGAGTTATACTACTTCTCTCCTCTGTTGGGACACTACACTCCTGATGATGCAATGTAGAATTTCATTGGCATTTTTTGGTCACTGTATCATACTGTTCACTCGCTTGTGGCCTCAGGTCTTTTTGATGGGTACTACTGTCAAGCCAAGTGCCATGCTTCCAATTTGTCATGGCCATTTGTTGTCATCTATAAATTGGATAAGCATGCCCTCTATGTCTTTTTCCAAGTCTCGGGCAACGCTGTGCCCAGGATAGAACACTGCCCTTGAAAAGTATCCAAGGATCTTCAATGGATAGAACATAGGATGTAATTTTAAGGTTTTCAAGGACAGCACAAATAGAACTCTATGCCCATTGTAGCATCCTTTAAATCCCTCTTACTGTCACTTAAGGATTGTTACATTGTGAGTGGCCATGCCCTGCTTCGGATTAAGTTGTCCATTCTCATAGAACAAGTATGATCAGCTTGTGGTCCTCTAGATGTTGTTGTAGTGCAAATCCCATCATTCCTCACTCATTACTGACTATGTTGGCTAGGGTACAGCAATAGCTGGCAGATGGTACTTTCCCCCTTGTGTTAGAACACCATCTGCCTTCTAGGTATGTTTAGCCTGGAGAAGAGAGGCTAAGAGGTGATATGACAGCCCTGTTTAAATAGTTGAAGGGATGTCATATTGACGAGGGAGCAAGCTTGTTTTCTGCTACTCCAGAGAACAGGACCCGGAGCAATGGATGCAAGCTCCAGGAAAAGAGATTCCACCTCAACATTAGGAGGAAATTCCTGACAGTAAGGGATGTTCGACAGTGGAACATACTCCCTCGGAGTGTAGTGGAGTCTCCTTCTTTGGAGGTCTTCAAACAGAGGCTGGATGGCCATCTGTCAGGGATGCTTTGATTGGGATTTCCTGCATGGCAGAATAGGGTTGGACTGGATGGCCCTTGTGGTCTCTTTCAATTCTAGGATTCTCTTCTATGATTCTATGATTCTGACATGCCTGACTACAGCTGTATTTCAACTGACTGGATACTGTAGACAGGGTAAGCTACCTGTTGCTGGGTGGCTGCACATAGCTGAAGGGCAGTAGGAACCTTACTACAGTACTCATAACTGTAGCAGCTTATAACTGTTTGGAAATACAGGGACAGCTTGTACTGTGGTGCCACAGTGTATTGGGGTCACTGTCTGGGCGGCACAGTGAGCAAAATAGCCAGGAGTGTCTGACCATTGGATTTTGCTGTCTGATTGTCTTTATTTGCTGTCTGACTTTATAGGTTGGGATGAGCAACTGTTGCCCTTCTAGTGTTTATGGATTGCCACTCCCAGCATTCTTGACCGTTGAGTATGCTGGGTCAAGCAGATGGGAGATGGATCTCCCAGAGATCCTCACACAGGGCTAAGAAAGAATCCTGGCTGCATTGCCAAATCATTCTTGCCACCCATTTATTGCTCTCAGTTTTCAACTCTTTTAATTTAAACCTTACCAACAATACTGAGCCAAATGATCTAACCTGGTATAAAATAGATTCTGCTATACCTACACCATTTTCCTACCCATTTTTATACGGCAAGGATCACAGACAGGTCAGTGACATAGTACATGAAGGTTATTTGGTGTGCAAGATGCTTGAAGAATACTCAGTCAATCCAACTAGGCTGCATGGTCAGTGAAGGCAAATCAGAGCAAGCGCCAATACAGAAGTGAGCTTCTCCTCCTCCTCCTTCTGTTCTTTTTTTTTTGCAAAATAGTATTGAAAATGATATTTCTAATAGGGATGTGATCCCCCTGCTCCCCCAGGTTTGCACGATAATGATGAGTATTGGCTCAGCTCCACTAAAATGGACAAAAAATTAAGTAAAATGAAAGTTGGCCCAACTCCAGGAGAATTCATCTTTCTCCATATGAACTTTCAGATGCAAGAAGTGGCTTGGTCTCTTGAAGCTGGCACTAGACCTTGCAACTCACACCATAGAGCTAGTGCTTTTATTGAGAGAAGTCTCAATGTGCATCTCTCTGTGCGTTGTGTAGGGTGGGGGGGGGGGGTTGGAGGGGGGGTGAATTCAACGAAACCGAGGCACTGACAGAGAGGAGCCCAAAGGGGGCAGTGTTTAATAAGTTGATGTGTAAAATTGTTCAACAGAGAGAGAGTGTGCTTTCTAGTATATAATGTTATGATCCAAGTGAACCGTCTAAATCATTCTGTCTCTTTATCAGTTATATTTGTAGTCCACCTTCTGCTCTGGTTCAGTGTGGCTTGAAATATTCCATAGTCATACCACTGTCTTCAAAGGTCTTGCACTGTAACTATTGGATAAGGATGCTTTTAGGTATCAAAAGGCTAAAAGAAAGTAGTATTGGTGGGAAATCCGATCGGATTGATGGAAAGGACTGGAAGACACACAGAAATAGGTTTAGCATACATAGTGTTTTAAATTTGGACAGTACCATCCCCCCCCCCCCCATATTTTCAAGACCACCCCGTCATTTTAATATAAATGTCAGTTTTGTCCCGTTTTTGAGAAAAATGCCTTGTTAGGTTGCTAAAAACGGTTTGGAGATCCCTATCGGAAACTGTGATTGTCCCTTCAAAAATGTTGTCAGGGAGCATGAGAAGTTTTATGATAAGGCGTTGAAATTTGCTGCGTAAGATTAAATCATTGGAGAAATATTCACAGGAGGATTGCAAGAACAACCATCTCCAGAATTCCATAGCCTTGTGTCATTGCAGCTGAAGTGCTGTCACACTGGATCATTTCTGCATTGCGGATGCAGCCACAGCATCCTTGCATCTGGGATTCAGATGAACATAATTATGGTCTTCTCGAGCATTTCAAACATCTACAGAACGCACATGCACACTCCTTGCCATTTGGCTAGGATTTGCGCATCTTGATGCTCTGGCATATTAATAAACAGAATCTAGTGATATTCACGGGATGGCCAGAGGTGCCACAACAAACTACCATTCCCAGAATCCCATAGGCTTCAGCCATGGCAGTTAAAATGGATTCCACAGCCTTGAGCCATGGCAGTTAAAGTGGTGTCAAACCGGATTATTTCTGCAGTGCTGATGCAGCCTGTGAGATTTTTTTTCTTGGTAGGGATTTGCAGATCAGCCCTCAAGCATGTGCTTTGAATGTACAAGGCAGTAATTCCCAAGTTGTTTGTCTAACAAAAGGCTACCAGTAGCCACCTAACCCCAAAGTTTCCACTGGTGGGAGCTTGTAGGAGTAGAACTGACAACCCCTTGCTATGTACACTTTAGGTAGCATCTCTGACTATGATAGCAGAGGCATCCTTTCAGATCCTGCTCAGTCTCACTGAAGGACAAACCAGTCACTCTTGCTCAGAAGAGAACGAGAGGGAGGACAGATCTATGCCCACAGCCGTGAATCGGTTAAGGCCACCATAATTTTATTGTGTTGGTCCCTCAACCTCTCTTCTCCACTCTCTTCTCCATCCTTCTAAAATGCTGCACATATGGATATGGGAACCCCGCTGAATAAACTGAACTGTGATGCAGTGAGAAACCAGGTGGAAGCCACATCTCGGATACAAACTGTAGTAAATAAACTGCATCACTATAGTTTTTTGTTGCTTTTTCAGACTATGTGGCCATGATCCAGAAGAGTTTATTCTTGACATTTTGCCAGCACCTGTGGCTGGCATCCTCAGAGAATAGTTTCTATCATTGGTCTCTTCTGGCTGCCTGAGAGCACTTGCATGCAAGGATCATTTCTTAAGAGAGCAAACATGATTTAGTGGTTTGAGTGCTGAACTATGAAAGCTCAAGACCAGGGTATGAATCCCTGCTCGGTTTTGGAAACCCACTGGGTGCAGGTCACACTCTCTCAGCCCCAGAGGAAAGCAAAGGCAACCCCTTTCTGAACAAATCTTGCCAAGAAAACCCCATGATAGGTTTGTTTCAGGGTCATCATAAGTCCCAAAGTTAAATAAATAAATAAAGTTGCCCCTCCATTTTCACGGACATGAGATCTGTGGTTTTGATTATTCACGGAGGGGCAACCTCCATTAAAGTTAATGGTGCACGCACCCGTGACACGTGCACATGGCCGTACACAGGAGCACACTGCCATGCAAAGCTATGAGGCTTGAATATACACAAGTTCACAGGTGGGGGGGGGGGAATCCGGAACGGATCACCCACAAATTCGGAGGAAGGATTATAAATGTAGAGATGTAACAAATACTTGCATTTTTCCCAACCCTTATCAAGAAAATGGTCAACCACCATCAGACTGTTTGCATTTCAGGGTCTTTTTTTTTTCCAAAGAATTATTTGCATGCCAAAAAAATAAAAATAAAACACCTTTGTGTTTTTGCTCAAAGACAACATCTTGCGTAGAAAGCTGTGTTTTGTGAGAAAGGCACCAAAAATACAACACACCATTTATTTATTTTTTTCACCCAACAACTTCCAGCATGTTAGACATCGCTGAAAAATGTGCAGGAACTCTCATAATACTGAAGAGCAGGGGAGGGGAAAGAACTTTGATTTTTTTCCCCTTCTTCTTGCATGAATGAATTAAATAAGCGAAGATGTACATCTCTGTTGTAGTGTAACCTCTGACGCATAAGGAAGGGGACGACTTAATTTAAAATATCAAATATGGGAAATGCTTTCATTTCCTGACCTAATTCTACCTCATCTGTTGACCTTGTTATATAAAGCTGAGAGAGAACGGGAGTGAGAGAAAGAGAAAGAGCGGCTGCACAGTGGTGTGTGTAGCAGATTATGCTTCTCCGTATTTATTTTTGAAGCCTACTCTTTGGAGCATTCCAACAGCTAATTCCAGCACTAAGTGCCATCGCGGCATTGATTTCTCTCACTACAGTTAACCTACTTACTCCTAGACTCGTCCTGCCTTTAAATGGACATTGCCTAATGCGTTTTGTATATATGTAAAGAGAGGGGAGATTTTGTCCTAATGTTCGATATGCCAGTTAATTAACAAAATGGCTTCACCACGACTGGAACGGTTTTCCTCGCTCATCACCCCCCTATTTCTCTTTATTTATTTATTTATTTATTTATTTATTTATTTATCTATCCTTCCATCCATCCGTCCATCCTCCTGTCCCGGATTGTGTCACTAACCTTGTCCAAAGAAAATGTCATTCCTAATAAACGAGAAACCCGGCTCGTGTCTCTACTGCATTTCATGGTGGAAAGAGCAATCTCCAACTCCTGAGGAAATTGTAACCCCCAATCAAACTCCGGCTGTCATGAATCCAATTGCAAGTGACAACAAACCTCTCCCAGGCAATGTACGGGAAGCCAATGAGCAAAATATGGAGATATCTCGATGGAAGAGAAAGGTTTAAGAGGAGTTATTTGGTAACTGGCCTTTTCGGCAGTCAATTTCTTCTGAGTTTCTCTCTTTCCCGCATTCCTTCTCCCACAAAATTCTCCAGCACCTCTAAGTAATTCAAGAAGAGTAGGACAACAATGAATATCACTCTAAACTAGTCTCTTTTAACCTGGAGCCCTCCAAATGGGCTTTTGTTGTTCTGTTTATAGTCTTTATATACCACTATATTAAAAAGAAGGCTGGAATCCTGTTGGTCAGCCCCAACTGGGATAGACCTCCTTGAAGCAATTGTTGCATGATTATTTTGGTGGTTTTTTGGGCTATGAGGCCATGTTTTAGAAAAGGTTTCCCCCTCCTCTAGAACATGGCCTTATAGCCCAAAAACTCACAAAAACCTATGGATGCCGGCCGTGAAAGTCTTCGGCTGCACAACCGTTGCATGCGCCGATACATCAACATGAGCCAACATGAATTTCTGTGATTCAATGGATATGCTCTGGTTGGGACTAACTGTAGGACTTGGGGTCAAAATCTCTAAGGATTTACTTTAAGATACATCTCAAAAATAATATAAAATGTGTTTTGAAGTAGTACATAAATGTCAGGAGCTGAGCCCGCCAGCTTGCCTGACATGGCTAAGAGAGTTGGATTTGCTTGTCTTAGCTTTGCTTGCTCACACTTTATTGTAGCTTACTGCTGCTAAATGATGGTGCTTGTTTGTTGTTAACCACCCTCAAGTCGATCTCAATCCAGGGCGAGCCTGGATTGAGATCTCCAAGAGTCCCTGTCCCCCAGAGTTCTGCTTAATTCCTGCAAAGTCATGCCTGAGGCCTCCTTAATAGAGTCCATCCATCTAGCATGCGGCCTTCCTCTCTTTCTACTTCCCTCCATCTTCTCTAGCATTATTGTTTTTTTTCAAATGGGTTGTGCCTTCTCATGATGTGTCTGAAATGCAACAGCCTCAGTTTTGTCATCTTGACTTCCACGGAGATTTATGTCTTGATCTGCTCTAGGACCCATTTGTTTGTCTTTTGGGCTGTGCACGGGATTCTCCAGCACCACATCTCAAATTAATTGATTTTCTTCCTATCTTCTTTCCTAACTGCCCAGCTCTCACATCCATCCATGGTAACAGGGTATACAATGGCTTGTATGATTCTAATTGTGCTCAGTTGTATATCTTTGCATTAGAGGATATTTTCTAGCTCTTTCATTCTTAATCTTCTTCTGATTTTCTGGTTACAATCCCCATTCCTATCAATGTTTGATCCCAGGTATGATTTTTCCCCCTATTTATTCATTGTCTACGTTGAATTTATGTAGATTCTCTGTGGTCATTATTTTTGTTTTCTTTATGCTCAACAGTTGTCCTGCCTTTGCACTTTCTTCCTTGATCTTCCTTAGTAGTTGTTTGAGGCCTGTGAGGTTTTCTGCCAGTATTATGGTGTCATCTGCATATCGTAAATTGTTGATATTCCTTCTTCCTATTTTCATTCCTCCTTCTTTTGTGTCCAGGCCTGCTTTTCTTCCAATATGTTCTGCATATAAGTTGAATAGGTAGGATGATACGATGCAGCCTTGTCTGACCCCTTTGCCAATTGGGAACCATTCTGTTTCTCTGTGTTCTGTTCTGACAGTAGCCTCTTGTCCTGAGTACAGATTCCTTATCAGAACTATCAGATGTGTTGGCACACCCATGTCTTTAAGGGCGTTTCATAGCCTTTTATGATGTTTGCAGTCAAAAGCTTTGCTATAGTCTATAAAGCACATGCTGATTTTCCTTTGGAACATGTAGTAGTGTGTTAATAGCTAAAACTGTTGCCCACATTCCTTTGTGGTTAATGATCAGGTGGGAAGGGAGTTGAGGCTGTGATCCATAGGAAAAGGAAAGTGTTTGGTTTCGTGTTGGATGAGAATGCAGCCTGCTGAAAATGTGGATTTATGTATGTTTTAATTATGCATGCTAACACTAGCTCTTTAGTCCTGACAACACATGTCTATGGTTGATATCTATAGCTTTCGAATGAAGGTGTTTTTTTTACTACTAAAAGCCTGAATTTCTGAACTGAAGTGTTCCTGTACATGACAATATTTAAAACTACAGCAATGACAGAAAAATGCAATTATCATCAACTGGGAAAAGCTTACATGAACAAATACATTTTTCAGTAGGCATTTAAAACTGAATACAATCTCTGTCTCTTGCCATATGAAAAGACTATTCCAGAGGATAGGAGCCCAACCCTGAAAAATGTACAGTTTTACTCAGGGGTATTTCATTAGTTGTGGGACAACCAATAAGCCTGTGCTGAGGGTTTTAGTGGTCAACTGGGCATGCATGTTGTCGTAGTGTGACCTCACATTGTTTCCAAGTTATGGCGACCCTAAGGCAAACTTATGACCTGGTTTTCTTGGCAAGATTTGTCCAGAGAGGGTTTGCCTTTGCCTCCCTCTGAGGCTGAGTGTGCCTTGCCTATGGTTATCCACTGGGTTTCCATGATGGAGTGGGGATTCTAACCCTGGTCTCCAGTTGTCCAATACTCAAACCACTATACTATGCTGGTTCTCTGGTCATGTATAAGGGAAGATGTTCTGGTAGGTATCCTGGGCCCCATACAGATGGGCAAAAATAAAGCTGCTTCGGGTCACTTTGGAGGTATGCTGTTTAAATGATGCATGCGTCCTAAGAGTCCGGAAGCCTCACCAAAGCCACGATCCAGTCCTAAGAACTGGAATGCAGCTTTGGCACAACTTCTGGACTCTTAGGATGCATGCATCATTTAAACAGCATACAGTGGTACCCCGGGATACGAAATGACCGCGTTACGAAATTTCCGGGATACGAAAAAATTAGATAGGAAAAAACTGTTCCGGGATACGAAGGTTTTTTCGGGTTACGAAAAAATTTTTGGTGCTTTTCGGCGCTTTTTCGCACGAAATCGCGGCTTTCCAGCGCTAGCGGCTATGGCTTTTTCGGGTTGCGAAATCTTTCGGGTTACGAACGGCGCCGCGGAACGAATTAAATTCGTAACCCGGGGTACCACTGTATCTCCAAAGTGATTTGAAGCAGCTTTATTTTGGCCTGTCTGTATGGGGCCCTGGTTTTGTGCTGTTTAGATCTTTCTTTGTTTTATGTTTGTCAAGAACAAAACCTTGATAGTGTTTCAGTAGCTGAAGCTAGTGTATTTCTGGTCAACAGATCTCTTAGACTGCAATTGGTACACCTATATGATTGTGTTGCATCCCATTCTGAAGCTATCTGCTTTGAATTGGGTTGGAAACAATTGGCTTGGAAATGTTTCTTGGTGCTTCAAGATATCCTGTTCTGTTTTGAAGCTGATCCACAGGCTGTACCTAGTCCTGAAGTAGAATAATGATTTTTGGTATGGCACTGCCAGTGAGAATGTATGTCAGGATTCTTACTTTCTCCTAAGAACTGTGGTGGAACTAAGAATGGAATAATCTTTGATCCTACCAGCCTACTTCTCACTTCCCAGATGAATCGACAAACTAGAACATGGTTATTCTTCAGACTGTGCACTTTGCTACATTTTGCAATGCAGTTTCTAGCGCAAAATGTATATATTAAGGAAGTTGCATGCATATTCAAGTACATTGCATATAAAATGCATATTTTACTGTAATATTGCAGGGTATAGTACAGCGCTGTTGGTAATGTCATTAAGAATTGTCATCTCCTTGTGTTTCCATCGATCAGTCCCCTTTCTCTGTCACACAGTGGTGAATGCCACTTCTGACCTTCCTAAAAGAGGTGGTCTTCATTCTCTGTCCTTTTGTCCAATGGGCCAAGACTCTTCTTGTATTCTTTGTGGGTGGTAGTAGTGGATATAAGTATGCCATTTAGAGATATTTAATATATGTATATATATTCTTTCTCAACAGGGCAAAAGTGAAGAAAGGTGTAAATATCCTGAGTGCAAAGGCAAGTGACCCACGACAGTGGGACCTGACGCAGGAGATCGGCAATGGAGGAAAACATTCAACCACAACTGTGATGTGTCAAAGAATAATGCAGACTCCAAGAAGCAGGTGAGCGGGCTTCATAGTCTCACTACTTTAGGCTCTCCTCTTATCTGTGATAAAGGTGTAATGTATGAAAAGGCTTTGATTCAGACTGAACAATCACTCAGCAAAGCCATTGAAAGGGTCTTTATGGAGGAGGCTCTTTCCAGACATGGTCAGATTCCAGAAATTAACTGGTCACTGTGAGAAGGTGGATGTTTAACTGATGGATGGGCTTTTGGTTTCATCCAGCTTAGCCCTTTTCAAACTTCTGTTGATATCTCAATGTATACAGCAGTATACTTCTGGTGGGTCTTTTGTCTGACTAGCAGAAGTAAACCTAACCTATCTATCCCTGATTCCTTGTTGTAGTTATTGCTTGCCAGTGTTATTATTTTAAGCTATGATTTATATAGTAAATTGTTTAATTGTATTTTATTGGGGGGATGAGAGGGTTTGTGGAATATGGATTGTGTGTTTTAATGTTGTAAGCCGCCCCGGTTGCGTTGCGCAGAGGGGAGGGGTAAAAATAATAATAATATAATTATTGTGAAGTCAAAGGCTTTCATGGCCGGCGTCCATAGTTTTTTGTGGGTTTTTCGGGCTCTGTGGCCATATTCTAGAAGAGTTTATTCCTGA
>NC_056531.1:5550319-5611718 GCF_019175285.1 Sceloporus undulatus
TTATTATATTCTTAGGCTTTCTTGAGTTCAAAATGCATGAAGTCCCTTATATAAAGAAATACCAAACTTTCCTTTTCTGTCTGTTGTTTTGCGGATAGCAGCCCAGTGCAAAGGTGCAATCTGACTCCGCACACCAATACACACACACTGTATCCCCATCCATTCATAATATCCCATATCATAGCATCATAAAATTGGAAGAGGCTGTGTATGCCATCTTTTCTGATTCCATGCTCAAAGCAAAACAAAAAACTCTAGAGCTCGGACATTTCCAATTGATTCCTGTCTGCCTTCTGTCAGAAGAGCTGGCACCACTCTAGGTAATTGGTTCCATTGTCACATTGCTCTTAGTGACAATGTTGCCAGACCAGGGAGAACAGGGAGGATGCGCATGGTTGAACATCCCCAAGCAAACAAGCTGTTCCTGACAAGAAGGACGTTATTGTTATCATGTCTTACCCGAGCATTTTATATAGGCATCTGCTTAGATACTGTGGGAAGCGAATGCTGGACTACCTAAACCTTTGCTCTGATTCAGCAGAGCTCTTCTTGTTCTTTACCAAAGAACAGCCTCACTCTTCAAAGAGCTTGACAAGTTGGTCTGATGCAAACGTCTCCTATAATGAAGTTCACTAGCTTCTATAATAACATCCCAAATCCACAAAACACTGGTACCTTTATGGAGCCAACCAAGAAACATAAAATATTTGTGGAGCTCTGAAAGCTGGCAACATATATTTTATGCATTTTGGTTGGCCCAATAAAAGTATCACAGTTCTGTGGATTTGGGATGCAACTGACATCTGCAAGTCAGTTCTAGGAGCAAGTCTTTTGCAAAGATAAAGAATCTTGATTGTCCATTCAGGACCACACTGCTCCTTAAATACTCTGGAATGCTGAAGTTGCCATTGCACTCAGTGGAAAACAAGAATTTCCTGTTGTTTGTTCTCATGTCCTACCTGAGCATTTGACATAGGCATCTAAAACATTAGACTAAAAACATTAGGATACCTCCCTGTGGCTGTGCTGACTGATTTGCATCAGACAAACAAATTTGGGTCTCAAGCAGTAAAGGCTGAAAAACCATCCTGAATTGTGTCCCATCAGATTTGGGAGAGATACGGGTGAAATGTATGTGACAGATTAAGGTCAGCTTTGTTTAGCTGTTGAAGACGGATTTATTCTGCCCAAATTTTGATCAACCGATCTACTGGACATACAGTCGTGGATACTATTTTTTTTTTTTAATGCTTTGGGATACCACAGGGATATGGTTTCTGGGACAGCATTTCCTCAGTGACTATGGGCAGGGAGTGATCAGGGAATCTTGAGGGTGATGGCAGGCAACATCATTGTCCTTCGGGATCAACAAATCCCAGTGCTGTGACCATGTGGACTCAGGTGTAACCATACAATTGGTCTCCATATGTTACTGTATTTTTTGTTGTTTTCAGCTGCCCCTCAATTCATGGTGAACCTATGGATGAAACATCTCCAAGTCTCCCTATCCTCCACTGCTCTCCTTACGTCTTGTAGCACAATAGCTATTGGCCTCCTTCTTTGCTGGTATTATTAACCATCAAGTTGACTTCAACCTATAGCAACCCTAAAATTAGAGATCTCCAAGAGCCCTGGTCATCCACAGGAAGCTGATTAGGTTTTGCAGATGCAGGGCTGTGAATTATTTGATGGAAGCAATGCCTATGACCTTCTCGATTGAGTCCAACCATCAGGTGTGCAGTCTTCTTCTCTTTCTACTACCTTCTACCTTTCCTAGCAAATTTAACCTGTTTCCCCAAAAATAAGACATACCCATAAAATAAGCCTTATCAGGCTTTCTAAGCATTTGTGCAATATAAGCCATACCCTGTAAATGAGACATAGCGATAGGCCTGGTGTGGAACGGAAAGCTGTCTTATAGGGAGTGGAAAGATTGGGGCCAATGGTTCTAAAGGAAACGGAGTCGCAAGAAATTCAGGATGGAATACCAGGTTTGGAGCGTGATGACAATGTTCCAGAAGAAGACGACTTAACTATATTTGAATAAATGTGGATTGTTGCACCGTACTTAATAAAAATAAGACATCCCCTGAAAATAAGCCATAGTGTGTCTTCTTGAGGAAAAATAAATATAAGACAGTATCTTATTTTTGGGGAAACACGGTATCTTTTCCAAGTAGTCATGCCTTCTCATGATGTGGCCAAAGTATAACAGCCTCAGTTTGATGATCTTGGCTTCCAGGGACAGGTCAAGCTTGATCTTTTCAAGGACCCATTTGTTTGTCTTTTTTGCTGCCCACAGTATTCTCAGCACTCTTCTCCAAAACATCTTAAATGAAATTGTTTTCTCTCCCACCCCCCCCCAACTTTCTTCACTGTTCAGCTCTCTGATTCCTACATGGCGATGGAGAATACAACTGCATTTTCTTATGTCCATTCCCCATTTGCTATGCATTTCCTTTGCTCTGTAGGCAACTTCTCTCTTTCACAAGGTCCTGAAAACTCTGAAGAATGGAAGTTGTCTCATACCCTGATAGAAATATTTATGGATATGTATTTGGACATAGGCCAGTTCAAGTGACTGAAAGACATTTCACATCCCATGTCAAGTTAACAATGGGTGCATGGATATGACAGCTATCCATTGTTCCCCAAGCTTATAGATTCATTTCATCCGACCATAAATATCATTCTGCAAAGGAAAGTTTTCAGTTCAAGTAAAGTAAATCTCCCCCAACCTTAACCAAAGGGGGGGAAAAGAGGACAATGAGAAGCTGCCAAAGGAAAAAAGATATTGTTGAAAAGAAGTGGCAAAGAGTGTAGACATTTTTAAAAAGAAGTCAGAGCTTTTATGGGCACTGTCAAATATAGTTATATTTGCAGATAAGGAATAATCAAGCCGACATGTTCCTACCTCCCCATGCCCTATTTCCCTTCCACAAACCCATGATGAAATCTACTTGCATCAGTAGAACATTAGCTCTCTATCCCTGCTGCTTGATAGGAAGATCCATGTGTCTTCTCAAGTCTTGCAGAATTCAACTTGCTTGGAATGTCTGTTTTATTTTGATTTTCATTTTGATTTAAAATGGGTTCCTAGAGTCATCTTGGCTTATGGAGAGAGGTCAGACTTGATTTGTACTTTGTCCTATTTATTGGGTTTTTCTTTTTAAACAGTCCGTGGTGTCCACAGAACTCTCCTCCAGCATCGCATTTCGAATGAAACAATTCCCTTCTTCTCAGTCTTTTTCAGTGTCCAGCTTTCACAACCACACATAGAAAGTGGAAATATGGTGGCATGGACAATCCTGACTTTGGTATTCAATGACACATCTTTACACTTGAGAATCTTGTCTAGTTCCTTCATAGCTCTTAGGAGATTATCGCACACCCAAATAAAGTGTCCTTTCTCCGATGGGATAAGGTCACGTTATGGATTGCTGTTAGATGTTATTGCATGCCAAAATACCGCCGCTGCTGCCAGGAGACTACAACCTGTCTCCCAGCTGCGCTTAGCCTGCCGATTTTCAAGTACTGATGCTTCCCATTCTTGAAAATTGGTGGGCTAAGCATGGCTAGGAAATGGGCTGCATGTGGGTTGTAGTTGCGGCGGCAGCGGCAACATTTTGGCATGCGATAACATCTGATAGCAACCTGTAACGCTACTTTATCCCGTCGGGAAAAGGACGTTTTATTTGGGCATGCAATAATCTGATTTCTTGACTGCTGTCTCCATTTTGATTTACAACCCAAGGTATTTCCACCCATTGATACTTGCCCAGTGGAGTAACAGAGAACAAGGGTGCCCCATCTCCTGTGTGATAGCCTTCAGCTATCACTCCCTTTCATCTTCACTGTTGTAGGTTAAGCCTATGCCCCTCACCTAGCAACTCTTCTTCATAGGATTTAACTTCCAGATCCTTCACTATTCTGGTTATCTTTCTCTGGACTCATTCCAGATTCTCCATTCTCTTTCTTTGGACTTTATGACACAAAAATGCAATGCAATCGGGGTTGCTCTGTTTTCTGTCATACCTGAAACCTTTCCCAGATAACAGCATTAGTTTGCCTTAAAAGCTTATCACACACTGCCAAGACACTATCCCTGACCATTTTGGCACACAAGTATACAGAGAGAAAGAGAAAGAGCTCCCCTCTCCTACATGCACATGTACAAAATATGAATGAAATATGAAATGAAACTATGCACATGTAAACACATTTAGGCTGTGTGTGGTATTGTAATTTGAAGGTATAATTTTAATTTTGTTTATGTCACAACTATTACCCTTAGATTCAGTGATATACAGGAATGGCGATCTACGAGTAACATTAGTACAAAAAACATGTCTGTGGTGTGGTCTGGGAGAAGGTCAGTGGGGATGGTGGCACTATGCGTTCACACACTGGGTGATGCCAATCCTGGTGATGCCACTGTGAGTAGGGGAAAGAGGGGCAAGCTCCTGTTAATGAAGGTAGCAAAGTCCTCTCAATTGAGAGAATGTGTCCTCCTGGAATCATTTGTAGAGGTCAAGGAATGTTACACAACCTGGTGTGGCCTACTGCTGAGAAATGTCCATGCTGGTGTTCCACTTTTTCCTTTGGCTCAAGTTGACTGGCAGCCCAGAGAATGAAGTGCCTCCTTATACCTCTCAGGGCAGAAAGAAACACATGGCTGACATCTTCCCAAAATGGCAGCTCTGAGTCAACTTCCATTTTCCCTTGCATGGCAAGCAGGTCAGATTTCCTCATATGTCCTATTGACGTCACACATTAATGTTACCAGTAGCAGCTAGTGATATGGATGGGGGTGACCATCAACATCTTGCTATCAGGACTTGAGATATGTTGAGGCACATGTTAGAGAAAGGGATAGAAGGACATGGCTTGCTGTTGCCACATTCAATGGCATTCCCATGTTTTTGGTAACACATAGCTCTATCTTCCATTACCAGATTCGGGGTGCATCATTAGTCATGTTGGGTTAAAGTGAAAAAGTCAGAAATTGGCCGTAAGGCCTAAATGAAATAGAGCCATGTTGCAAAAAACAGTTTATAACAGAAAATGTTATAGGCTCCTAGTGATTTCAAATTAAATAGAATATGCCTAAAGCATTATAAGCCATGTGACAAAACACCTTTACACATTCTGCTGATTAAATAACAGTGAGAACATCATCATAAGATACAAAGGACAATTGTGACATGCAGCATTTGCAAATAGGGGCTTGGTCCTTGTTGGTGAGTTTGGATGACTGCCATCGCGTTTTGTTGGTCACCTGCTGCCTCCGCATGTTTTTGTTAAAATTCTGTATGAAGCTGTTTTAATTGCTTGTTTGGGATGGAACCTTCGGCCACCAAGTGAGAGTCCACCTGGCACTGCATTATTGAATAAACTGCTGAGTCCAGTCTACTATCAGGCTCTATTCATGAACCCATAAGGGTTCATGAAATCTCATTCAAGAGTTTAACATTTATTATGAGATTCCATTTTATCCTTGTAACAATTCAATGGACATTTATAGAATCATAGAGTTGGAAGAGACTATCCAGTCCAACCCCCTGCTATGCAGAAAGACATGATCATAGAATCATAGAATCGTAGAGACCACAAGGGCCATCCAGTCCAACCCCCTGCCATGCAGGAACTCTTACTCAAAGCATCCCTGACAGATGGCTATCCAGCCTCTGTTTAAAGACCTCCAAGGAGGGAGACTCTAGCACTCTCCGAGGGAGTGTGTCCCACTGTTGAATAGCCCTTACTGTCAGGAAGTTCCTCCTACTGGTGAGCTGGAATCTCTGTTCCTGTAGCTTGCATCCATTGCTCTGGGTCCTGTTCTCTGGAGCAACAGAAAACAAGCTTGCTCCCTCCTCAATATGACACAGATGGCCATCCAGCCTCTGTTTAAAAATGTCCAAAGAAGGAGACTCCACCATTCTCCAAGGCAATGTGTTCCACTGTCAAACAACTCTTACCATCAGGAAACTCTTCCTAAGGTTTAGGTGGAATCGCTTTTCCTATAGCTCCTTACCTTATCCTGTTAACCTTTTCCTCCCCAGGCTAAACATATGTAGCTCACTCAGCCACTCCTCATAGGGCTTGATGGTTTTCACACCTTTCAGAATTTTGGTCGCCCTCTTCTGGACACCCTCAAGCTTGTCCACGTTCTTCTTGAACTGTGGTGTCGAGAACTGGACACAATATTCCAGGTGAGGTCTGATCGAAGCAGAATAAAGTGGTACTATTACTTCCCTCAATTTAGGCACTACATTCCTGTTGACGCAGCCTAGAATTGTGTCGGCTTTCTTACTGCTTCATCACATTACTGCCTCATGTTCCGCCTGTGGTCCACTAAGACTCCTAGATCCCTTTCACGTATGTACTGCCGTCAAACCAGGGGTCACCCATCTTATATCTGTGCATTTCATTTTTACTACCCAAATGTAGTATCCTACATTTCTCGCTGCTGAAATTCATTTGGTTAGTTTTAGCACAGATTTCTAATCTGTTAAGGTTATTTCGAATTCTGATCCTATTCTCTGGGGTATTAGCAACTCCGCCTGATTTGGTGTCATCTGCAAATTTCATAATCGTGCCCTCTATTCCATCTTCCAAGACAAGGATGAGGAGGAGCCATTGTTGAGTACCCAAACACACCCTGGTGAAATGATGCTCCTGCTACATTCTACTTGTTCTTTCTTGGCAACCCCTGCCCTGGCTTCACCCTTTCCCATTGGGAACTTGCTTAAAGAAGCTAAATTTTTGATTTCAAAAGTGTGTAGTCTTCTTACAGCCCATGGTGGCCATAGTTCTCCGGGATTTAAGCAAAAATTGGAAAATAATAATAATCATTTGTGGCATTTGTGGCAAATTCAGCTATTTTCCAAAACCAATCATATCCAGTATAATTCACAGCCTCTCATGTGCAAGAGCCCTAGAGATTTACTAGTTTCCAGAGTGCATGGTACAAACGAAGACTGGTAACTTGGGGAAATTAGATATTCCCCGATCCCGGTGTTCCATTTCCTAAGGCAGCATTGAAAATACCTTGTCTTATGTTCCAAAGTAGAGAGGATGGCTAAATAGCACTGGATTTGTAAGGCTACTGCGTGTTACGAGTTCGACAGATTCACATTACAGAGCAGGTAATGACCAAGTCCACTGTGGCATCACTTATTCCAGGCTGCTTTGATCAACCAGCCGCAAGAGTTTGGCTCTGCTGCCTTGCATCAAAGCCAATTTATTACTGTTGTTGGCATGCTGTTCTTTCTTTCTACAAGCTTCCCCTTTAATGACCTGCCAGCAGTAACTAGGTTAACCATTCAAAGCATCCTGAATGGACAGGGTTTTTCAAACCGACACTGGTGTTTTTGTGGGGTTTTGGGCCTATGTGGCCATGTTCTAGAAGAGTTTATTCCTGATGTTTCACCAGCATCTGTGGCTGGCATCTTCTCATTGTTCATTTTTAAAACAGGGGTACCAGCTCTACAGGTGGTGGGGGGTTTCGGTCAAGTCTTCTTACTCTGATCATCTACACTGGCCTATATGATCGGCTTCCGAGGAGAAACATTCACTGTGCAATTTAGGGAATACTGAGAAGACAGGACAAAATGATGCATACCCAAGAAAAGATTGGTTTCCCTCCACCCGCATTCAATAACCCAAGTACCTTACAAACAAGAACATCTGTTGGAACTCATAAACCACTGACATCAGCAGTAGAACATTGCACTGTTGCCCAGTTTGGCTTTCAACAATGGCGAGAAGAGATAAATCAATTGGGCAGTAAAGCATAAAGGGGAGGGGGGCAAAAATAGAAATCCCCAAACTGATAAATATAAAACAATGCAAATAAAATCTCTCTTGGTATTCAAAAAGCAGCTGTTGCCAAACTTTTCTAGTCCAGTGCATCTTTGGGTTTCAAAATGGCAGGAGAGGTTTCTCCCTACATTTTATGCATGGAACCCTTCTTTCAGCCCAAGGGCCAAATTCAAGTTCAAATTCCTGGCATACTTTTAAAGGAAGGGAAAGTACCATTGGTTTGAAAAGTACTCCAGGAGTCCAGATTGGTATGCGATGTGACTGAGTTGGGCAAAAAGGTGTGTGATAAGATCCGTTTTTACCCATTCAAGTCCGTGCCCAGCCTGTGCCCGGATCAGGTGAAAATAGACGTAATCTCCCAAAGCAGAATAGAGTGGTACTGTTTCTTTCCTTAATCTAGACACTACACTTCTATTGATGCAGCCTAGGATCACATTGGCTTTTTTAGCTACTGCATCAAACTGCTGAACTCATGTTCAGGTTGTGGTCTACTAAAACTCCCAGATCCCTTTTGCATGTACTGTTGTCAAGCTAGCTATCACGCAACCTGTATCTGAGCCTTTCAATGTTATTTTTCTGCCTGAGTGTACTACCTTACATTTCCTCCTGTTGAAATTAATGAACTAAGGAACCAATTGCACCTGAGTGCATTTCAAAAAGGGCTGCAAGGACCTGATCTAGAGTATAAAGAACATATCCTGGAGGGAGTGTTGCCATTGCCTCTTTGCTGTTACATCTGAGATATGGCCCAACAGCTTGGCTGTTCTTCTCCAGCTCATTAAAGCATCTCTCTTCCCTTTCATTTTTCACACACACATGGAACTAAGTGCAAAATTTATAATCATTGGGAAAGCAGGTTTAAATAGCACCTCATTGATTTTTGTTAGTTTCTGCTCTCCAAATTAATGGACTGAGGCAACAGTTTTTGTAATCAAAGCAGCAGGGATTCAATCAATGAGACTGTTTGATGCGCGAGGAGGGAAGTTACCTCAGTCCCAGAATGCATCTGGGTTTCTCATGTCAACATGAATAGAGCCATGTCCATTCCTCTCATCTCCCCAACAAAATGAATTTCAACACAGAGAAATGTAAAGTACTGCACTTAGGGCAGAAAAACGAAATGCATAGTTATAGGATGAGGGACACCTGGCTGAATGAGACTTATATGTGTGAAAGGGATCTAGGAGTCCCAGTAGACCACAAGTTGAACATGAGTCAACAGTGTGATGCATCAGCTAAAAAAGCCAATGCGATTTTAGGCTGCAGCGATAGAAGTATTGTGTCTAGATCAAGGGACGTAATAGAACTACTCTATTCTGCTTTAGTCAGGCCCCACCTGGAATATTGTGTCCAGTTCTGGGCACTACAATTTAAAAAGGACTCTCTTCTTTGATCTGTTTTAAAAAAGCATTGGATCTGATAGTCTAGATCAAAAGGAGAAGGAACGGGTTAGTTTCCCCACCTTGCTCCCATTCTAACCGTTTTGCACATTACCGTAGGATAACTACAGCAATCAGATTAGCAATACAGTTGAAGACACATCTGACCCTGTGTAAAATAGATCTATCCACCTCTATATTCACTCACTATGTTTAGATAAGCATTTTAACATTTAATTCTGTTTATTGTATTATGAGGGTTAATTTTTGTATAAATTACCATTGTTGATAGTATTTGTATTGTGCCATACTGTTGATTGTATTTTACCTGGTTGTAATCCTGCCTCGATCCGTAGAGAGAGGCAGGAAATATAAATAAATTAGTTGTTGTTGTTGTTGTTATCCAAAGCAAATATTATATGGCTTGTCACTACATACATATACATTATGGAGCCCTAAACATGCAGATTAGCTATGGTTCTGTAGCTGACGACCTTTTCCCCAGCATGGCTCTTTGTACTATGTTTTGCACACGTGTGTGTTCAAACCTATCTGTGGAGTCTCTTCAACACCTCCAGAACCTTTGCTTCCATTCCTTCACGTTAAGAGATATATCTTCTCCTTGTTAATCCCAATCGTTTACACAAGCAACACCTCCGATAGTATAGGTCTGTCTTCTACAGCGTGGCATAATGACCGTTATTCATCAACTTGATGTTCTGGCTTTAACAGCACCTATCACACTCAACGTTCTTCCCTTCCTATTCCAAATCAATTTTGTGGGAGGAAATTGATTTGATTAGTGATCCATTCACTTTGCCTGCTTCGGTGTGTTGAAGGTTGTTAAGAGTGAACTTTAGGGTATATTTTGCATATCGCGTTGGTCCTAAAGGCACCAGATCCCAGCTATTGCTCTGCAGGGGTCCAGCCCTGGATAGCACTTGGGTGGAAGACCACCAATGAATACTAGGTGCTGTAGGAAATATTGCAGAGGAAGGGACTGGTAGAACCACCTCTGAGTATTCCTTGTCTAAGAAATCCATATGAAACTCCCCCATTAAATTCATGGGGTCACCATGTGTCAAGAGAGACAGAGAAAGAATGAGAGAGAGAGTAGACTCATACTGGCATGTCTACCCTCCATGTTTAAACTGTGGCTGATTTTGGCATTGTGGCTGAGTATTGGATGATGATTCTGGAGACCAGGGTTCAAATCTCTACTCAGCTGTGAAAACCTACTGGGTGGCCCTTGGGCAAGTCACACACTCTCAGACCTCAGGAAATCCTGTGATAGGTTGACCTTCGGGTCACCATAGGTCAGAAACGTCTTGAGGACACACAACAACAAAGTGGTACGGAACATCTAACCGAATATTTTCAATAGTGTTGCCTAAGGAATTTCTCTTAAGGTGAATTCTGAAGATGTGTGTGTGTATGTGCATGGTTTAGTCTGTGCAAACCAACACAAATGCACATTTTAAGGCAGGACTCAGGAGTCATGCAGACCTTCAGATGATGTTGGACTGCAAGTTCCAATGGTCCTGGCCAGCATAGCTGATGGTGGGGAATATCAGGAGTTACAGTCCTCCAATAACTGGAGGGCTGCATGATTTCCCACCCGTGTTTTAAAAGGATCAAGTGTATTCATGGTTGATGCTTCTCGCTGGCTCTTCAGTTTAGACACTGTACTTCTCCAGTAAGTCTTTCCCCCTCCCTCCAATTTTTGCATACATTCTAAAATACCTGAAATGTTGACTCCACCGGCAGATGGTTTTGTGAAGCCCAGGCCAACTTGAGTTTCAGGGCAACTATCAAGTTATGAGGAAAGAGTACCATAACCATATAGTACATATACTCGTCTATAAGTCGACCTTGTATATAAGTCGAGAGCCGGTTTTGAGGCCAAAAATTATGGATTTTGATATGACCCATGGATAGGTCGAGGGCAAAACTTAGGGGTATGTAACAAAGGATCTAAAGGATGAAGCCAAAGAACTTACAAAATTCCAGCAGGCTCAAGTGTTTGTGTTCACCCTAAATGCGAGATGGATGAGAGACTAGAATGTCAGTGCTTCCAGGACAAAATATCCTCTTGTTTTTCACCAGGGATGGTTCCTTTTGAAAAGAAGAGTTAAAGTACAGTACTTAATTTGACCCGTGGATAAGTCGACTCAGATTTTTTGGGTCAATTTTTCGCCTAAGGCCTGTTAACAGACTGCCAAGATAAGCTGTTGCTTCGGGTCTCTTTGGGGTATGCTATTTAAATGATGCATGGGTCCAAGAGTCCGGAGGTCGCTCCAAGCCACACTCCTCCTAACAACTGGAGTGCAGCTTTGGGGCGCTTCTGGATTCTTAGGATGCAGCATCATTTAAACAGCGTACCTCCACCCGAAGCAGCTTTATTTTGGCAGTCTGTAACAGGCCTAAATTTCTAGACTTATACATGAGTATATACAGTACCTATGATGGTCCAGTTGCTTCCAGAACTTGTGCCAGTATAGCGATCTCCTGTATCTTGCCTCTTAACTTTGCATCTGGCTTAGGTCTCTGCACCATCCCAGTACTCAAATGCACCCTGGCCATTTTTACTTCTTATAAAACCTCAGCAAGATATCGATCAACAGGGGAGCTCCATTCTTAGGCAGTAATTGTTACTCTCCTTTCTTTTTTTAATATATGAGCCCATAAGGCCATGGAAAGTTATGATCAGTCTGTCTCTTGCTGTGTCCACATACCAGATCCAGGAAAAAGGAAGCCATCGTCTCCTTTGGAGGTTAAGGGAGGGAGCTAGGAAATCTGTGGTGTTCATAATGCAAAAGGTAGGAGGAATTAACTGAAACACTTAAGAATCATGTTCATAATTTTCAATCAGATCATCAGCTGGTCCCTCTTCCAGTCTCAGTTTGGGAGAATGGAGGTAATCTAAGAAAAGGAAGCAGAACTTCAGTTTCACTGCAGACCTCCATCCATCACTTGTGCAATTTCATAATCAGAGATGCTTCCCAAGATGTGATATAGATGCTCGCCGGTGGTCCTTATTACGCTTTTTTTGAATTTCAGCTCAATATTTTCATGCCATTGGATTGCAAAACCAGGCCAAATAAACGGTACTGGGAGCTCATCCATCACAGCTTTAATTTTGAGGCTAGAAGGAAATGGGTAGTCTAACAGAGCCTTATATATCGTCGTTTCGGCATCAATTTCAATCGGCAGTCTTAACATCCCAGCGCCGTTGGCTGTGTTTTATTTTAAAATTGGAATTGTGTGTCCGTGCGTGTGTGTGTGTGTGTGTCAAGAGACCTAATGAGATCTGATGTGAATAAGTGTAACATTGGGGTGCGCAGAGCTAACTTGACAGCAACATAATGTAAATCTGAACTGTCAGCAGTGAAGAAGGGAAAGGCCTGGGAAGTCAAAGTGGATAGTTTAGGAAGTTGTCCATGTACCATGCATTTGCATTGGGTTTATTTTTATTTAAAAAAAAAATTGGGGGTTTACAGGTGGCACCCACAAACTTTAGCATTTTTGAGTACCCCAGAATTCTAACCAGCCAACCATACATGCCTTTTCCCAGGGTACTCCATTCCATTCTCTCTATTATTATTATTGTTGTTGTTATTATTATTATTATTCATAGAATCATAGACTCATAGAGTTGGAAGAGGCCCCAAGGGCCATCTAGTTCAACCCCATTCTGCCATGCAGGAACTCTCAATCAAAGCATCCCCGACAGACGGCCATCCAGCCTCTGCTTAAAGACCTCCAAGGAAGGAGACTCCAATACTCTCCAAGGGAGTGTGTTCCACTGTCAAACAGCACTTACTGTCAAGAGGTTCCTCCTAATGTTGAGGTGGAATTTCTTTCTGAAGCTTGCATCCATTTTTCTGTGTTCTAGTCACTGGAGCAGCAGAAAACTTGCTCCCTCCTCAATATGGCATCCCTTCAAATATTTAAACAGAGCATGGACTGGATGGCCCTTGGGGTCTCTTCTAACTCTATGATCTGTATCATCTTCTAACCTTCTCTTCTCCAGGCTAAACATCCCCAACTTCCTCATAGGTCATGGTTTCCAGACCTTTCACCATTTTAGTTGCCCTCCTTTGGACACATGGCTCCAGTTTGTCAACATCCTTTTTGAATTGTGGCGCCCAGAACTGGACACAATATTCCAGGTGGGGCCTGACCAGAACAGAATCGAGTGGGACTATTACGTCCCTTGATCTAGACACTATACTTTTATTGATGCAGCCTAAAATCGCATTGGCCTTTTTAGCTGCTGCATCACACTGTTGGCTCATGTTCAACTTGTAGTCTACTTGGACTCCTAGATCCCTTTCACACGTAGTCTCATTCAGCCAGGTGTCCCCATCCTATATCTCTGCATTTCATTTTTCCACCCTAAGTGCAATACCTTACATTTCTCTGTGTTGAATTTCATTTTGTTAACTTTGGCCCAGCTTTGGAATCAGAAATAGCCCTGTCAACATCATGCTGCCTTTGTACAAATCCATTGTTCAACTGTAACTATACAGTCCTGATCACTGAGATCAAAAGGGATGTTGGAGAGTTAGAAAATGTGCAGAAAGAGGAGACTGAAATGACCAGAGGATTGGAGAAACTCACCTATGAGGACAGATTACAACAGAAGGAAGAAAGGAAAGGAAAGATTGACATGCAAGAAACGTATAGAATTAGGCTTCTCTCAGAATCCTAGAACAGAAGGTCATCCACTAAAACTAATTCAGGACGGATAAAAGTGCAGCGAATAGTTAAACAGAACACAGTTAAAGTCCAGAATTCACTGCCCTGTGATGTTATATTGGTTACCAACTTGGAAGGCTTTGAAAGGGGACTAGATAAATTTATAAAGCATGGGCCCTTAAATGGCAAGATAGAAGGTTCAGTTGCATTCATGTTCTGCTGGTGGCTTTCCCCTAAACAACTGTTTAGCCACTATGTACATGAACCATCTATTGAACGACATAATCATTCGCTCTAATCTAGCATGGTGGTTCTTATGGTGCTACATTAGACCAAATGCTGGAGAACAGGAAGAAATTTGGTGAGCTTCTCAAAGAATTGAAAACTAAATTGAAAAATTATGAATCTCAAGAAACATTGATTGGAAAGAAGCAAAGTTTTGGGAAGAGAATAGAGTCTTGCCTGGCCTAGGCAATGTGCAATGAAAGATTAATTTTCTTTTGCTCTGGCAGAAGTCTCCCACATCCTAACTAAAAACAAAAGAAAATCCATATGGAGGTTAAAAAAAAAAAAGGAAAGGGAAAAAAAGCACCTCTGTATATTTGGGTTCCCTGTTAATATAGAGCCTCTATACCATTTGGACTTTTCCTGCAACCCTTTTGGTTCTGTCTTGCTGTGGCTGATAGGAATTTGTTCCTGTAAAAACTGTTTTATCTGGTAATTTAATAAGGCTATCCCTATGACTATATGAATTTTACATTTTACATAATGATGTATCAGTACAGTCTTCTTCTGGCTATATTTTGCCTAATAATAATAATAATAATAATAATAATAATAATAATAATAGATTTTATTTATATACCGCCCAATCACTGGGAATCCGAGCAGTTTACAATAGAGGGGATAACAGACAGTTCCCTGCCAACAGGCTTACAATCTAAAAGACATGACACAAAAGGAGAAGGGAATGGTGAGGGGGGGAGGGAATCAGGTCCAGCATTCTTCTCTCCCTCTGAGGCCTGGACCAAGGCAGATGGACCAGAGGGAGGGCTCTTCTTCTTCAGGCTAGCCCCTGATGGAACTGGGCCAGCCTACTCTCTCCCTCAGAGGCCGAAAGATGACAGTTAGGGAGGGAGGAGCCTCCTTCTTCAGGCTAGCCCCTGATAAAGGCTGCATCTACACTGGAGACATAATCCAATTTGACACCGCTTTAATTCCCATGGCTCTGTGCTATGGAATTCTGGGAACTGTAGTTTTGTGAGACATTTAGCCTTCTCTCTCAGAGAGCTCTGGTGCCACGACAAATTACAACTCCCAGAATTCCATAGCATGGAAATTAAAGTGACGTCAGACTGGATTTTTTTTCTGCAATGTGGATGCAGCCCCTGTCACTTGGAGTACTGCCTTCTTTAATGAACTCTTCTTCACTGGAAAATGCAATGTTTTGATGGCCACATCTCAGAAATGCTTGATTTTGGACTCTGTCCTGCTCTAGAAGAAGTTGGACTAGATAACCCTTGGGATCCCTTCCAGCTGGATGATGGACTTAGATTTGAGCCATCAGTGTCCCAAATGTCTAAAGGACTGAAATATGCTAGCTCCAGTGCATATGCAGAGTGCAAAAATGCAGGGAAAATATACTTTATGTATGCTGCTCATTCCGGGGAACACTCTGAATAGTAGGGAAATAATGCTGCGGTAGGATGTTTTTCTACAGATTTTTCTCTAGCATGCAAGCTCCTCTGCCTCGTGTTCTTATTCCAGGAGATAAGTCCACCTTTTGCTCATTGAAACAACTCTTGAAGAGAGAATAGATATTTCCTTGGGCCACTGAGGACAGGACAGTCTGCACCCTGCGGTGATCTAGATTTCCCAATCAGATTATCACAACAGCTGCCATAGCACTTGAGGGCACAGTCAGCAGGAGGGCAAATTCTCCCGTCAGTCATCTTGCAATAGGAAGGCTCATACAGAGAAGCACAATATGTGCTTAGGTGTCTTCTCCAAGTGTTCATGTATAGCTTCTGTAACTATGAAGTCCAGGGGAACATTAATATTTAGCTCAATTTATGGCTGAGTTACAAGCAGTCCAGGATACTGTCTCAGTGTTTACAGAGGTGGCAAGGCAAAGAGTTGCACAGGCAGATTCTTCTACAAGCAATATTTTATTAAAGCAATTAAACACATGTATACACAGAATTCACACTCTCACACACATGCATACAAGGGACTAAGGGGATCGACAGTCCGGCCATTAAGGATGGCCTGGAAGTGGAGTCAGGATGTGGCTTCCACACGACGCACACCCCGACTCCGGCCCCAGGCTGGCATGACACCGTGCGCCGCTCCTCTGGCACTCCTCTGGCACTGCGTCTCCTTTGGCACAGTAGTAAAATGCCAGTACTGCAGCCATTCACAGCCATAAGGTTGTGAGTTCAACCTCAGGTAGGACTCCAGGTTCCACTCAGCTTGGCATATAGGTCACTAAAATGTGTACCCAGCTTGTTGGGGGCAGTTAGCTTACACATTGTAAACCACTTAGGGAGTGCTTAGTTCACTGATAAACAGTACAGAAATGTACTTCATAGAATCATAGAGTTGGAAGAGACCACAAGGGCCATCCAGTCCAACCCCATTCTGCCATGCAGGAACTCTCACTCAAAGCATCCCCGACAGATGACCATCCAGCCTCTGTTTAAAGACCTCCAAAGAGGGAGACTCCATTACACTCCAAAGAAGGAGTGTGTTCCACTGTCGGACAGCCCTTACTGTCAGGACGTTCTTCCTTATGTTGAGGTGGAATCTCTTTTCCTGCAGCTTGCATCCATTGCTCCATTGGGTCCTAGTCTCTGGAGCAGCAGGAAACAAGCTTGCTCCCTCCTCAATATGACATCCCTTCAAGTATTTAAAAAGGGCTCTCATATCACCTCTTAACCTTCTCTTCTCGTGGTCACTCGGGGGGAGGGATTTCGGCACATTGTCTGACCTGACACTTATTATAGGACATGGCAAGCTGAAGAAGTACTGTGTCTTAGTCAGAAAAGTCTTAAGCCTGGAGTGTGGCTTTGGCGTGGCTTCCGGCCTCTTAGGACACATGCATCATTTAAACAGCATACTTCCAAAGTGGCCCGAAGCAGCTTTATTTCGGCCTGTCAGTTCGGGCCCTTAGTTATAGGCAGATATGTGCAGATTTCTTACAACTCAGTGCAGTTTGTCAGTATTGCTCCTTCTAGAATAATTATCTCTCACCTCAGAAAATTCTCCACATTGTAATTGGCCTTGAGGTTACTATTATTAATTGCGGCTTAATTCTTCAGCATTAGCCTACTATATCATCCTATCAATTGTTTCTAAACTACATATTGATCCTCGCTCTTATGCAGGTTTAGAATGGAACATGGCGGCGGAGTCATAAATGTGTAGCAGCCTTTGATTTGTTTCCTCTGTGTTAAAGGAGGATGTGACCTTGTGTGATGCCAGCAGTGCTTAAGAATTGGGGCTTTGCTGAAACTACGCATGGGTTTTTGGAAATGTCTGGGCTCCAATCAAAAAATGTGATTCCCACTCACCCCAGCATGTTGTCAGCATGGCAAGTGGAAATGTCAGTGCATTTATCTTCTCTTTTGCCCTCCCCTGTCAGATGACTCTGCTTATCCACAATGACACTGGGGTGAAACAGATGGGCAAAATAACGTGGATTTCGAGGGCGGGCTGTTTATATGAAAGTGGGTGGAAGGCAAAACAAAGCTGCACTCTGGGTTAAAAACGGGAGCAAAAAGAAGCCAGGATACTCCAGCTTAGCAGGGAAAATGCGCATCTTCGCACCTGCATATAAAGAGCCCAGTACAACAATTCCAATGGATGTAATTACAACATACACAAACCAGACAGTCCAACAGAGGGGCATGATCATAGAATCATAGAGTTGGAAGAGACCACAAGGGCCATCCAGTAGGTGAAAGGGGTGACGGGGGCATGTACTCGCACACAATTCTGCTATGTTAATGTGTCACTCACACACTGGTGGACCAGTGCCCTGTACTGGCAAAGCATTGCACGTGTGACTGTGTGGCTGATCATAGGAGTGACCATCCAGTGGAATGGCATCTGGGTGGGACATGAGAGTAATTGGAGGTTGCCCGTGTTGTGTTTGTGCAACCGTACACAAACACAACACGTTGCGCATGTTGTATTTGTGCAACAGGGAGGCAACCAAAAAAATTACCCAGTGGCACAGCTTGACACCGCCCAGTACGGTCTGCCCATGAGAACAGGCCATGTGGACAGAAGGGTTTTGATCCTTCTCTTATTTTAATGGATTATTTTATGTTTAATGATATTTAAGTGATGTTTTAGGGGAGGGAGGGAATAATTTGAATGTTATTATACTGTATGGATTTTTATTGTAAACTGCCTCAATCCTGGTGGAGAGGCGGGATATAAATAAAGATTATTATTATTATTATTATTATTATTATTATTATTATTATCCACTTTTTCCTGTCCATCTTCTCTGGCCCTTTGTCAACTAGTCAAGTGTGACTGACTATGTAGTATCACAATGTCTTCTCTGTAACTGTATGATACTAGATTGGCTGAGATCCCCCACGAAACTAATGTGGAAAAGAGAAAGTAGTAGCAACTTGATGTCCCTCCCCGCATGTTCCATTCATCATCAGAGATTCTGCTCCAGATTCCTTATCTCTTCAACCTTCAGCATGTGCCAACAAGGGGTAGGGTCTTTTTGGTGGAGGCATCCACTTTAAGAAATGCCCTCCAGGCTGAGATTCTTGAAGCTTTATGCTTTTAGGAATTTGATCCAAACTAGCATGCTCAGAAAGGCATTCCACTGAAAAGTTTTTACCTCCTTGTTGTGGCACTACTATGGGGTTTTCCTGGCAAGCTTTGTTGGGGGGGGGTCCATGTCTGAGTGAGGATTTGTACCTTTATCACCACTCAAACCACTACACCATGCTAGCACCAACTCCAAAACTCAAGCTGCTACACTATGCTGGCTCCCAGTTCTTAAGCGTATAGAATCATAGAGGTGGAAGAGACCACAAGGGCCTGGCCCTCCAGTCCAATCTCCTGCCTTGCAGGAACTTACAGTCAACGCACCTTCCAAACATGTGAAATAATTTTAGGTCACCCCAAATATTTGATATTGCTCCTTTATTTCCTCTTTCTGCATTTGTGCAACCATAACATTTTATTATTATTGTTATTATTTTGTAAGCAGGATCTATTGCCAATGTTTTGAAATCTGGGATTCCTTCTGGCAGTCAGAAAGAGCAAAACTGAAGGAGACATTGGAATGCTAGAGCAATAACACAGTGGAGGCAAGGAAAGCTGCTCATCCCTCATGAGTTACTATGTTCCAGGCTTGAGGCAAGTTAATTCCATTAGAAGGGAGGCCAGGCTAGTGAACACATGGACAAATTTGTTCATCCCTGTTGGTAGCGGCTGTGCACTGTTGGCCTTCTGCTTCTGATCAATTTTCTTTGCGCCGTAAGCTTTTTAGAAATTTCTCCTTCCCTTTTTTGTTTTTTTGTTTCCTTGTCAGAAAACGACTTTTCAGACATGACAAATGTCACCTCGCTTCCACCAAAAGAAGAAACAGATGTTCCGAATAGAGACAGAGGCAGAGGCAAGAAAATGGAACAGTCTTTTAATGGCCCAAGACTCTTTTGAACTCTCTTTCTGTAGTTAAGAGTATCGAGCTGCAATCAATAGAAGGGAGAATATCTCCCATTTGTTGTTCTTCAATCATTCCAGCTAACTGTTATGGCTGGAAGTTGAAAGCTCTTTTAATATCCTATTTATATGGGGAACATTTTATGAACTCTGACAGACAGCAGGGACTGCTGATGTGGGCTTGGTTTTGTTTTCCTGGAGGAAACAGTAAAACATGACAGGTAATTTTGTAAATGAAGGCAGTCAGCAAACATCTGTATAAAAAAATAAACTCGGCGTGTTTTTCCTGTTTCTCCCTAAAATATATATATATATATATATATATATATATATAGTTACGTTCAGCTGAGATTAATTTTTCATTGTCCTCCAGTTAAGCAGGAATCACTTATACAGCTGTCTCCAACGCAACCTTCGTTGCTTTCCTCTACAGCCGGATCATAAAAGTTGGGTGGAGGAAGTGGCATCAAATTCATCTCCATATTGAAAATCCTGGAGACCATAAATTCCTCTCTGTGTGCACCTGAAGTGGTGGTGTTGGTTGTTTTGTGTTTGTGTGACAGAGATCTGATTAACTCTAAGCTTGCTATACCTGAAGATGTGGATACATGTTTTGGAGAGCCATGTTGGCGCGGTGAGCTCTTTTCATACAAGAGAGTCAAGAATGTAAATCCTAGCTTAGTCTGTGTGGCAAATGAAAAAAGGCAGTTCCCCCTTCTTTACTACAAGATGGTGAGGTAGGCGTATGTGTGTCATTTTTATAGAGATATTCTGTATTTTCAAGACTGATATTTTTCGTCCATTTCTGTAAAATTCAAAACTATGCTGCCTGGGCTACTCTAAGTAGCAGCACTAGATGGTTTGTTGGCATCTTTTCAATCAGTCATCCTGTCATTTTCTTGTTGCTGTAACAGACTGTCTCAGGGTGTCAAGGCAGTCTGTTCCAACCTCATATGTGTGTGTACCTGCCTTCAAGTTGCTTGTTGACTTATGGCAACTCCGTTAATTTTTCATAGGGTTTTGTTAAGCAAGGAATATTCAAGGGTAGGTTCCCAACCTCAGAATGAGGATGGGCAGGATATACAAGCCACCAAGGACAGAAAAGAAGCAAAACGAAAAGTGATAGAAATAGGAGCAAAACCCTGAATGCAAATGTACAATGGAGTTTATCACACGGGAGGAATTTCTCTTAATTTCAAATGAAAAGAAAGTGGGGCCAGAACGCATTCGTGTGAATTCGCTAGTTCAGCGAATTTACATGAATTCGAATTGCGTTCGGACTGACTTCCCATTCCTCAAAAATAGCTTGCCATTGCCCAAAATTATGTGTGGTAGTCTATCATGCAATAACGTGAAATCCCATGATTGCATTCGGACAGACTTCCCATTGCCCGAAATTGCGTGTGGTAGTCTGTCACGCAATAATGTTAAACCCCATGATTGCGTTTGGATTGCCATTGGATTATACTTCCAATTTCCCTTGTCTGATAAAGTCCAATGACTTGTGTGCAGGGATAAGAAGAACTACTATAATAATCAATGCAATGAAACAGAGCTAACAACCAAAAAAGGAAGGACATTACACGTCTTCATCAAAATCTGAGAAATCAAGGGAAGATTTAAGCCAAGAGTGGGGATGCTCTATGACCAGCAGGGGAACATTTTAGGACTTCAACTCCCATCATCCCCTATTAGCACAGCCAGGAGTTAGGGGATCGGAAGGGGTTGAAGTCCAAAACATCTGTTGGTACAAATATTGAAACCCGCTATAGATTGGTGTAGAGCAATAGAGAACACATACTGGTTGAGGACGATGGGATCTTTATTAGATCACATCTAGAGGACAGCAGCTTAGGGAAGGCTGGGCTATAGAAACACAGTAAAAAGGGGCTGATATCCTTCAGGACAAAAAGATAGTCTTTTTACTGCTGACTGTTGGCAAAGTTCATCAGTCTTTCCATTCAATTCATATTTCCAGCAGGATGTGCGTCTGTTCATGTTGTTCTTGTTTGTTTTGTCCAACTGGTAATTTTAAGCCATGTTGTGACCTTCTGTGGATTTTAGATTTGACATAAATGTCAAGTTGTAGCTCAAACTAGACCTTCGGAAAAGGATGTCCAGAAACATATTGATAGAAATCAACGAGAACCTGCATTTTTGATAGATTTGATCTTTTAAACTATTTCCATTCCTTCCCTGCTTATTTCCTGGGCTTTTAAAAAAAAGAACATTGTGGAACTGATGGCAAAATAATTTGATTGTACCATGTTTTGGTTTTATTTTTTATTTTATCCAGCAGATCACAGCTCAAAGATGGACAAAACTTAACGGCAAGCCACATGTTTTGGATGCATATGTGTTCAGAGGTTATGTGCTCAATTGCAATGCTGGGGAAAGTTATTTTGTACTACAACTCCCAGAGTCCACCAGCCCCCAACTGTAGTCTTAAAAAGTAATTTTTTTTAAAGCTTTGTTACCATCTCTAGTTAAAAGGATTGGGTGATAGGAAAGACCTTGCCTTGCCTGTATCCTCAAGAGCTAGTACTATCAGGCAGCATAGGCTTTCAGGGTTGAATAGACCAATAACTGAATAAGAAGCAGCCTTGTAGCTTTGTACAGATCATAGCTCATACTTTGCAAGCAGAAAGACCCAGCTTCAGCACCTCTTTTTAAACTGATACGTCTTGGATGGAGCATTCTCCATGCAAAGCATGTGCTCTGTTATGAAGAGAATATGCTGGAGACCCAGAGCACATGTAACTTTGTGCTAAATTAGTTCATTTGTCCATCTAGCCCAATATTGTCTAGTTTGACTAGTAAAGGCTTTCCGTGGTCCCATACAGAGGGATTTTCCCATCACCTGATCCTTTAAATGAAAATACCAGGGATTGAACCCACTACCTTCCGCTGGCAAGCTGTATGCTCTACATCCGAGCTAGAAACTGCATACACACTGCAGAAATAATCCAGTCTGACACCACTTTAACTGCCATGGCTCAATGCTGTGGAATCCTGGAGATTGTGGGGGAAAAACTGTGTGTATGTGGCCCCAGAGCTTTCTGACAGAGAAGAGGAAATGTCTCACAAAACTATAATGCCCAGGGTTCCATAGCATTGAGCCATGGCAGTCAAAGTGGTCTCAAACTTGATCAATTCTGCACTGTGGACAGCCCCATAGTCTCTCTTTCAATCAATAGGAACATAGGGGCTCAACAGACGGGCAGCTCAACGCCACCCCTTTCAGCCCTGGAAGCAGGCCACAGCGACCAGGGGTTTCTTTTTGCACCGTAGAAGGGGTGTCATAACCGCCGCACAGCGTTATGACGCCCCTTGTGCACAGCGCTCTTTGGAAACTGTGCACGAGGGATGTCATCGTGGCACAGTTCGTGTAAATGGGCGCATGCCAAGATGGCGCCCTGGCGGAGGAAGAAGGGCTTGGAGCATGTGAACACTCAGCCCTTCTTTACCCCTAGTATGCAGTCAAAGTATTGCCTCTTAGTAAGTCATTTCCAATGATTCAGTGAGTCTGTTCTATTCAAGTCAAATAACTGGACTTAGGGCTTTGTTTCTTGAAATGTCAAATCAGTAGTACATACAGACCTTTGGACTGGTTGCCTTCAAGGCACCATTGGAAGGAAGGAGGATAGGTGAGGGCAATTTCATCTAAAGAGTCTGCTTGCCAGTATGTTCACAGAGTATCTTCTGATCCTGGTTTGCAGTCAAGCTTATAGAATGAGGCTGTTCCATTTACACCTTCAATGTTCTCACTTCTTTGGCTTGTCACAAATATCTTTTCACTTCTCAGCAAAATGCATCAATATTACAGAAGCTCGTGGTGGTTGTTTTTCTTCCCCCTTTACTATGAAAAATAATAAATAATAATAAAAACCAGAAAGAGAAAGAGAGAAGCTGTTAATTCAATACAGTACTGGCTGCTGAATGTTCAGCTACCCTGTCCTCTCCTGTTCTCCTGCATCTGTGTTCTCTTTACCTTTTTGGCAGATCTGAAAAATAATTTGTCTCCAAACACTGTTTAACTCTTTCTATTCCTTAGTGCAGGGACTGTAATGCTGTGAATATGGTTGCCATACCATCCAGCTGGCTTCAGAGATTTTAGGCATGCTACCCAGTGCCCACTTGGACCATTCTTTGACCTGGATTCCAAACTTTCTTTTCTCTTTTCCCTCTTAAAAGCAAGTCATAAGCCCATGTAGGAGCAGAATTAGGGGCCAAAATGGACCATCCCTATTCTTTCCAATTATTTGGTGAGAAACAAGCCTGTTTCGGCCTGACTTTGGGGGGATGCAGATGGGCAGAAAGGAGCGCCGAGATACCATCCCTTTCTGCCCCACATCATTGCTGCAGCGATCGCACGGCGGCAGCAACTATGCACTTCAAAAAGGAGTCGCAAAATGCGGCTTCTTTCCGTGCTTCAGAATCTCTGAAGATGCCAGTTACAGATGCTGGCGAAATGTTAGGAATAAACTCTTCTACAACATGGCCACTTAGCCCGAAAAAAACACAAAAAATCCCTATGATTATAACTGTTTAAGGTTTCATGGAGTCTGTTGTTTTTCATGACTTGCTTAATGTAGAAATACAGTGTTGCACATTTTGTTGGATGTTCAGGGGAAGTTCCATTGTGTGAAAGGAGGTTAGGATCTTCTCATTATCCTACAAATATGTGGGAGGAAAAGAGCCACTCTCTTTATTTACTCCTCCTCTCCTCTCCATCCCATCCCATCCATCACTCATCTACTTATTACCTAGCTCCTCCTTCCTTTAGCTCCCTTTCTGCCTGAGACTTGTCTTGCAGCAGTGGTGGTACTACTGCCTTTGGGCTAAAACATTGTTTAAAAGTGACTATAGTTGAATCCATTACCTGCATTTCATCTCTATTTTCTGGTTGGTATGCAGACTGGAAGGGGCTAAAATCAGAAATGGCCAGAAGTCTTCTTCCAGACCAAGAAAAGGGTCAAGAAAAGGGGTGGCTCAGGTCATCTGAAGGGGTTGGGGGGGCACAACAATGCTCTTCGTAGACCACATGTAGCCCCTGATCGACACCATGACAGTGTACAGTTGTCCCTCCATGTTCACTAGGGTTAGGGGAACAAGACCCCTGTGAATATGAAAAAACTGCAAATAACAAAAACACTGTTTTTACCTGAGAGGACACCTCTCTAGGAATCTCTAGATCCTCCAGTGCAACTTTGTGGTCAATGTCCAACATACACTGACCATAGAATGGCACTGGAGTAGCTGCAAATGGTCTTTCAATGCAACTTTTAGTTAAAGTTGACCACAGAGTTGCACTGGAGGACCTAGACTGTCCTAGAGAGAACATATTAATGAAATCCGTGAATAATCAAATCCGCAAATATCAAAGCCGCAAATATGGAGGGATGACTGTATTCTTATGCACATCTGTGCTGTGTGCTTTCATAGAATCATAGAATCGTAGAGTTGGAAGGGCCATCCAGTCCCACCCCCTGCCATGCAGGAAATCCCAATCAAAGCATACCCGACAGATGGCCATCCAGCGTCTGCTTAAAGACCTCCAAAGAAGGAGACTCCACTACACTCCGAGGGAGTTTATTCCACTGTTGAACAGCCCTTACTGTCAGGAAGTTCCTCCTAATGTTCAGGTGGAATCTCTTTTCCTGCAGCTTGCATCCATTGCTCCAGGTCCTGTTCTCTGGAGTAGCAGAAAACAAGCTTGCTCCCTCCTCAATATGATACCCCTTCAAATATTTAAACAGGGCTATCATGTCACCTCAAGTTGTCTTTGACTTACAGCAACCTTAAGGCAAACCTATAATAGGGCTTTCTTAGCAAGATTTGTTCAGAGGAGATTTGCCATTGCCTTCCCATGCCGGTGAAAGAGTGTGACTTGCTGACGGTCAACCAGTGGGTTTCATGACTGAGCTGGGAATTGAAACCTGGACTTCAGAATTGTAGCCCAATGTTCAATCTGCTACAGAGATATAAAGCCTATATATGCTTCTGTTGTGCCATTTATTCCACTGCTGCATCTTATGAGGCAGGGCAAGAATTTATACAAGTAACTAAGCCTCTGGCCTCATGGGCAGAAATGTGGCCAGATAGATAGACACCCCCAGGTAGATTTAAATATCCAGCGCCAAGTGATTGCTGCATCTTTTAAGTGCCAAGAAGGAGGCTGACAATTGAAAACAAGGTCTGAAATTGGGGGGAAGCAATAGTCTGGCGGCTTCTGCTTCTACCTGCTTCCCTGGGAATGCAAGCTGAGTGCTGCTGTCTTGAAGAAAGATTCACTTCCCCACCTTTCACTTTGTTCAGGGTGATGGTTGTTAATGTCAGTTCAGGCCAAACGTTGCACAATTCCCCACAGCCTCTGGTCTGCCCAAGCTGTATTCCAAGATGAAATTGCAGCACTTTGGCTGATTTCTCCAAGGATCAAGGCTATTTTGAGATCTTATTTCTCTTTGTTCTGGGTGTTTATATTGATGTCCAAAATTGGCTATTGTGAACAGCGGAGAGCCAACGTGGTGCAATAGATCGAATGCCAGAGTCAGAGCAAGGAGACTGTCAGAAGCTGAGCCTTTCAGCTTGTCCACCTTGGCTAATAGGGACCGGTTTAATGTGCCATAGTTGATCACTTTCTTCGCTTACACCAATCAAAACAGCCGAGATGGACAAGATGACGTGTTGAAAGAAGGGAAAAACTGAGGATGCGAATTGACTCAAGGATAAATAGAAAGGTGGTTTAGGGGGAAATCAAAATGAAAACTAATGTAAGTAATAGGAAAAACAAAGTTAATTTAAAGTTTGCGGAAACAACGGTATTAAGATAAAACAAAAAAATAGAGAGAAGGAAAAAAAAGAAGAAAGTGAGTATCTGGGCAGAAGGAAGTCAGATATTTCAAGCAACACACTGCAAACCATTGCCTCTTCCTTTCCTTCTTGTCTCTGATCTAAGGCATCCCAGAGAGGCAGAACAGAGTGAGAGGGAAAGAAATTGTTGGCAACACCAGCAGTAAAAATATTAAAGGAAGTTAAAGGTAAAAAAGAAAGAAAGAAATGGCTACAATACTCCTCTGCAGAACACATCCGTTAGTTTTGTCACCCTTCTGCTGTGAATCTGAACTGAGACCTGATATGTTTGAACATTTGGCTTAGCTTTCCTTAGCACACTTTGGCTCCCACTCTGTGCTATCTAATGCCTTTTCTCTTTGTCTTCCCCAACCTTGCCTTCCTTCCAGAAATAACAACATGTTCAGTGAGGTGGTGAGACTGAACTTTGAAATAGCCAGCTTCAGCAGTCTGTCAGGGACGCAGCCGATCACTTGGCAGGTGGAATATCCCCGAAAGAGGACAACAGACACAGCCCTCTCTGAAATCTTCATTTGCCAGAAGGATCTTGTGGGAATTGTCCCCCTGGCAATGGTAAGCGATTTCATTTTCATGCATCTACAGTTGATGTTAAAATTGCTTTTAATATTGTACAGTTGGCCCTCTGTTTTCATGGGGGATCCATTCCAGATCCCCCCCCCATAAAAGTGGGTGTTTGCACTTAATTCAAGCCCCATAGGATTGAATAGGGCGCACACACCATTGTAAATAGCGGAGGTCGCCCACGCATACTCAAGGACGTGGATCTCAGATCCGCAAGTTAGGAGGGGTGACTGTATATTCTTTTTATGATGTTATTAGTATAGCAATTAGTATTCATTTGCATTGATTTACTGAGTTCCATTGATATTGTTTGGACGTGAACATTACAATTTATTTATTTGGTTATAGTCCTGACTTGAGTAGACCCATTAAACCGGTGAGAACTTGGTAAGTCAACATTTATATAAGCTGATCTCCTCTAGATGGAATTGCAGGTGTAAATCTTTGCTTCATTTACTATCTCAAACAAGAAGGAAAGATTTCAAAAGTTTTCTCTGTGGCGGCAAAATAATGAACATTTTCATGCATTTTCAACTGTTTTCATATTTCAGAGTTTCATTGCAAAAAAATGTGATTTTTTTATTTATTTGACATAGCTAAAGAATAATGTGTAGAAATCAACAAAGATTTTTAGCTCAATTCTAGTAGGAATAAATGAAGGAAGGAAGGAATGAAATAATTTCAGTCTATTTAGTTCTAAATGTAAGCCTAGGGAACTTCTTCTGAAAGTCAATGTACCTGGCCAAGAAAATTAAAAATAAAACCAGGTTTCACCCTGTTTCCAGGACATATCCTAAAATACACTTTGAAATGCCTTCTTAGTGCTGAGTGCATCTACTTCCCTGCCATGCCAAGTGAAAAGACTTGGCACAAACCATTATGCAACATGCTAATAAAATCCAGGTGGATAAAGTGCCATGGTGATTTTTTTTTACTCAAAAAATATGGGTTTTACATAAACTACATATTTTTTTCAGGAAAGTGGGAGACGGTTATTAGCTCAAGATCATACAGTGATCAGAATTTGAATTTGGGCCTTTCCAATTTAAACCCACCATTCTTACCAGTATAGTGTCTTGACTCGACTGCTATTCTGAACCAATTCTGCCAAAAGGAAGCTCTACTGGTTCCATCAATAATGGATATGACTAGATAATGTTCACTGCTTTCCCTTTGCTAGCTCTGCAGCTCCAGCCAGGCGCCTATTTCATTTATATATTTATTTCATCTTCATTTGAGAGTTAATCTCCAGCAGAGCTGATTACCTGACAATTCCCTTGTTCAGAATCACAGAGGAAGAATGTGTGTCAAGATGAAAGTTTGATGCCTGCCATCTGCTGAGAAGTCAAAATTGTTCCGCGCATTTAAAACCAAGTATTGCCAATTCTGCATGAAAACTAGGTCCCCGCATTTTTATTTTTATCAAGTACATCCCTTTAAGCCAGCTTTGGATGTGTTCAGCGCACCAGAAATCCTACAGTGGCCTAGTCTATGGTTGCAGTAGAATGAGAGGACGGCATTCTGAAATACATCAGTTCAAGACGTGTCAAGGGGAGGGAGGTTTTTTGAATGCTCCTTCCAGCAGAAATTTCCTTCTGATTAAAAATAAAATTTCATACAAAAGTGATGATTTTTTTCAGTGCGCACTCACTCTCTAAATCTGGCCCCTGGTTTGTAGAGTCGCGAACGTCATGTCCTCCAAGAAGCCTTTTCCTTCATTGGAAGGAATCTCCTCCTGCACAACTGCAGTTTCTATTACCTAAAAATAGGACCAGACCAAGACATTGATCTGCTTGAGGCTAGACAGTAAGTGGTACCCCCTAACCACCAAGGCCCCATTCCCGCTAGCTCATTTACCCTGGGTTGATCCGGTCCGGACTCGCTGAGCCGGTACCGAATCTCCCTTGAAAGAAGTTCCCACTACCCTTTACCTTGATCGATGCAATTTGCCCCTCTGAAGTTCACATTTGCAGTACCGCTTTAAAATGGAGCCTTCTTTGTTGTCAATCAAATTCATTTCCGCTTTCGTCAAAGGTGACATATCCTACAACCATTGGCCAATGGAATGGGTGCTTCCCCTGCCGGTAGTGTTCACATAGTCTGTCAACTTGTGTGTGTATACGTGTGTGTTGTGTGCCTTCAGGTCATTTCACATTCCCTCACCTTGGCATCCTCTGTTTTCCCTTCATTTCCCACCCCAGAATGCAATCTCTCCTTCTCCTCCTTTGCATCCTCTGTCTTCCCTTCGTTTCCCATCCCAGAATACAGTCTCTCTTTCTCCTCCTTTGCATCCTCTTGCTTTCCCTTCGTTTCCCATCCCAGAATGCAATCTCTCCTTCTCTTCCTTTGCATCCTCTTGCTTTCCCTCTGTTTCCCACACATATATAACACAAGCATTCACACATTGTATCAATTTGCCAAATTGAAAGGGAAACATATGTGGCACATGCATCATATTCTGTCACACACACATACACACACACACACACACACAAATAATTTTAAAAATGCCACTTGCAAAGTGAGGTGCCATGCCAGCAGCAAGCAAACGAAAGGGAAATGTAGCACAAGCATTCGCATTCTATCAATATGTATCAACCTGTAGCACAAGCATTTGCATAATCTGTCAAAAATAAAACTTGCAACAAAAGAGAGAGAGAGAAAGCTGCTTGGAAGAGGGGAGGCATGTTCTGCCCTCTCCCCTCCCTCTGATCTAAATCCTTCCCCTGAACTTCACCCGATCATGACCAGGGCCAAGTTCACATTTCCTGGCAGCAGGGAAGAAACGAGTTTTCAAAAAAGAAACAGGAAATGATCCACTTTCAGAAAATCCGCTCTAAGGGGGATTTGCCCTGGATCTGGTGTGCAAGACTCCGATCCTGATCTGTTTAAACCGGCACCAGTGGGAACTTCCCACTTTTAATCCGGGTTACAATTCGGTACAAAAGGTAGTCTGAATGGCCCCCAAGCCTCGAGTACAAACCCAACCAAGTTATTCCATTATAGGAGACTGAAATTTTTACAGCCTGTTTTCCCACATCTCTGGCAGGAAAAACAAAACAATTAAAAAAGGAAAGTAATTATTTATTTAACTCATCTGTAGTGGCTGCCTTATTCTGTCTAATGACACTGCCTGGCAGCAGAGGCGGGTGGCTTCATGCTGCCATTTTAAATTATTTTGGTGCCTTCAAGCTGGAGTTGCCAGGCCCCAGGGCACTGGTTGAATTCTTAGGGAAGTGCTATGCTTCTCTGACTCTCCTTGAGGAAACAAATCTCAGAGGTAATGAAGGAGAAAAATGTCATTTTTGTCTGTGAGGTGGTTTGGAAGTCTAGGCATTCATCTCTATCCATTCTCAGCTGGCCCCGGGACTCATTGTTATAGTGCTTGTGTAAAACTGGCATGAGAGGAGGAGAGTGAGACATGATCCAGTGGATTCATGCAGGAGATGACTATGTGAAGAAAATATTTATGGGCCTGAACAGACAGGCCAAAATAAAGCTGCTTCAGGTCATTTTGGAGGTATACTGTTTAAATGACACACGCGTCTTAAGGGGCTAGAAACTGTGCTTTAGGACTGGACCGTGGCTTTAGCACAGCTTCTGGCCTCATAGGACACATGCATCATTTAAACAGAATACCTCCAAAGTGACCTGAAGAAGCTTTATTTTGCCCTGTCTGTTTCGGCCCTATGTTATGTAGTCATTTGAGGCAAGGCAGAAAGTAGAGTATTGGAATCGTAACATATGAGCCTTCTTGATGCAGAAGCGCAAGGCCTGGGAGGGAAAATACACCCTGTGGACTGGTAGTGAGCCTTCCAGAAGTCTCAGCAGCACCATAGTGCTTGGGAACAATTGTCACATGTCTTATTAGGAAGGCCATGTGGCATGTGAAGAGTGGGAATGGCAACCACTACTGAAACCTGTTGGTGCATTTTGGTACTTGCAAAACCAGTAAAAATGGGAGTTCCTCTGTCTCTCGGACACCATACAGTGGACCTTGGTTATACGCTGGGGTTTGGTTCCAAGATCCCCCGTGAATAACAAAATCCATGGATGCTCAAGTCCCATTAAATATAATGACATAGCAAAGTGGTGTCCCTTGTAAAAAATGGAAAATCAAGGTTTGATATTTGAAATTTATACTTTTTTTGAACATTTTTAAACCGTGGATGCTTGAATTCATGTATAAGAAATCTGTGTATAAGAAGGGCCGACTGTATTAACTAGCTGGGTTTTACTCAGATTACTGTTATGCTCCTTTCTAGTCAAATGGTCCACAAGCAGTTCTTTCAACCCTTGCCTGCCTCATTCTTGTGCCAGCTAATGAACCAGTCCACAAGTCTCAGGTTCTGGCCCTAACATTGCAGAGAATGGTATGTTGCTGCCCTGTGAACGCTACTCAGAGCACCCAATTTCCATAACTTTGGGGAAGTTGCAGGAATACAAGTGGTGGCTCCCTTAGGGCTTTGCCCACAATCTGCAAGGGGACATTGCCAGTTGTAAAAACTGGACAATGAAGTCAGTTGATGGGAAGAAAATAAACTGATAAGAAATGTGGTGCCCAGAAGAAAGGTCCATGGTCACCATGGGCCACCAAAAAGACAAATCACTGAGACCAACAGCAAATCAAGCCTGATCTCAATAGAAGGCAGAATTACTCAACCAAGGCTATTGTACTTTGGAGATAGGAGAAGACATGTCTCATTGGAATAGATGGTAGTGTTGGAAAAAGTGGAAAGCAGTAGGAAAATAGGAACACCACATTGCAGATGCATTGCTTCAGTCAAGGAAACCTAGGCCCTGAGTTTGCAAGACCTGAGCAGCACAACTGATAACAGGATGGCTTGGAGGTCTCTCATTGATAGAGTTGGCATAGGTCAAAGTCAACAAGACAGAAAGTAACATCAGTAACTATTCACCAATTGGCAGGGGGGCTAAGGTATGCAACAGGTCTGATCTCGTTCTCTCACTCTCTCACACACACATTATCCAAGTGTGGTGTTGCCACTCCTTATTATGCAAAGTGTGTGTGTATCCATATCTATCTATTACCCTTCTACCTGCCCGCCTTTCATATACAAGACTGCCTCATCTCCAGTCTGATGTGATACAGTTCATTTTATCTCCGCATCAGTGACATGGCAAGCTGCCCATTAACCAAGTAAGCCTTTTTCTCTGTTTAGCTCAGTTTCTACTCCTCTGGCTGGAAGTAGCTTTCCAAACGGTCAGCTGGAGAAGTATCTCACCCATTACATGCCATCCAAAATCCTTTTAGATGGAGATGCCAGGACTGAACTTATGGTCTCTTTCCTTAAGATTCTTCCACGTCATCTCCACTTTGTTTTCTGCTTGCTTGGGTGTTAAAAAGAATATGCCAACAGAATTAGTTAGAGCTCTTGTGCCTCGCCTTTGTGTATCCCGAAGCAGCTTGGATTTCTTTTATATGAAACTGAAATCGGTCATCTAGCACAATGGGTCTGCTCTACAGATCAGTTGGACTTCAGCTACAAAAAGACAAGTCCAGCATGGTTAGGAATTGCTGAAGTCCAAAATACCTGGAAAGCAAAGGTTAGTGGAAGCCTGAGAGCGGAAGCACTGAAATGCTACTGTGCATTTTCATGGATTGTGCCTTACACTGCAGCAACAACCCCCAGCACCTCTTAGAATTCCTTGCCTTTTTTCATTGGTCAGGTTTCCTATTCTCTTGCAAATGCACTCAATTCTTGGCTGCCATATACTATCCTGCCAGTTCTGGTGTGAAATATTCCCTCGCCTTCCTCCTCTTCTGGCAGGCGAAGGCAGCAACTGTGGGCGCATATGGTGGCTGCAGTACTTGGCAGCCATAGGACTGAAAAGCATCGCTCTGTTTGCAAGCAGCAGCATCTGGGCACAGGAGTCGGCTGGCTGGGCTTGAAGCTGCCTGGTTGCAAAGTTTCTCTAAGACTGTCTGCTCATGCTGCCATGGCAGCTGTAAGGTTGCCCACGGGAGTTCTGTTGACCACAGTCTAGCTTACAGAATCACTGTCTTTTTGGATAGGAACTAAAGCTTAAGTATCATTTTACCTCTTGGTTGTCAAATTACAGCTGGAGAGTACTGCATAAATCTTCTTCAAGGAAGATCAAGATCAACTCCCAGTCCGAGGGAAGAGCTAAGTAACCAGTTATTAGAATTCCCTTCAACATTGAATCCAAAAGACAAAACAAAAACCTTGCACCATTTAAAAATCAGAAATTACAAACTGGCTGTCATTAACTCATCTGCCAGCCCCTGTCTCTGCTCCTACCATTGGCTGGGCTACTGTGGTGTCATGGAAGATAAGTGAGGCCCAGTACAGATTGGCACTTTGTGCCAGTCTGGGGTTGATTTTAGGGTTTTGTAGGGCTGGGCGTCCACACGTGCCCAGCCCTACAATTGCTGTGCTGGTGCCATGGTTGTGTGTGCCCATCCATACGGGGCGCACAATGATGGCGTCCGCACGGTGCAGCATGGCACCCAAACATTGTGTGTGAGTGCGCCAAGGGAGCGGGTTCTTTTTAAGCTGTTTGGTTGGCGTGGTCTCTATCCAGGGCCTCCTTTCTGCCCATCTGTATCCCTGCTGAATTTTCAAGCTGAGATCCTAGTCTGTGGTTGTGTAACATAAATTGATGCCAATGTAGCTATGCTGGTATTCCACCATGCCAGAGCTATACAAGATCACATCATTGTACAACCAGTTACATGAAAGGCAGCTACACCACTTGCTCACCTGTTGTCTAATAGTTACACTGCTTGTGTCACCTAGATTGTAATGGCCACCCTTTCACAATGTGCCTAGAAAGCACAACCCCTTGTATTTACAACTGGTGTAAGTCACTAATAGCATTCCAGGTTCTAACTGCTGGGGATGGGAATGGCCAGTGGGAACACCAGTAACACTATCCTAGCAAGGGTATTCATAGAATCAGAGAATCATACAGTTGGAAGAGACCGCAAGGGCCATCCAGTCCAACCCCCCTGCCATGCAGGAAATTTCAATCAAAGCATCCCCGACAGATGGCCATCCAGCCTCTGTTTAAAGACCTCCACTACACTCCGATGGAGTTTGCTCCACTGTCAAACAGGCCTTACTATCAGGAAGTTCCTTTCCTGGGGCACAACAACTGGGAAGGCTTTCTACTTTGTTGAAACATAATATACTTGAGGTGCTTGTAGCACAGCATGTCCAGAGATACTAAGTCACAGGCAGGCTGCAGTAGGGAGTGTGTGTATGTGTGTGTGTGTTGTGTGCCTTCAAGTCATTTATGACTTATGGTGGCCCTAAGGTGAACTTATCACAGGAGGGGTTTGGAAAAATTATTCAGAGGAGGTTTGCCATTGCCATCCTCTGAGACTGAGAGAGTGACGTGCCCAAGATCGCCCAATGGGTTTTCATGGCCAAACAGGGATTTGAACTCTGTTCTCCAGAGCAAAGATATGTTAGATAACTTTGTTTTCCTTTGCAGAGAATAGGGCAGGTTTGCCTCTAATTTGTACAAAGAATGTATCTCTCACACCTGTGAAGGACAGGAATATTTCATGGGCAGAAACCCAACCACCTTCTCTTCTCTTCTCTTTTATCCCCCTCATGGCCATTCCAAAAGCTAAGCTGTTGAGAGCAGCAAGCCAATATTCATAACAGGACAAATATCCTCAATGATACGAATTTGTCTAAATAATGAATTGCAAACTGAAAACCTTGGCTGGGCAAAATATTATGAGTGTGAGATGTAAAAGTGAAGGCAAAATGCTTTTACAGAGTGTTGTTGTTTTTATTTATTTTTTAAAAAAAGAAAAAAGAAAACATATATACATATTTTAATCCTTGGGGATAATTCCTTTTCTCACCGAAGCATAGCAAAAACTCCAGTGGATTTGTCATCCTACCTTCACTTGTTGCTTTCCATGATGGTAAAGCAGTTTCCTCATTAGGGAGTTGGATTTTTATTGTTGGTTTCGTTGTTGTTGCTGTTACTTGAAACCTCATTCATTAATACTTGGCGAAATCAAAATTTCTCAGTGGTCCATCATCAATGTGTAAGGCATTTGGAAATTTATCAGAAGCAAGCGTTACATTTCTGGGCTGTGTTTTTATCCTCATCTCACAAAGAAAGGAAATCTTGCCAGAAGAAGCATGGGTTCAAATTGCAGCGTGCAATTCCTAATATCAAGGCTGCAAACCACTTCTCTGTATACGCTTTTTTTTTTAAATTCAGCATTTATGCTAAATGCTTGAATATTTGCTGAACAGGTCAAAGGCTTTCATGGCCAGCATCCATAGTTTGTTGTGGGTTTTTCAGGCTCTGTGGCCATATTCTAGAAGAGTTTATTCCTGACGTTTCGCCAGCATCTGTGGCTGGCATCTTCAGAAAATGCTGGCACGGAAGAGGTGGGGTATATATAGACTGCTGACTTAGGTTAATTCTGTGAAGATGCCAGCCACAGCTGCTGGGCGACGTCAGGAAACTCCTTCTAGAATATGGCCACAGAGCGAAAAACCCACAACAACATTTGCTGAACACTGTCAAAGTGAAACTGAAAATTTGATGCCAATATTGGTCACGTTATGCAATGGTACTTCATCTGGTCAATAGTTGATCATTATCTATTGTAGGGAACTTGTATATTAATTGATGCGCAATAATCTTCAAAAACAGCAGGACTGCTGACATGCAAATGTATTTAGTATTAGGTACCTTTTGTTTAATGGTTAACAATGGGTATTAAATGATGTTTGTTAGCAGGCCATTCTTTTGTATCCGCTGTTTGTGACATGTGGCAAAGGAAGATTTAACATCTTAATATGTTTAGCAAGCAGCAGCACCGCAGTACTGGTATGTTTGGCAATTGGCAACTTGGGGCGAGATTTTTAACTTCTATTTGCTTGACAAACCACAAAGACGCCCAAAATCTAAACTGTTCACGTTGTGAATTTTTCAGCTAAAGGTAATAAATCATATTCTTGAGAATGTGCAACTTTGGGGTTTTCGGAGCTATCGTCAAACAAGGCTAGCAGAGCTTAAATGTAAAGACTTGCAAGTAATGGCATTGCCAATAACGATTTATAGCTTTGGTAACAAGATGTGGCAATGCACTTTTTAAAGTACACAATGAGCAGGACAAAGTTAACTTATGGTGTAAGAAGTTACATTTTGCACTTGCTTTTCAAGAGCATTTTGACGTATGCTTTCCAAGTTTTATTCTTTTCTCTCATTAATAATGTATTTTTAAAATAAGTTTTTATAATATTTAAGGCAATGAAAAGGAGCATGTAATGACCAAAATGAGGAGTTATTGTTAAGCATTGTACAAAAGTAATGGCACCAATTACTTCCAAAACCTACAGTGAAAGATGGGAAGACATTACTTTTCATAGAACCAGAAAGTCGACCCCTTGATGTTGCCCCTTTTGCGGACAACCCCCCACTAACAGCAGACTTGCCCCTGGAGTACATAGTATACGGGCTCACAGAAAAGGAGGTGAGACGCCGCCCTGTTCTTCCTCACAGAGGCCCGCAGCAACCAAACCGCATGGTCTCCAGAGCCCTAAAGCAGGTTCTTTTTAGGGTGCAGGCGAGAAGTCATTGCTGGCCGCACACACTGATGATGCATGCGCAGCATGGCACTGTTTGGATGCGGCGCCATGCATATGTCGTCATGGTGGCCCCCAAATGGATGTCTTTGCGTGCAGATGCCCACTCTCCCGAGCCTAAACGGCCAGGCCCCATGATGGCACTTAAAAAGAACCTTCTACTACATTATAGGCCAAATCCTGCATAAGCAAAAGGTCTTTGCCTGCCAGTGCATTGGAACTAGACAGGGGACCTGTTGGTGAATTACACAAGTTGGGAGCAGCCACTGAGCAGGTTCTCTCTTTGCCCTTACCAACCACACCTCCCCTTTGGGGGCCACTTTGAGTGTGGCACAAGGGCAAGGACCTGCCTACTTCTATGTGCAGGAAAAGAAGATCACCTGCTACAGATACTGCTGATCAGTTATCTTATGGGGAGGAGACATGCATTTAACAGCATGTTCTAGAAACTTTCCTGGTATTGATGCCAAGTTGACTTGCTTGCAGTTACTCACATTTCCCCCCTTTCGAAGGTAGGGACAACATCTGCCTCCAGTCTGCCAGGATCTTTCTGAATCTCCAAGCATCTCAAAGATGATTGACAGTGGCTCTGAGATTGCATCTGCCAGTTTCTTATACACCTGGATACAGTTCATCCAGTGCGGAGACTGAATTCATTTAGAGTAGTTAGGTGTGGCTTACTTCCTCTTTACCCATTCTTGGCTGCAGTCCCCTTAACTGCATCATTTGCTTTTAAAAAAAAACGTCAAGCTCTAAGTGAAAGATATTGAAGTGCACGTCAAATTCTGCACCTTGAAACCTGTTGTTAAAGCCAAGTTCTTGCTACTCCGACCAGCATTGGAGGGGGGGAAAGAACATGTTGCATTAATAAAAAAATAAACCAGCTGCTCGTTGTTGAGTGCTGTCACGCTACAGTTGTCAGCAGCCATAATGGACACACTGGAGAGAATGGAAACTGGGTAAATGAAATGGAAACGAAAGGATTGGCAGACAGTTAATTTAATCTGGGCTCGACAATGCTGGTTTACTTCCCATTCCCCCTCCCGGTTTTATCAGCGTTGTGTCCTTCTGCAGGATTTGTTACCTCCCCGACAATAATAAATGCTCTTACATTGCAATTTATTACCCTTGTAAGCCTCTGAAATCCCCTATAGTGAAAAATGGTTACACTGCAGTTTGTATGAGTTGATGTCTACTGAATACTGAGAGCGTCAGTATTGGCATTAGATAGTGGGCCTATTGTCTTCCCAATAGATTGTAGCACAATGGGGATTCGCTATTTTTTGCAGGAATACCGGGTGAATACAAATGACCTTTGCCACATGGTATGGCTGGGCTTTAATGCAGAGCGAAATGAGATGAAGGAAGGACTGTACCACTTCATGCTGCGCATTTCCATATATATATAATATCTATATATATATATATATAGATATATATATATGGGGCCCAATCAGACATGCCAAAATAAGCTGTTTCGGGTCACTTGGAAGTATGCTGTTTAAATGCTGCATGTGTCCTAAGAGGCCAGAGCTGTGCCAAAGCCAGGCTCCAGTCCTAGGACGGGAACGCACCTTTGGGGCAGCTTCTGGCCTCTTATGCATGTGTCATTAAAACAGCATACCTCCAAAGTGACTTGAAACAGCTTTATTTGGCCTGTCTGTTAGGCCCAGGTTTTACATAACCCTTTCCCTGCTGTGCTGGCTTTCTATTTAGAGACGTTGAGGCCAAAAATGTTGTTGTTGTTGTTTTGTAAAAAAGAAAACGTAGCAATCTCCCATGCACTGAGAGTCAGACCACTGGTCCTATCTACCCCGATAATGTAAATTCCATCTAGCGGAAAGGCTCTCAGGATTTGTTGGTTTGTTAGTAAAATGTCTTGCCGTCCTCCTGAATAGGATACAGGACAGCTCACACATGAATCAAAATATGCTACATGATTTAATAATAAAATGGTAGGCACTATTAGAACAGAACTGGCTGTATCTATGAAGATAGTGTTCTAGATCAAGGGAAGTAATAGTGCCACTCTATTCTGTTCTGGTCAGGCCCCACCTGGAATACCATTGTGTCCAGTTCTGGGCACCACAAATCAAAAAGGATGCTGAGAAGCTGGAGCATGTCAAAAGGAGGGTGACTAAAATGGTGAAGGGTCTGGAAACTATGTCCTATAAGAGAGACTGGGGACTGTGGTTTTGCCTGGAGAAGAGAAGGTTAAGAGGTGATATGAGAGCCCTGTTTAAGTGTTTGAAGGGTTGTCATGTTGAGGATGGAGCTTGTTTTCTACTGCTCCAGAGAATAGAACCTGGAGCAATGGATTCAAAATACAGGGAAAGACAGAGGCTGGATGGCAATCTGTCAGGGGTGCTTTGATTGTGAAGCAAGTGTTTTTTCTTCTGATCTAGAAACTAGAACGTGAAACAATGGATGCAAGCTACAAGAAAAGAGACTCTAACTTAACATTAGGAGGAACTTCCTGATAGTAAGAGCTCTTCAACAGTGGAAGACACTCCCTTGGATAGTGGTGGAGTCTCCTTCTTTGGGGGTCTTTAAACAGAGGCTGGATGGCCATCTGTTGGGGATGTTTTGATTGAGAGTTCCTGCATGGCAGACTGGAGTTGGACTGGATGGCCCTTGGGGTCTCTTCCAACTCTACGATTCTATGATTCTATGAAAAGCTGTAAAGTTTTTCCAACGTTACTAGCTTTCTGTCTGTGAAGTATTCAGCCAGATTGTAAGGAACTTTAGATTGTCTTCAGACAATCTGTTTGAAAACCGCTGCCATTGACTGGATTGGGGTGTTTTGGAAATCTCATCTACAGCTCGATCCATAAAGTAAACATTTTGGTTTTTTAAAGAAATCTTGTAGAGAACAAGAACAAATAGATACACAAAATGTCAATTTTTCCCCCTCTCTCTCTCCTTCCCCCACAATTCCGTCGCTTTTGCTGACATTTTTACGACTGCTTTGCCATCACACTTCCCTTGCCTGTGTGACTGAGTGCCTGCGTTATTACTAGTGCTTATCAAAAATTAAAGACGGGCCTCCAAAATGAGGCAAGAGCTGGTAGTAATGTCTCCCTACAGAGTTGCAAAATGGACTAAATTAAACAGGACGGGGGGTTTGGCAAGGAGCTGGGATATGCAGCTTTCAGACAGCTTTCATTCCCCTCCATCACCACCAAAAAAGGGATTTTGAAAACAGAATCCACAAATACGCGCCCAAGTGCCCAGGCACCAGTCTGTGGCCTCTCGTACTAAAATATTGAAGAGCTGGAGAAACCTTTGGACAATAGATTCCACCCATAATGAGAGGAAAGCCATCCTGTTAATCTACACAGATAAAACCAGCCAGGAACCATCTGACGCAATGGTGGAAATAACAGACGTGCGGTGCAGCTTCAGCTTATTTTAAAATATTTATTTAACAACACTCTTGCCTGGAAGTGTTCAAGTGCATAAAAGCATTGTACAGAAAAAAATACGGAAGAAAGAATAAGAAGCGTATACGGAATTAAGGGCCATTGCTTCTCATCCACACACATCTTGGAGATCAGAAGCTACCATATATCAAAGAAGGGAAGGTTAAGCGGTGCTGTGATAGCCCTGTTTAAATATTTGAAGGGATGTCATATTGAGGATAGGGAATGCTTATTTTCTGCGGCTCCAGTGAATAGGACCCGGAACAATGTATTCAAACTAAAAGAAAAGAAATTCCACCTAAATGTTAGGAAGAGCTTCCTGCTGCTAAGAGCTGTTTGACAGTGGAAAGGGCGGCTTTGGAGTGTGCTGATGTCTCCTCGTTTGGAGATCTTTAAACAATGCTGGATGGTCATCTACTGGAGGTGCTTTGATTGTGATTTCCTGAATAGCAAGAGGTTTTACTGGATGGCCCTTCGCATCTCTTCCAATGCTAGGATTCTGTGATTCTGATTCTATTATCAAACCAAGACTATTGCTCCATCTAATTCAATATTGTCTGCATTGACTGGTAGCCAGGTTCAGCCTAGGCCCTTTTGCTTCAGGTGACCAGATGTCCTCCTTCTCCCGGACAAGACCTACATTTTAACCTTTCATCTGGACTATCCAGGAGGAATTGCAAAATGGGATTTTCACAAGTACTGGCCAGAGCCTGGTAGTGTATCTTCGGCGCGTTACAAACGCGCACAAAGTACGCACTCTGCGTGTACTAGGGTTAGAAAGGGGCATGCTAGGGTTAGGAAGGGTCTTACCTTCCTAACCGTCCCTGTCTCTAGTACGCACGGAGCGCGTAGTAAATGGTGGCGCCCATCCACACAGGGGCCACCATCTTTACGTCTCAGACACACAGCGTCCAGATGTGGCACGACGGAAGTGATGCTGTGCATGCGCACCTCGTGCCTCCACTTCCAGGTGCCAAGAAGAAGCGCCCCAGAGGCCAGGCTCACGGTCTGGCCTCTGGGGCTTCTCGGCGCAGCTAATGACGGCGGTGGCAGACCGCCCGCTTTAGGGCGGGCTGTAACGCGCCTTCCTGACTCACAGTGGTTCCTCACTTTTTCCGCCCAGCTTTGCTCCCACTGTTATAGATAAAGCCAATTTCAAATATGGGTTCTTGAACAGAATAGTAAACAAACAAGAGAAGACCCAGTTTGATAAATAATAGTTTATTGCTAGCAAAATATCAGTTTAGAATTGCCATCCTAATCAATATCTAAGACCCAGAGTAAAAGTAAAGCCTTCCTTTGATAGGCCGCAAACAAAGAAACTCTGTGTCAAATTCTATTGGGTACAGAAATTCACTCAATAAAAATTTCATGCAATCAGAATACAAATTCCTACATACATTAAAACTCGATTAATATGCATTAGAACCCCTATGTCACATTCCATCTTTTCTCTTATCAATCTTGTTATTACCAAAGGGCTCCATATATCACTCTCAACCTTGTACTTAGTCTACACATCCCTATCAATTTCCCTTATTTTGACTCTAAGCAGAACCAGCACTATCAGACATCCTTCAAAGATGTCACTCTGCCCTCTTTATTCATCTTGTTAGAATCCCTGCTTCAGCAAACCTTTTACTGAGGCTAAGTTCACCTTTTGGGCCTCTTTTCTACTATCCATTTAGGGGAACTAGATATTGGTTATATTAATAAAAAATTGAATATTGCTATATGCCATCACAGCACCACAAAGCAAGGTTGGCATAAGCACTGGAGTGATAGATCAGTGTACAGGTGATACCTTACTCCAAAACTCCACGGACAACCTCTCCCAGCAGTTTCATATAGATGAGAAATAGCATAGGGGCAAGACTGAACCCTGAGGGACCCCACGGGCCAATGGCCAACGTGTTGAGCAGAAATTCCCCAGCATCAGCTTCTCAGAATGCCCCTCCAGGAAACACCAAAGCCACTGTGGAACAGTATCTCCAAGCCCCATTCCAGGGAGGTGACTTAGAAGGATACCATGGTCAATGGTTTTGAAAGCCACTGATAGGTCCAACAGAACCAACAGGGACAGACTCCGCCTGTCCAGTTCCCTACATAGATCATCCACCAAGGTGACCAAAGCTGTCTCCATCCCATAATGAGAACTGAAAACAGATTGGCATGGGTCTAGATCAGCAGTGTCCAAACTCTGGTCTTCTAGGTGTTTTGGACTTCAGCTCCCAGAAGCCTCAGCCACCTTGGCCAATGGTCTGGGATGCTGGGAGCTGAAGTTCAAAGCACCTGGAAGGCTAGAATTTGGACATAACTGGTCTAGATAATCCATCTCATCCAACAACCCCTGGAGTTGAGAAGCCACCACATGCTTCAGTACCTTGCCCAAAAATGAAAAATTGAAGACTGGCCTATAGTTATCTAATATCGTTGGATCCAGGAAAGGGTTTCTTTTTCCAGAAGAGGTCCTACAACAGCCTCCTTCAGGTGTGTTGGGACCCTGCCTTGTTGTAAAGAGGCATTCATCTCTTCCTTTACCACTCAGCCAGACCTCATCTGGCCTGTTTACTTAGTCAGGATGGACAAGGGTCTAGTACACATGTGGTGGCTCTCACCTCTCCAAGAAGCCTGTCCACATCCTCAGGCTGCACAAATTGAAAGAAAACCCTGTGATAGGAACACCATAAGTTGGAGTTGATGTAAGTTTATGCACAACAGCAATGTACCAAATACCTGGCTCCTTAGCATGCATGCTCATCCGTTTGTGCTAGAGACAATGTGGCTCCACCACCATCCATTCAGAAGTGTAACTGCTCCATAGTTACTTACATTTGTGGAAAGAAGTGTGGAGAAAGAGAAATGGAAATCTGGCTGCAGAACTTATCAGCTTGCTCAGAAAAGTTACAGGGCCTTCTTAGTGGTGATACCACAGTTCAGAGTCCCATGCCAAGTGATATATGTGTTGCCTCAAATGTACCCGCTGCTCAAATGCCTATGAATACCCACTTCTTTCAGAGATGTTGTCAGCCTTGTAATTCCAGAGTCCTCATTTCAGCCCTATCCCAGCATGAACTGCTAGCTGTAGTTGGTCACTTTCACAACTACCAGTGGATCTCATGGATACAATATGTATCAAATGAAAGATATTTTGGTAGGATTTTGTTGTGGGGAGGGAAGATCCATTATTCTTTTCCATCCTCTAGAGAATTCAGACATTTGTGTGCTGTTATGGAAGTTTAGCTGGTCCTGATAAAGGTACTGCCTGGCTGCTGTTTTGCATGTTGCTGTACTTCTCATGGTCCAATTTGATTGTCCTTGCTTTAGCATTCACTTATCTTGGAGTTGCTTTCTCTTGAAGATCTTATATTGGTGCCAGTTGGAAATGAGCAGCCCGTAGACCTCATAAGGCCATGGACATCATTGTCAGGAGAAGCCATGGTTACGACAGGTCATTTCCTTGGCCTGTCATGATTCCCTGGGTTCCAGTGTGGTTCTCTTTGCCCAGATTAGTGATTGCTTCTTTTGACCTGGAAAAAGAACATTTAGGATCTTATCAGACGCAGGGTGAAACGTCGTCCAAACATCATGAAAAGGTTCCAGAGATGTTGTGGAAGCGCCAGGGATGTCATCGTCTGTGGTGCTTCTAAACTGTAATTGAGGTGTCCTGCTATGTTCCCATCATGAAATTATTCACGGGGAAGTCAGGAAGAGCCATTTTCTCAATAACGGGATGATTTCATGACGGGAACATAGCAGGAAGCCTCAATTACACTTTAGAAGTGCCACGGACAATCACATCCCTGGCACTTGTGCAACGTTTTGGAACGTTTTGATGACGTTTTGCCTACGTGTGATAAGGTCCTACGGATTTCCAGTTTAAGCCAAGCTTTTGCCTAGGATGATAGCATTCCCTGTGATCCCTGGCTCCTGCTTAGTGGCTTACGCTCAGCAGCTACCTTCACGCTAGTTCAACTTCTGATAACTATAGAATTACTGGCAAAAAAGAAAGGCACGGCAAGGCACAGCATGGCACAGCACGGCACGGCAAGGCAAGGCAAGGCAAGGCAGAAGAAGAAGCAGCCAGTGTTAAAACGAGAATTGCACTGTATTCTGTTAGGAACCCGTTCTGGTCTGCCTTAGCAGGGAGGCAGGCTATGTGCTGTTGGCAACATCAACAAACTTAAGGACTAGAAAATTACTTTTGTGAACATGCAAGCCAGCAGTGGCTGATATTTTGAAAATGTCTGCATTGCAGGGGAGTGGCAGAGGGATTGTCTTGCTGCACAATTTGAGCCGTGTTGATTACTGTTGAACTTTCCCCGACTGTGTGCAAATGTATGTTCCTAGATTAAATATTCATTGTGTTGGTTTTTGTACTCCGTGAATCTCAGCTGATCACAGCTATTATACCATCTCTGCTAAGCAAATTGCCAAATAAATAAGTTATTGTAGCCATAGGGCCAAGTGTATCGTGTTGTTGCATTTTTAATTTCCCGTCTTATAAAAGGACGAGATGAGAATAAAAGAGAAAGAATAAGTTATTTTTTTAAATAACAAAATAGTTACGGCATATGGTATAGAACTGCCTTTCTTTTGGCAGCTATCTTAAAAGATGATAGCTAGATATGTTGTTCAGTAATTTAAATACCAGATTTTGGAAGTAACTTTTTACAGGAATGGATCACTTGCCCATAATTCCTCTACCCATTTAATAAGACATAATTAAAACGCATTACATTTGTATGGTAAGCAGAGATAACCTTAATTCCTTGTGTGGTGCAATTTGTTATTGGCTTAGTTACTTTTATAGTTACAGGTAGTGTATAGGAACCTCACTACTTGAGTGTGTTTTATACCATAGGCCAGCAACTTGTAACAGTCTGAGTTTTTTTTTTTAACCTAAAATGTAACTATTCTGGTTATGTTTGAACAACTGGGAAAGGAAAATAACTTTTCATAAGAGTAGCAACTGCAAGTAGCACATTTTGGGGACCTTGGAAACGCGAGTACCCCTGGGTAAACCAGAATAAAATTCAACGTGTCTTGAATGTGTTTCAAATACATCAGCATCATTATCTCCATCTTTCTGATGTCGAAAGCTTTCACAGCCAGCATCCATAGCTCTTTGTGGGTTTTGGGGAGCTATGTGACCATGTTCTGGAAGAGTTTATTCCTGACGTTTCCCCTACATCTGTGACTGGCAACTCCATCTTTATTTGCAGTGCTGACTCATGTGAGCAACAAAACATGCAGAGATGTGGTTCCAATTTTTTTAAAAATGGTGGAACAACAAATCAGGAATGCATGGGTGAGATTACTTGCATAGTTGCGTTGCCAAGCAAAACGTGTGAATAACTCCTTACGTTATATTTCTATCCCACCTTTTTGCAAATGTGCTCAAGGTAGTGTATGTGGCTCCTTCTCCCCACTGTTAAGCTTCACAACAACACAGTGAGTAGATGAAGCTGAAAGTGAGTAGCTTTCATAGGTTCACCCATGGCTTCATGAGGATATGAACTTGGATCTGCCACATCCCCAGCCAGTGCTGTAACCACTATGTTCCCTTCTGTACGCTACTGTTTCAAGATTCGTTTCTGTATAGAGTTTTACATGATTGGTAAAGCCCTTTCCTAGTCACGACCCTAGAATAAGGGTGCGCATAGATGGTCCTTTTCGGCTCTTCTTGATCATAGAATCATAGAATTGGAAGAGACCATAAGAGCTATCCAGTCCAACTCTCTGCCATGCAGGAACTCTCAATCAAAGCATCCCCGACAGACGGCCATCCAGCCTCTGTTTAAAGACCTCCAAGGAAGGAGACTCCATCACAATCTCCGAGGGAGTGTGTTCCACTGTTGAACAACCCTTACTGTCAGGACGTTCCTCCTAATGTTGAGGTGGAATCTCTTTCCCTGTAGCCTGCATCCATTGTTCTGGGTCCTGTTCTCTGGAACAGCAGAGAACAAGCTTATTCCCTCCTCAATATGGCATCCCTTAAAGTATTTAAACAGGGCTATCATAACACCTCTTAACCGTCTCTTCTCCAGGCTAAACATACTCTGCTCCCTAAGTCTCTTCTCTCATAAGACATGTTTTCCAGACCCTTCACCATTTTGGTCGCCCTCTTCTGGATACGCTCCAACTTGTCAACATCTTTTTTGAATTGTGGTGCCCAGAACTGGACACAGCATTATTCCAGGTGGGGCCTGTCCAAAGCAGAACAGAGTGGCACTATACTTCTATTGATGCAGCCTAAAATTGCATTGGCCTTGTTAGGTGCTACATCGCACTGTTGATTCATGTTCAACTTGTGGTCCACTTGGACTCCTAGATCCTTTTCACATGTCGTCTCCTTAAGACAGGTGTCCTCCATCCTATATCTGTGCATATCATTTTTCTGCCCTAAGTGCAGTACCTTGCATTTCTCTGTATTGAATTTCATTTTGTTAGCTTTGGCCCAGCTTTCTAGTCTATTCAGGTCATTTTGAACTTTGATCCTGTCCTCTGGAGTATTAGCTACTCCTCCTAATTTGGTGTCATCTGCAGATTTGATAAATATTCACCACTGGCTACATCTCAGCTATTTATCTAAACTGGAAGCAGTGTTGCAAGCACTTCCAGTCAATTTCAGACCTTTTAAAAACATCTTATGGGGTACTGACCACCAACTTAATTATATAAGAAACACAAGAGTCATTTTCTAGTGGGCAAGAAGGGATTCAGGACTGTGGGAGGAAAACAGAGGTGTTGTATGGATAAGGGCTATGCAAAACTCCCCGCCGTTGTAGATTCACAGTTCCAACCCCTGCCTGAAAGTGCCATTGAAAATCTCAGCAGATTGATAAATAATCTGACCTAGCACAAGACAGCTCCCAATATATTTTTTTAAGACATCAACTTCCACTCAGCTGGAAAACTATTTTTATGGGAATAGTCTACTTTCATAATAACGTTCCACAAATGCGTCGCGCATTGATGTATGACCCAAGTGAAAGCTTTTCCCATTCTTCACAATCGCTTCTGCAAATATCATCTCTTTTTAGCAAATGCTAGCCCTGGCTCAAGGAAACTTCGATTACACAGGCAATTGGATCTCATGTGCTTGACCAAAACGCCTGCTTCAGCATCCCGTGTACCATTTTTTAAAAGGCAGAATAAGAAACTTGAGTCTGTACAGTGAGATCAAAAAATAACAGGCCTTTAATTTACATGGTGGCTGTACCCAACATATTGGCTTGTTACAGACTGCCAAAATAAAGTTGCTTCGGGCCCCTTTGGAGCTACGAAGTTTAAATGATGCATGCATCCTAGGAATCTGGAAGCTGCACCAAAAGCTGCACTCCGGTGCTTAGGAATGGAGTGTGGCTTTGGTGCAACCTCCGGACTCTTAGGACCCATGCATCATTTAAATAGCATACCTCCAAAGAGACCCAAAGCAGCTTTATTTTGGCAGTCTGTAACAGGCCATTGTTATGGTTAGTGAGAGTTCTTCATGTTATCGCCTCTATAGGAGAGAATGAGAGATGCTGCACTTTCCTTCTCTTTGACCACGTTTCCTTTAGTGCTGTTACTCACTGACTCTGCAGTTCTGTGTGTTCCTGACACATTCTGAACACAGCTAGTTTCAACTTATGTGGGGCAAGAAATTGATTTTTCAAACATCCATGCTCCGATTCCCCTATAGAAAAGGAGGAGGTCTCAGGTGGAAGAGACCCACCGTCAGGGCTGAGATGAAGCCTCCAAAAAGCAACATCCTTCTGAGGAGACAGAGCTTTTGCCAGTTCTTCTTCCTGCCCCAAGACGGAAAGTGTTGGTTGTCCATAGAATCATAGAGTTGGAAGAGACTCCAAGGGCCATCCAGTCCATCCCCATTCTGCCATGCAGGAAATCTTAATCAAAGCATCGCTGACAGATGACCATCCAACCTCTGCTTAAAGACCTCTAAGGAAGGAGACTCCACTCATTTCATCCAAAAAGCAAGCCATGAAGTATAGCGTCTAGATCAAGGGAAGTAATAGTGCCACTCTATTCTGCTTTGGTCAGACCCCACCTGGAATACTGTGTCCAGTTCTGGGCACCACAATTCAAAAAGGACATTGAGAAACTGGAGCGTGTCCGAAGGAGGGCAACTAAAATTGTGAAGGGTCTGGAAACCATGTCCTATGAGGAACGACTTAGGGAACTGGGGATGTTTAGCCTGGAGAAGTGAAGGTTAAGAGGTGATATGATAGCCCTGTTTAAATACTTGAAGGGATGTCATATTGAGGAGGGAGCGAGCTTGTTTTCTGCTGCTCCAGAGACTAGGGCCCTTATCAGATGAGTGTGGAACTGGGGGTCTTCTGCACTGGGCGGTTCGAATTCCCGTTATTTCGCAAAGTACCATCATACCTGGGAGTACTTTCCGCACTTGGCAGGGATTCAAATTGGCCATCCGCATTCGCGCGAAGTGCATTCAGTGCCGAATGTTTTGTCACACACGGTGCTCAACATGAGGATTGGGCCGATTCGTATCGGCCGCCTCGCACATGCTCAGTGGGCCCTGCATGGGTTGCGACCTTAAACGCTTCCGGGTGAAAGGGGAGGTCCCGTCATGACACAGCCCGGTAAACAGCTGGGAGCCCAGCTCATGCACATTAACAATCGGATACAACGTGCCCGTTACTGTTTCCTCTCTACATTCCTGCTTGGTTTTAACTAACCATGACCTTCCCTTGCAACAAATTAGCAATGCCCGGTTCTGCGTGTGTGGTGTGAGTGTGTGTGTATGTATTCCGGGGGGGGGGGAGCAGTTCCAGCGGCTGTCAAAGAGGCTGGATGGCCATCGGTCAATGGGGATGCTTTGATTAAGAGTTCCTGCATGGCAGAAGGAGGTTGGACTGGATGGCCTTTCTTGGGGTCGCCGTGATTCCAGCGGCTTCCTCCTCCTCCTCCCGGCTTGGGATCCAGCCTGGGCTGCATCCCAGGCAGGGAACAGGCGGGGGCCACTTAGAATCGCGGCGATCGCCGCCGTTCCAGCGGCGCCTCCTCCTCCTCCCGGTTGAGAGGCTTCCTTGGCTGCATCCCAAGCAGGGAACAGGCACGGGGCCGCTAGAATCGCGGCGATTGCTGCCGTTCCAGCGGCCTCCTCCTCCTCCTCCGGCTTGAGAGGCGCTAGGCTGGCTCCCAAGCGGGAGAGGGAGGAGGAGGTCGCTGGAACCGCGATCCCGGCCCCCGCGCCTCTTCCCTGCCTGGGATGCAGCCTAGGCTGGCTCCCAAGCCGGGAGGAGGAGGAGGAGGCTGCTGGAACCGCGATTCCAGCGGCCCCCGCCGCCTCTTCCCTGCCTGGGATGCAGCCCGGGATGCCTCTCAGCCGGAGGAGGAGGAGGAGGCCGCTGGAACCGCCCCCCCCCCCCGCTTCCTGGGACTGGCAGAGGAAAGAACCCACCGGAAGTAAAAATTGGAATCTGGGGGTCTTGCGACGGAGTTCAGGACTGGGCATTCATACCAGACCCATTCGCACTGAGATCGAACAGAGAAAAAATCCGGATATCGCCCAATCCCCTTATCCAGCGCACTGGCCAACACGCTCCAAAAAGAGGAGCCAGTACGCATTCAGTTCGGCAGCTCGCGCATTCAACGTGAGTGCGGATTGGGCCATTCGAATGCTGGTATGATGGTACTTTGCGAAATAACGCGAATTCGAACCGCCCCAGTGCAGAAGACCCCCAGTTCCACACTCATCTGATAAGGGCCTAGGACACAATGAACAATGGATGGAAGCTACAGCAAAAGAGATTCCACCTCAACATTAGGAGGAACTTCCTGACAGTAAGGGCTGTTCGACAGTGGAACACTCTCCTTCCTCGGAGTGTATTGGAGTCTCCTTCCTTGGAGGTCTTTAAACAGAGGCTGGATGGCCATCTGTCAGGGATGCTTTGATTGAGAGTTCCTGCATGGCAAGAATAGGGTTGGACTGGATGGCCCTTGTGGTCTCTTCCAACTCTATGATTCTATGACTTTTCCTGGTTACCAAGAAGAATGGCTTAGTTTGTTGGATTGTGAACTGAGCATGGTGCAAGAGCTACAGAAAACAAACTTGCTCCATCTTCAGTATGACATCCTTTCAAATATCATATCACCTCTTAACCTTCGCTTTTGCAGGTAAACATACCCAGCTCTCTCATCCTCTCCTTGTAGGGCATGGTCTCCAGACCTTTCACCTCTTCTAGTTAGTGGAGGTTCAACAAATGCATTCTCTGAAGATGCCAGCCATAGATGCTGGCAAAACGTCAAGAATAAATGCTTCTCGGACATGCTATTAGGGAGCCTGAAACACCCACAAAAAACTGAAGTACCTTTCTTTCCCATTTTGTCTCCCCTCCAATTTTGTATTTAAGACTATACATCCTGAGAAATGGAAGGAAACTTTGGACGTCACTGAGGGATGACGAGAGCAGAGAAGAGGAGATGAATATCAGGGGAGCGATGGGCCAAAGTGAAGCAGCAGACCAGTCCTCTTGTATAGTTTAGGGTTTGCAAAGAGCTCACTCTGGATCTAAGGCTAGGGAGCCCAGAATATGGCAACGTGACCCCCAAGTACCATAAAGAGGGCAAGGGGAGAAAGGAAGGAAGGAAGGAAGGAAGGAAGGAAGGAAGGAAGACAACAGCCCTCTGGAGCATATTGGAGGGCTCAGGGATGGTTGAGGAGACATTTTGGGTGTCCTGAAGGCTTCATGTGTCCAAATGTTCTTACCTGGCACACCCCTGCTATAGTGTTTACTCGAAGTGGAAGCTAAGATTCAAAAACGGTGCATCAATATGCTTGTGTGTTGTGTGTGTATGCGCAGACCTGTGTTCTGAATTTATTTGCTTTTGGAGAGCTAAAGTCTTTTAAAGTGAAGGCTTTCCTATTTATAGAATGGTGTGACTCCAGTCTTACACACTTTTTTGCATGGAGAATGCAGTTAAGCTGCATGAGCCTCCTTTCCCACTAACACTTCTTTATTCCCTAATAGCAATCTCAATATCTCTCTACTGAGAGAAATAGAGCCAAAATGAGGCCAACTGAGAAAGGTGGGGAAAGTATCAGGATGTTTGGAGGAACGCTGTGGTTTGCAGAGCTATGGAAAATCTAAAAAGACACACACACAAGCCATGCTTTGTTGGTGATACAGTCATTACCAAGAGCCATTGACTGTCAGTTGGAAAAGAAAAATGGAAAGCCAGGAGTGCGAAGAGAATAGATTAGTCTGCTTGAGCTTATTGTGGATGTACATTTTGGGATATATATATATATATATTTGTGGGGTTTTTGGGCTATGCGGCCATGTTCTAGAAGAGTTTAGTCCTGATGTTTCACCAACATTTGTGGCTGGCATCTTCAGAGATGAAATGTTAGGAATAAACTCTTATAGTACATGGCCACAGAGCCCAAAAAACCCACAAAAAAACTGGATGCCGGCCATGAAAGCCTTCGACTTCACATCAGATTTTGGGATAGTTACTTTTTTAGAATTCACCTCCCAGAATCCACTCTTTCTTTAGCATGTCCGCAGGTCAAGAAAGTAACTTTTCCAAGCTTTGTGGGGAAGGTGTGACTGGCCAATTGTCAGATAGCCTAAATAGGATGAGGAGATGAAATTGCAATGTTTTGTTGCAGATGTGTTGGAGTGAATAGTGTCTATAAATTCTGTGAGTGTACTGCAGAGGATGTAAGAAGTCCAGCGCATTGATCCTCATCAGAATAAAGTTCACATTGCCCTGTGATGCTTAGTGTCCTCTGACCACAGCGCAAGGAATCTCACATACCAGTGAGTGTGCGGTCTAAACAAAAAATTGATAGCAAAGGCCCACATGGCAAACGAGAAGGGTACATTCCAGTACAGAAGACTGACAACCCCTCAAGTGACAGCCTTCATTTTCATGGAAGAAATGCCTCTTGACAATGAGGAGCAATGGATCACCCAGCATTTTCCAGCATTCAAAAAGCAAGATGAAACTTTCTTGACAAGCTTCTTGTAAAAGAAAAGAGGAGGGAGTTAAAGATGCCTCTATGTTTGTGATGCCATCTCTCTTGTGCACCATCTCTCTTCTGGGCATTTCTGGAAATGATCACCATCCAAGAATCTCAGCCCTTTTCCTTTTTTCCATTTTTGTTAAAGCCCCAGGCTTTTCCTCATGCAACACATGAGCGTGAACACATGCATTCTCATTACAGGTAGGACAAGCCGCATGGCACTTTCGGGATGATTTACTTCTGAATAGATACCACCTAGACCTCGGCAAGACAGAAATCCAGACTTTCAGTATTCGGTGCTTTGGACAGGGGTGTGCAACTTGTGGTCTTTCAGATGGCATTGGATTTCTCCCATCAGTCCTAACCAACATGGCAAGTGGTAAAGAATAATGGGAGATGCGGTCAAACCACATCCAGAGGGGTGCAATTTTGACTGGAAAGTGCTCAGGGCAGAGGACTGTCCTCTTATAGTTGGTCAAGTGCCATTGAGGGCATAATGAAGTCATTGTCATCATCCCCATTACCACAGGCAGACTGGTAGAATGACTCAGGAATGAGACAAGTGTCTACTGAAGAGGGACTGAAGTGGCACCTCAACTGTGGGTAATCTATTTCGGTACCACTATCCTCAGCCTTAGAGCATGAACCTCTTGCAGTATCTCCATCTGCCAGACTTCTGGAAGTCAATGGATCCAAAATCCAGTGAGTTCTCTTTTACAGCCCAACCAGATTCCATAGGACAAAGAAGACAACCATACTGTAGGTCTTCACAGTCTACATAAGAATCATAGAATCGTAGAATCGTAGCGTTAGAAGAGACCGCAAGGGGCATCCAGTACAAACCCCTGTCATGCAGGAACTCTCAGTCAAAGCATCCCCGACAGATGGTCATCCAGCCTCTGTATAAAGACCTCTAAGGAAGAAGACTCCATTACACTCCGAAGAAGTGTGTTCCACTGTCAAACAGCCCTTACTGTCAAGAAGTTCCTCCTAATGTTGAGGTGGAATCTCTTTTCCTGGAGCTTGTATCCGTTGTTCTGGATCCTGTTCTCTGGAGCAGCAGAAAACAAGCTTGCTCCCTCCTCAATATGATATCCTTTCAAATATTTAAACAGGGCTATCATATTGCCTCTTAACCTTCTCTTCTCCAGGCTAAACATCACCAGCTCCCTATGGCATTCCTCATAGGGCATGGTTTCCAGACCCAAGATGAGATCGAAGAAACTGGAGGGTTAGAAATCTAACTGAATGTGCTGGGGGTAGAGGGAGGCCAGGAGCTGGAAAGCTGTGGGAAGCTGGAGTTTTACACCTTGGTTTGCAATAAATCAAATCAGTAAATCGAATCGGTTGGATCTTGGGGTTGTCGGCCTTTCATTGTATTTAAATGTAGTTGATGAATGTAGCAATGGGTTGTTTTAATGCCAGAATTTTTTTTTAAATCCTTCATAAGTTTTTTTTGTTCTAGGTCCTAGCCTGTATGATCTGAATCCTGTGGTGACCTTATGTATGCTGCTGTGTTTCTAATGGGGTCCAATTTTAGTCCCATATAGATTAGAACTGTTGAAAAAAGTGGAATTTAGGGCCCGAACAGAAAGGCCAAAATAAAACTGCTTCAGATCATTTTGGAGGTATGCTGCTTAAATGACACATGCATCTTAAGAGGCCAGAAGCTGAGCCAAAGCTGCGCTCCAGTCCTTATATTTCACATGCAAATCAGGTCTCTCTCCAATTTTTGGAAAATTAGAATCCCTTTCCAATCTCTTTCCAAATCCAAAAACATGCATTCTAGACCTTCTCAAACAGAAGTCATTGGAGTATAATACTTGTCTTTTCGGTGTGCTATGCCTAATTAAATTTAACATTACAACTCCTCCAAGCAGAGAGATCTTACAGTGAGGTGTGCGTTGAGGTGGACAGCAAGAAAGTGCAGGGAAGGGGGGGTATTTAATCATAGTTGAGGTACATTGATTATGATGGGTGGGGAGAGAGAAAAAACTGCACGTTCGCAGCTTGTCAAAGAACAGAGGTGCATGTAGATGTGCCACAGTCTCGATTGCATGTCCTTATTAATTTGGATTTCTCATTACCTCCGGAACTGGGTTATCTAATAAGATTATCAGCTCGATTCGGCGACCAAAGGCTGACTTTGGAGGGGAGGCACCCAATGATGTGGCTATTTATGTTGTACTACTCCAGGGGTTTGAGGGAGGGCTAATTCTTCTTCCCAGTCTGATGGGTTTTCATGTTTTGAAAATGAATGACAAACAAAACAGACGTACGCTCGTCTTTTTCCATTCATTTTACAGTAAAAAAATAAATAAATAGGGATCCGTTCATTTCGGTTCATTCAGTTTCTCCACATTCATGTGTAGTTGCCTCTGAAATGGGAAGTCTTTGTCCAATCCGTGTATGAAGTCTTGTGAGAGTAGCAGAAAAGTGGTGAGTGTCGTCCCATTTTGATGGAAAGCATCAAAAGTTTAATTCAGTGGTATGTGAGGTGTATTCCCGTTAAGATCAGTAGAAAAGCAAAATGAAGGAGCATTCTAACAAAGATATATGGAGAGGGTGGGTGGCCTTAAATGAGAAAACAGTTTGTAACAAAAACGGTCTCTGGATGGGTGAATAGATCCCCCCAGACCTTACAAGGTAATAGCATGATTTTTCAGACTTGTCTTCATTTACTGTATATACTCAAGTATAAGTCTAGAAATTTTAGTTAAAAAATTGATCCCAAAAACCTGAGTCAACGTATCCATGGGTCGATATAGGTACTGTATCTTATTTTTAAAAACGGAACTACAGTATACCCTGGTGAAAGGCAAAATTGTAACCTGTCTTGGAATCACTGTCCTCTCCAGGAATGTATTCTCTCATCGATCCAGCCTTTATTTTGAGCACAGTTATGCCTGCAAGAGTTTTGTAAGTTCTTTGGCAATGTTTTCCTTTGCATCACCCTTTAGATCGTTTGTTACATGGCCTTAGATTTTATCCTTGATTTAGCCACGAGTCATAGCAAAATCTATAATTTTGGCTCTAAAATTTGCCCTTGACTAATGCTTGAGGTTGACTTATAGTCGAGTATATACAGTATATCCTTCTTATTATGCACATAAGGCTAAATTGCCTTTTAGTCCCAACTAGAGTTGTTGTTGTGTGCCTTCAAATCATTTACAGCTTATGGTGACCCTAAGGCAAACCTTGGCCCAGTACAGACAGGCCCTTTGCGGCACGCCCATGACGTGCTAGGGTTGCTCGGGGGCGGGACATGCAGAGCACCATACAGACGGGGCGCGTAATGATGACATCACAGCTGCACCATGTCCAAACGGTGCAGCGCAGCTGCATTGTCACATGCCATCTCTGGTGCTTTGCGGCATCGCAGCAGCGCTGCAAAAAGGAGACACTTCTGGGTGCTCCTTTTTTGCTGTGCTGCAGCGCCGCACAATTTGGTTGCTGTGGCGCTCCTGCAGAGCAAAGAGAGGCACCAGGGAGGCGCCTATTTCTGGCGGTCTGTAATGCGCCCTTACCTCCAGAAAGGGAGGGCTCCCACCATAGAGAATCAGTTCTATTATTAAGTTGTTGGCCTGGGACAGACTACACAAAAAGGGTGGCCTGCTGGCGACCTGCCGGCAGCTTTTTTTCCTCCAGAGGGAAGCCACAGTTGCCAAACCACGCGGGTTCCTTGTGGCCGAAAAAGAACCCAAAAAAAGCAGGTCCTTTTTAAGCTACAGGGGCGGCGTAACAAGTGCACCATTGGCACACTCATTATGTAAGTGCTGTGTGGCAACGTGTGGATGCCACATGGCACTTACATAACAATGGCAGCGCCCGTATACAGAGGGCGCTGCCATTGTTACATCACCCGTACGTTCTAGGGTTAGGGACCGTGCAGTTGCCGCGTGGTCCCTAACCCTAGAATTGGCACCAGTACGCCACTTTATGGCAGTATGTACCACGCCGTTGTTACTATTAAGCAGTTTCTTGTAACGTTAATTTGAAATCTACCTACCTTTCCCAATAATTTAAGATTATCAAGTTTTGGGTTTCTGCTATGTGACAGACATCTGTTATCACTCAAAAAAAGGTGACTATGAAACTCCTGGAGTATATGCGTGTGTGTATGTATGCTGCTGTACAGTATAATTACTTGGTAGGAGTTTATCACACTAACGAGATTCTGCGGGATAACGGGAGTTAAATAAGATTGAAAGCAAAGAAAATCCAGAAATGCCCAAAATTTATCACACAAGGTTGAAGTTAACATGAAATAATGCAAAGTTAATCCAGATGCAAAGCAGAGAAAACCAGAAGCTTTTTTATTTTCAGAAAAACCCAAAAGTAAAAAAGCTGCCATTTTTCTCTGCTTTGCGTTCAGATTAACTTCGCTTTATTTCACTTGGGCAGTCCCGTAGTGTGATAAACTAACTGAATTTGCAAGTTTGGTTTAAATTCGAATGTACTTTAAATCACGTTTAACTCCTGTTTTCCCGTGGGATCTCGCTAGTGTGATAAAGCTCTGTGTGTATGTATCTCTCTCTGGGTGGATAGTGTTTCTAAGGCCTCATTCCCACTACCTTTTAAATCGGTTTGTGAATCGGTTTGAACCGGTTCAAACGACTCTGGTTCCCACTTTATCCGAATTGCTGAAGTGATTCCAAGAGGAGGGGACATGCGCTAGACCCGTTTAACCCGTGACTTTTTGACGCTGATTTTTTCCAGCTTCTTTTTCGATAAATCGAATCTGCGCAAGTGTGAACCACACACGGATCGGAATCAATTCAAATTTCCCCTTCGGCCAGCTGGAACCGAATCATTTTGAATCGATTTATTTGTGAATGGGAACCACTGGTGGATTATTTTGGAGGGGGGAAATGTGATCGGGGCAAATGTAGGGGGACCATACTTCCCTGTCGAATCGATCCATCAATTCGGATTGCACACTGATTTATCTGTAAGTGGGAATGGGGCCTAAGAGGCAGGGAGAAAACACATTTTCAAAATCCTACACAAATATGCTTGAGCTTCAAGCCCAAATCCAGTCATGACCTACTACGGAAATACAGTTTCGACTTGTTTGCAAGTGTTTTCTGTTGCTTTCCTTGATGAGAGAGGATTTTTTAAATATTAAAAAATAACCCTTACAAGTGCTTGCATAATTGAATTTTTAGCAATGTGGCCTTCGTAGGGTACATCAAAAGAAGCTGTCTGTTGAATGCCTCTTTTTTGCAAGTTTGGATGTTAACAGGGTGACTTCACTTCAAAGGCTCCATGCAAGAAGCAGCGAGGATTTTAAAGATCGCTCAGAGGCATCCAACTCCAGGAGCATGGCATACTTCCCGCACCCCCTACTGTCTTGGAGATTTCAATTTCTCAGGTTCATCAAGAAATCTTAACTGACTGGTGTTTATAGGGAAGGATATATATTATATATATGCACACCTAAATATTCCAACGGGTGCTGCTTCTATTAGAAGGGACAATTTAATTAATGTCTCCATGCAGAAACTTTGATGCTAAGACTTTCCAATTATTTCAAGGGAGAATCAGAAGGGGCTTGGATTGCTGCATGCACTTCCACCCACTTCTAAAGTCATATGGCTCTTTGTCTTGGGATACATAGTTTTTTTGTTTTGTTTTGTTTAAATATTTTATTAAACAAGTCAAATTTAAAAAATATTAAATCGGACAGGTGGAACCTGTGTTTTACAATTGTCAATAACTTTTCCATCTTTCGTTTTGCAATTGTCAACAGCATTTGCATTTCGGAATAGGCACTTTGTTTAAAAAATTCTTTTGCACTACCCACATCCCCTATACACAAACAATGCTGGGTATAGAAAATACTGTGGGTTTTGTCTTGTTTTGTTTTTTGCACAAAGGACACTGTTTTCCATGCAAACAATCTGGCTGAGATTTTGTCTAAAGGTAAAAGGGTACTTACATAGGGAGATCTGGTAGCACCTTTGAGACTAACTAAAAGAATGAAGTTGGCAGCATGTGCTTTCGTAGACTTCAGTCTACTTCCTCAGATGCCTCTGAGGAAGTAGACTGATGTCTATGAAAGCTCATGCTGCCAACTTCTTTATTTCAGTTAGGGGCTCGATAGACAGCCTTTCCTAGCCAGATCGTGGCTGAGGTGTGAGGTTGAAGCAGCCCCGATCCGGCCTTTCAAGGGCACCTTTGCACCCTTGAGAGGGTGCCATAGCTGCATTGCCACAACCATATGGCGCTCCTTCAGCGCTGCGTCATATGGACACAGTGCTGGAGATGTGCCGTGATGTCGCACGCTGTGTGGAGCAGTGCATGGTGCCATGGCACCCTGGGGACAGGGACATGGTGTGCATAATCTGGATGTGGCACCCTGAGTCCACCCCCAGGACAATCTGTACAGCCCCATGGTCTCAAAGGTGCTATAAGATCTCTCTACACACTGATTCTACAGACTAACATGGCTATATCTTTGGGTACTTATGCAGAGGATCAGCAAGGTAAAGACAGTAAGCAAGGCAGGGGCAGTCAGAAGCTTTCCTAGTTCACCCTCATAGCAAGTCAGGATGTAGTCAGCTTGGCACTGTCCAACCAGGTGCCCAGCCAGGAGAAACTACTACAGGAGGTGGTACTAGTTATCTCATTGTGCAATGTCAGAAAAAAATAGGCTAGTGCAACCCCTTATTACCGTAGTATATTAAGCTTATTGCATTGCCGCTGGGGACGTGATGGGGCGGAACGAAAGGGGGCGGGATGGGAATGGAAAGGGGCAAAGGATGCATTTTACGGCACACTGGAATGCCACCGACACCGTCAGTTCCCATTCTGTTCCTGATCCATCCCAGAGGAGGCAATTTTCAGGAACTGTTCAGTAAAATTTGTTGTAGTGGTTTGAGTGTTGGACTATGACTCTGAAGTCTGGAGACCAGGGTTTGATTTCCACCTCAGCCATGAAACCCAGTGTGTGACCTTGGGGAGTAAGTCACACTCTCTCAGCTTCAGAGAGGCAATGGCACAGTCCTTCTGAAACAAATCTTGCAAGAAACCCCAGGATAGGTTCATTTTAGGGTTGCCATAAGTTGGAAAGGGCTTGAAGGCACACAACACAACAACCACCCAGATCACAATGCACTGTAATGGAACTATATTCTGTTTTAAACTTTAGCAGTGGCAACACTGTGAGCTACTACATTGTAGAAATAATGCAGTTTGACACCACTTTTAACTTCCAGGGCTACTAAAAAAAAACAACCCCAAACCCTGGGATTTGTAGTTTTGTGAGGCACCAGTACTCTTTAGAAAGGAAAAAAATGCTTGTAAAAATACAAACCCAGGATCCCACAGAATTGAGCCAACACTTAAATGTTGTCAAAGGGTATTTATCAACAGTGTAGATTCCCCCATGCTATAGATTGTGGGCTTTGCAGTTTGGGTGAGGGGCATTTGGAAAGCTCAGCCAGAGATAGAGAGATGGGGGAGGTCACTGAACTACAACACCCATAATCCCACAGCACTTGCCATGGCAATCACTCTACAACAGCCTAGTATGATAAGTACTCAAGTTGCAGAGTTGGAGTGGAAGCCAGACTCCTATGGAAACGAAAGGGAAAGAGCTTGCTTTGTCTTTTCCCCTTTCCCTCTCCGAGCTCCGTGGTTTAATGGAGGGAGGAGGGGGGGGAGGAAGGAGCTTGAATGCCCCCAGGCCTGAAGGGGGGGGACCAGACCCCCCAACCACCCCCCTCTAGCTACGTCCTTGCCATATGTCTGTAGACCCAATTTTTTGACTGGGAATGAATAATTACAACTATTCTTTCCTTTCCTAGTCTGGAAGTCCCTTTCCTGAAAGAAAAAAAAAAAATCCTGCAAATTTTCATTGCTTTCTAGGGATCAGGGAATATCCTCAGGCTGATTTCCCTTGGGTTCCATTCAGGATGGGAGCGCACAGACGAAAATCTTCCCTAACATCACTCACATTCAAATGATGCTTCTGACTTGTCCTGATAATGGGTGAGAATTCTGTGCTGCGTAGACCTGGAGCACACCTGCCTTGCAAATAGCTTGCTCCCTTGAGGAAAAGAGAGGGTGCTAAACCGGACATGTGGAACATGTGTTTTTACAATTGTCAATAACTTTTGCATCTTTTCGTTTTACAATTGTCATAGCATTTGCATTTCGGACAGCACTTTGTTTAAACATTCATTTGCACCCCCCACACACCCCATGCACACACAATGCTGGGTATAGAAATACTGTGTTTTTTGTCTTGTTTTGTTTTTGCACAAAGGAACACTGTTTTCCATGCAAACAATCTGGCTGAGATTTTGTCTTCAAAGGTAAAAGGGTACTTACGCAGGAGGATCTGGTAGCACCGTTGAGACTGACTAAAGAATGAAGTTGGCAGCATGTGCTTTCGTAGACTTCAGTCTACTTCCTCAGATGCCTCTGAGGAAGTGACCGATGTCTATGAAAGCTCATGCTGCCAACTTCTTATTTCAGTTAGGGGCTCGATAGACAGCCTTTCCTCAGCCGGATCGTGGCTGCGGTGCGAGGTTGAAGCAGCCCTGATCCGGCCTTTCAAGGGCACCTTTGCACCCTTGAGAGGGTGCCAAAGCTGCATTGCCACAGCCATATGGCGCTCCTTCAGCGCTGCGTCATATGGACACAGCGCTGGAGATGTGCCATGATGCCGCACGCTGTGTGGAGCAGTGCATGTGCCATGGCACCCTGGGGACAGAGACATGGTGTGCATAATCTGGATGTGGCCCCCTGACTCCAGGCCAATCTGTACAGCCCCATGGTCTCAAAGGTGCTACAAGATCTCTCTACACACTGATTCTACAGACTAACATGGCTATATTCTTTGGGTATTATTGTCGGGATCAGCAAAGGTAAAGCAGTTCAGCAAGGCAGGGGCAGTCAAAAGCTTTCCTAGTGCACCCTCACAGCAAGTCAGGATGTAGTCAGCTTGGCGCTGTCCAACCAGGTGCACAGCCAGGAGGAAATTACTACACAAGGCAGTACTAGCTATCTCATTTTGCAATGTCAGAAAAAAATAGGCTAGTGCACCCCCTGATTACCCCTAGTATATTAAGCTTATTGCATTGCCGCCAGGGACGTGATGGGCTGAACGAAAGGGAGCAGGATGGAACGGAAAGGGGCAAAGGATGCATTTTACCGCACACTGGAATGCCACTGACACCGCCAACGCCGGAAGTTCCCATTCTGTTCCTGATCCATTCCCGAGGAGGCGATTTTCAGGAACTGTTCAGAAGTGTTCCTGAAAATAGCCTCCTCTGGAACTGATTGGGAACGGAATGGGAACTTCCGGCAGTGGTGGCGTTCCAGTGTGTA